>NW_027441139.1:0-300000 GCF_949628215.1 Phalacrocorax aristotelis | reverse complement strand
TCCTCCACAGTACATCCCAGGGCATCCCCGCACATTGTAGTGCCTCCCAGTACATCCCAGATCCCTCCCAGTACATCCCAGATCCGTCCCAGTTCACTCCCAGTACGTCCCAGTACACCCCAGTTCCCTCACAGTACATCCCAGTTCCCTCACAGTTCACACACAGTTCACTCCCAGTTCCATTCCAGTACAGCCCAGTACATGCCACTTTCCTCCAAGTAAATCCCAGAACCCTCCCACTACATTCAAGTTCCCTCCCACTTCCCTCTAAGTACATCCCAGTACTTCACAGTTCACTCCCAGTACATCCCAGTTCCCCCTCGGTACATAACAATTCCCTCCCAGTACACCCCAGTACATCCCAGTTCCCTCCCAGTATGTCCCACTACATCCCAGTTCCCTCCCAGTCCATCCCAGTTCCCTCCCACTAAATCCCAATTCCCAACACTTTCCACCCAGTACATCCCAGTTCCCTCCCAGTACATCCCAGTTCCCTCTAAGTACATCCCAGTACTTCACAGTTCCCTCCCAGTTCACTCCCAGTACACAACAGTTACCTCCCAGTACATCCCAGTACATCCTAGTAGATACTAGGACATTTCAAATCCCTGCCAGTTCCACCTGGTACAACCGAGTACAAGCCTGTACATCCTAGTTCCTCCACAGTACATCCCTGTGCATCCCCGCACATTGTAGTGCCTTCCAGTACATCCCAGGTCCCTCCCAGTTCACTCCCAGTACACAACAGTTACCTCCCAGTACATCCCAGTACATCCCAGTAGATCCTGGTACATCCCAAATCCCTGCCAGTTCCACCCGGTACAACCCAGTACAAGCCTGTACATCCTAGTTCCTCCACGGTACATCCCAGGACATCCCCGCACATTGTAGTGCCTCCCAGTACATCCCAGTTCCCTCCCAGTACATACCAGTTCCCTCCCGGTACATCCCAGTTCCCACCCAGTACATCCTACTACATACCAGTTCCCTCCCAGTTCACTCCCAGTACATCCCAGTACTTCACAGTTCCCTCCCAGTACATCCCAGTACGTCCCAGTTCCCCTCAGTACATAACACTTCCCTCCCAGTACATACCAGTACATCCCAGTGTCCTCATAGTACGTCCCAGTTCCCTACCAGTACATCCCAGTTCCCTCCCTGTTCCTTCCCAGTACATAACAGTTACCTCCCAGTACATCCCAGTAGATCCTGGTACATCCCAAATCCCTGCCAGTTCCACCCGGTACAACCCAGTACAAGCCTGTACATCCTAGTTCCTCCACAGTACATCCCAGGGCATCCCCGCACATTGTAGTGCCTCCCAGTACATCCCAGTTCCCTCCCAGTACTGGGAGGGACCTGGGATGTACTGGGAGGGACCTGGGATGTACTGGGAGGGAACTGGGATGTACTGGGATGTAATGGGACAGAACTGGGATGTAATGGGACGGAACTGGGATGTATTGGGAGGCACTGGGAAAGAAGTGGTAGTGAACCGGGAGGGAATTGGGATGTACGGGGATGAACTGGTAGGGAACTGGGATGTACTGGCATGGAACGGGGATGTATTGGGATGTACAGGAACAGAACTGGAATGTACAGCGATGTATTGGCATGTACTGGCAGCGAGCTGGGATTTACTGGGATGTACTGGGAGGAAACTGGGATATACTGGGAGGCATTGGGAGGAAGTGGGTGTCAACTGGGACATTCCAGTTTCCTCCCAGTACATCCCAGTTCCCTACCAGTGCAGCCCAGTACATCCCAGTTCCCTCCCAGTCCGTCCCAATCCCCTCCCAGTACATCCCAGTTCCCTGCCAGTATGTGCCAGTACATCCCAGTTCCCTCCCAGTAAATCCCAGTTCCCTCCCAGTACATACCAGTTCCCTCCCAGTACATCCCAGTACATCCCAGTTCCCACCCAGTACATCCTACTACATACCAGTTCCCTCCCAGTTCACTCCCAGTACATCCCAGTACTTCACAGTTCCCTCCCAGTACATCCAAGTACGTCCCAGCTCCCCTCAGTACATAACACTTCCCTCCCAGTACATAACAGTACATCCCAGTGTCCTCACACTACGTCCCAGTTCCCACACAGTACATCCCAGTTTCCTCCCAGTACATCCCAGTTCCCTCCCTGTTCCTTCCCAGTACATAACAGTTACCTCCCAGTACATCCCAGTAGATCCCAGTAGATCCTGGTACATCCCAAATCCCTGCCAGTTCCACCCGGTACAACCCAGTACAAGCCTGTACATCCTAGTTCCTCCACAGTACATCCCAGGGCATCCCCGCACATTGTAGTGCCTCCCAGTACATCCCAGATCCGTCCCAGTTCACTCCCAGTACGTCCCAGTACACCCCAGTTCCCTCACAGTACATCCCAGTTCCCTCACAGTTCACACACAGTTCACTCCCAGTTCCATTCCAGTACAGCCCAGTACATGCCACTTTCCTCCAAGTAAATCCCAGTACCCTCCCACTACATTCAAGTTCCCTCCCACTTCCCTCTAAGTACATCCCAGTACTTCACAGTTCACTCCCAGTACATCCCAGTTCCCCCTCGGTACATAACAATTCCCACCCAGTACACCCCAGTACATCCCAGTTCCCTCCCAGTATGTCCCACTACATCCCAGTTCCCTCCCAGTCCATCCCAGTTCCCTACCAGTAAATCCCAATTCCCAACACTTTCCACCCAGTACATCCCAGTTCCCTCCCAGTACATCCCAGTTCCCTCTAAGTACATCCCAGTACTTCACAGTTCCCTCCCAGTTCACTCCCAGTACACAACAGTTACCTCCCAGTACATCCCAGTACATCCTAGTAGATACTAGGACATTTCAAATCCCTGCCAGTTCCACCTGGTACAACCGAGTACAAGCCTGTACATCCTAGTTCCTCCACAGTACATCCCTGTGCATCCCCGCACATTGTAGTGCCTTCCAGTACATCCCAGGTCCCTCCCAGTTCACTCCCAGTACACAACAGTTACCTCCCAGTACATCCCAGTACATCCCAGTAGATCCTGGTACATCCCAAATCCCTGCCAGTTCCACCCGGTACAACCCAGTACAAGCCTGTACATCCTAGTTCCTCCACGGTACATCCCAGGGCATCCCCGCACATTGTAGTGCCTCCCAGTACATCCCAGTTCCCTCCCAGTACTGGGACGGACCTGGGATGTATTGGGAGGGAACTGGGATGTACTGGGATGTAATGGGACGGAACTGGGATGTATTGGGAGGCACTGGGAAAGAAGTGGTAGTGAACCGGGAGGGAATTGGGATGTACGGGGATGAACTGGTAGGAAACTGGGATGTACTGGCATGGAACGGGGATGTATTGGGATGTACAGGAACGGAACTGGAATGTACTGCGATGTACTGGGATGTACTGGGAGCGAACTGGGATTTACTGGGATGTACTGGGAGGAAACTGGGATATACTGGGAGGAAACTGGGATATACTGGGAGGCATTGGGAGGGAAGTGGGTGTCAACTGGGACATTCCAGTTTCCTCCCAGTACATCCCAGTTCCCTACCAGTGCAGCCCAGTACATCCCAGTTCCCTCCCAGTCCGTCCCAATCCCCTCCCAGTACATCCCAGTTCCCTGCCAGTATGTCCCAGTACATCCCAGTTCCCTCACAGTACATACCAGTTCCCTCCCAGTACATCCCAGTACATCCTGGTACATCCCAGTTCCCAACCAGTACATCCTACTACATACCAGTTCCCTCCCAGTTCCCTCCCAGTACATCCCAGTACGTCCCAGTTCCCCTCAGTACATAACACTTCCCTCCCAGTACATACCAGTACATCCCAGTGTCCTCACACTACGTCCCAGTTCCCTCCCAGTACATCCCAGTTCCCTACCAGTACATAACAGTTACCTCCCAGTACATCCCAGTAGATCCTGGTACATCCCAAATCCCTGCCAGTTCCACCCGGTACAACCCAGTACAAGCCTGTACATCCTAGTTCCTCCACAGTACATCCCAGGGCATCCCCGCACATTGTAGTGCCTCCCAGTACATCCCAGTTCCCTCCCAGTACTGGGAGGGAACTGGGATGTACTGGGAGGGACCTGGGATGTACTGGGAGGGAACTGGGACGTACTGGGATGTAATGGGACAGAACTGGGATGTAATGGGACGGAACTGGGATGTATTGGGAGGCACTGGGAAAGAAGTGGTAGTGAACCGGGAGGGAATTGGGATGTACGGGGATGAACTGGTAGGGAACTGGGATGTACTGGCATGGAACGGGGATGTATTGGGATGTACAGGAACAGAACTGGAATGTACAGCGATGTATTGGCATGTACTGGCAGCGAGCTGGGATTTACTGGGATGTACTGGGAGGAAACTGGGATATACTGGGAGGAAACTGGGATATACTGGGAGGCATTGGGAGGGAAGTGGGTGTCAACTGGGACATTCCAGTTTCCTCCCAGTACATCCCAGTTCCCTACCAGTGCAGCCCAGTACATCCCAGTTCCCTCCCAGTCCGTCCCAATCCCCTCCCAGTACATCCCAGTTCCCTGCCAGTATGTCCCAGTACATCCCAGTTCCCTCCCAGTACATACCAGTTCCCTCCCACTACATCCCAGTACATCCTGGTACATCCCAGTACATGCCAGTTCCCACCCAGTACATCCTACTACATACCAGTTCCCTCCCAGTTCACTCCCAGTACATCCCAGTACTTCACAGTTCCCTCCCAGTACATCCCAGTACGTCCCAGTTCCCCTCAGTACATAACACTTCCCTCCCAGTACATAACAGCACATCCCAGTGTCCTCACAGTACGTCCCAGTTCCCTCACAGTACATCCCAGTTCCCTACCAGTACATCCCAGTTCCCTCCCTGTTCCTTCCCAGTACATAACAGTTACCTCCCAGTACATCCCAGTAGATCCTGGTACATCCCAAATCCCTGCCAGTTCCACCCGGTACAACCCAGTACAAGCCTGTACATCCTAGTTCCTCCACAGTACATCCCAGGGCATCCCCGCACATTGTAGTGCCTCCCAGTACATCCCAGATCCCTCCCAGTACATCCCAGATCCGTCCCAGTTCACTCCCAGTACGTCCCAGTACACCCCAGTTCCCTCACAGTACATCCCAGTTCCCTCACAGTTCACACACAGTTCACTCCCAGTTCCATTCCAGTACAGCCCAGTACATGCCACTTTCCTCCAAGTAAATCCCAGTACCCTCCCACTACATTCAAGTTCCCTCCCACTTCCCTCTAAGTACATCCCAGTACTTCACAGTTCACTCCCAGTACATCCCAGTTCCCCCTCGGTACATAACAATTCCCTCCCAGTACACCCCAGTACATCCCAGTTCCCTCCCAGTATGTCCCACTACATCCCAGTTCCCTCCCAGTCCATCCCAGTTCCCTCCCACTAAATCCCAATTCCCAACACTTTCCACCCAGTACATCCCAGTTCCCTCCCAGTACATCCCAGTTCCCTCCCAGTACATCCCAGTTCCCTCTCAGTACATCCCAGTTCCCTCTAAGTACATCCCAGTACTTCACAGTTCCCTCCCAGTTCACTCCCAGTACACAACAGTTACCTCCCAGTACATCCCAGTACATCCTAGTAGATACTAGGACATTTCAAATCCCTGCCAGTTCCACCCGGTACAACCCAGTACAAGCCTGTACATCCTAGTTCCTCCACGGTACATCCCTGTGCATCCCCGCACATTGTAGTGCCTTCCAGTACATCCCAGGTCCCTCCCAGTTCACTCCCAGTACACAACAGTTACCTCCCAGTACATCCCAGTACATCCCAGTAGATCCTGGTACATCCCAAATCCCTGCCAGTTCCACCCGGTACAACCCAGTACAAGCCTGTACATCCTAGTTCCTCCACGGTACATCCCAGGGCATCCCCGCACATTGTAGTGCCTCCCAGTACATCCCAGTTCCCTCCCAGTACTGGGAGGGAACTGGGATGTACTGGGAGGGAACTGGGATGTACTGGGATGTAATGGGACGGAACTGGGATGTATTGGGAGGCACTGGGAAAGAAGTGGTAGTGAACCGGGAGGGAATTGGGATGTACGGGGATGAACTGGTAGGAAACTGGGATGTACTGGCATGGAACGGGGATGTATTGGGATGGACAGGAACGGAACTGGAATGTACGGCGATGTATTGGCATGTACTGGGAGCGAACTGGGATTTACTGGGATGTACTGGGAGGAAACTGGGATATACTGGGAGGAACCTGGGAGGGAAGTGGGTGTCAACTGGGACATTCCAGTTTCCTCCCAGTACATCCCAGTTCCCTACCAGTGCAGCCCAGTACATCCCAGATCCCTCCCAGTCCCTCCCAGTACATCCCAGTACATCCCAGTTCCCTCACAGTACATCCCAGTTCCCTCCCAGTTCACACACAGTTCACACCCAGTTCCATTCCAGTACATCCCAGTACATGCCAGTTGCCTCCCAGTTTCCTCTAAGTACATCCCAGTACTTTAAAGTTCCCTCCCAGTACATCCCAGTTCCCTCCCAGTACATCCCAGTACTTCACAGTTCACTCCCACTACATCCCAGTACGTCCCAGTTCCCTCTTGGTACATAACACTTCCCTCCCAATACATCCAAGTTCCCTCCCAGTACATCCCAATCCCATCCCAGTACATCCCAGTTCCCTGCCAGTATGTCCCAGTACATCCCAGTTCCCTCCCAGTACATACCAGTTCCCTCCCAGTACATCCAAGTTCCCTCCCAGTACATCCCAATCCCCTCCCAGTACATCCCAGTTCCCTGCCAGTATGTCCCAGTACATCCCAGTTCCCTCCCAGTACATACCAGTTCCCTCCCAGTACATCCCAGTTCCCTCCCAGTTCCCTCCCAGTACATCCCAGTACATCCTGGTACATCCCAGTTCCCACCCAGTACATCCTACTACATACCAGTTCCCTCCCAGTTCACTCCCAGTACATCCCAGTACTTCACAGTTCCATCCCAGTACATCCCAGTACGTCCCAGTTCCCCTCAGTACATAACACTTCCCTCCCAGTACATAACAGTACATCCCAGTGTCCTCACACTACGTCCCAGTTCCCTCCCAGTACATCCCAGTTCCCTACCAGTACGTCCCAGTTCCCTCCCAGTTCACTCCCAGTACATAACAGTTACCTCCCAGTACATCCCAGTAGATCCTGGTACATCCCAAATCCCTGCCAGTTCCACCCGGTACAACCCAGTACAAGCCTGTACATCCTAGTTCCTCCACAGTACATCCCAGGGCATCCCCGCACATTGTAGTGCCTCCCAGTACATCCCAGTTCCCTCCCAGTACTCGGAGGGACCTGGGATGTACTGGGAGGGAACTGGGACGTACTGGGAGGGAACTGGGATGTACTGGGATGTAATGGGACGGAACTGGGATGTATTGGGAGGCACTGGGAAAGAAGTGGTAGTGAACCGGGAGGGAATTGGGATGTACGGGGATGAACTGGTAGGAAACTGGGATGTACTGGCATGGAACGGGGATGTATTGGGATGTACAGGAACGGAACTGGAATGTACTGCGATGTACTGGGATGTACTGGGAGCGAACTGGGATTTACTGGGATGTACTGGGAGGAAACTGGGATATACTGGGAGGAAACTGGGATATACTGGGAGGAACCTGGGAGGGAAGTGGGTTTCAACTGGGACATTCCAGTTTCCTCCCAGTACATCCCAGTTCCCTACCAGTGCAGCCCAGTACATCCCAGTTCCCTCCCAGTCCGTCCCAATCCCCTCCCAGTACATCCCAGTTCCCTGCCAGTATGTCCCAGTACATCCCAGTTCCCTCACAGTACATACCAGTTCCCTCCCAGTACATCCCAGTACATCCTGGTACATCCCAGTTCCCAACCAGCACATCCTACTACATACCAGTTCCCTCCCAGTTCCCTCCCAGTACATCCCAGTACGTCCCAGTTCCCCTCAGTACATAACACTTCCCTCCCAGTACATAACAGTACATCCCAGTGTCCTCACACTACGTCCCAGTTCCCTCCCAGTACATCCCAGTTCCCTACCAGTACATAACAGTTACCTCCCAGTACATCCCAGTAGATCCTGGTACATCCCAAATCCCTTCCAGTTCCACCCGGTACAACCCAGTACAAGCCTGTACATCCTAGTTCCTCCACAGTACATCCCAGGGCATCCCCGCACATTGTAGTGCCTCCCAGTACATCCCAGTTCCCTCCCAGTACTGGGAGGGACCTGGGATGTACTGGGAGGGACCTGGGATGTACTGGGAGGGAACTGGGACGTACTGGGATGTAATGGGACAGAACTGGGATGTAATGGGACGGAACTGGGATGTATTGGGAGGCACTGGGAAAGAAGTGGTAGTGAACCGGGAGGGAATTGGGATGTACGGGGATGAACTGGTAGGGAACTGGGATGTACTGGCATGGAACGGGGATGTATTGGGATGTACAGGAACAGAACTGGAATGTACAGCGATGTATTGGCATGTACTGGCAGCGAGCTGGGATTTACTGGGATGTACTGGGAGGAAACTGGGATATACTGGGAGGAAACTGGGATATACAGGGAAGCATTGGGAGGGAAGTGGGTGTCAACTGGGACATTCCAGTTTCCTCCCAGTACATCCCAGTTCCCTACCAGTGCAGCCCAGTACATCCCAGTTCCCTCCCAGTCCGTCCCAATCCCCTCCCAGTACATCCCAGTTCCCTGCCAGTATGTCCCAGTACATCCCAGTTCCCTCCCAGTACATCCCAGTACATCCCAGTACATGCCAGTTCCCACCCAGTACATCCTACTACATACCAGTTCCCTCCCAGTTCACTCCCAGTACATCCCAGTACTTCACAGTTCCCTCCCAGTACATCCCAGTACGTCCCAGTTCCCCTCAGTACATAACACTTCCCTCCCAGTACATAACAGCACATCCCAGTGTCCTCACAGTACGTCCCAGTTCCCTCACAGTACATCCCAGTTCCCTACCAGTACATCCCAGTTCCCTCCCTGTTCCTTCCCAGTACATAACAGTTACCTCCCAGTACATCCCAGTAGATCCTGGTACATCCCAAATCCCTGCCAGTTCCACCCGGTACAACCCAGTACAAGCCTGTACATCCTAGTTCCTCCACAGTACATCCCAGGGCATCCCCGCACATTGTAGTGCCTCCCAGTACATCCCAGATCCCTCCCAGTACATCCCAGATCCGTCCCAGTTCACTCCCAGTACGTCCCAGTACACCCCAGTTCCCTCACAGTACATCCCAGTTCACACACAGTTCACACACAGTTCACTCCCAGTTCCATTCCAGTACAGCCCAGTACATGCCACTTTCCTCCAAGTAAATCCCAGTACCCTCCCACTACATTCAAGTTCCCTCCCACTTCCCTCTAAGTACATCCCAGTACTTCACAGTTCACTCCCAGTACATCCCAGTTCCCCCTCGGTACATAACAATTCCCTCCCAGTACACCCCAGTACATCCCAGTTCCCTCCCAGTATGTCCCACTACATCCCAGTTCCCTCCCAGTCCATCCCAGTTCCCTCCCACTAAATCCCAATTCCCAACACTTTCCACCCAGTACATCCCAGTTCCCTCCCAGTACATCCCAGTTCCCTCTAAGTACATCCCAGTACTTCACAGTTCCCTCCCAGTTCACTCCCAGTACACAACAGTTACCTCCCAGTACATCCCAGTACATCCTAGTAGATACTAGGACATTTCAAATCCCTGCCAGTTCCACCCGGTACAACCCAGTACAAGCCTGTACATCCTAGTTCCTCCACGGTACATCCCTGTGCATCCCCGCACATTGTAGTGCCTTCCAGTACATCCCAGGTCCCTCCCAGTTCACTCCCAGTACACAACAGTTACCTCCCAGTACATCCCAGTACATCCCAGTAGATCCTGGTACATCCCAAATCCCTGCCAGTTCCACCCGGTACAACCCAGTACAAGCCTGTACATCCTAGTTCCTCCACAGTACATCCCAGGGCATCCCCGCACATTGTAGTGCCTCCCAGTACATCCCAGATCCCTCCCAGTACTGGGAGGGAACTGGGATGTACTGGGAGGGAACTGGGATGTACTGGGATGTAATGGGACGGAACTGGGATGTATTGGGAGGCACTGGGAAAGAAGTGGTAGTGAACCGGGAGGGAATTGGGATGTACGGGGATGAACTGGTAGGAAACTGGGATGTACTGGCATGGAACGGGGATGTATTGGGATGGACAGGAACGGAACTGGAATGTACGGCGATGTATTGGCATGTACTGGGAGCGAACTGGGATTTACTGGGATGTACTAGGAGGAAAATGGGATATACTGGGAGGAAACTGGGATATACTGGGAGGAACCTGGGAGGGAAGTGGGTGTCAACTGGGACATTCCAGTTTCCTCCCAGTACATCCCAGTTCCCTACCAGTGCAGCCCAGTACATCCCAGATCCCTCCCAGTCCCTCCCAGTACATCCCAGTACATCCCAGTTCCCTCACAGTACATCCCAGTTCCCTCCCAGTTCACACACAGTTCACACCCAGTTCCATTCCAGTACATCCCAGTACATGCCAGTTGCCTCCCAGTTTCCTCTAAGTACATCCCAGTACTTTAAAGTTCCCTCCCAGTACATCCCAGTTCCCTCCCAGTACATCCCAGTACTTCACAGTTCACTCCCACTACATCCCAGTACGTCCCAGTTCCCCCTTGGTACATAACACTTCCCTCCCAATACATCCAAGTTCCCTCCCAGTACATCCCAATCCCCTCCCAGTACATCCCAGTTCCCTGCCAGTATGTCCCAGTACATCCCAGTTCCCTCCCAGTACATACCAGTTCCCTCCCAGTACATACCAGTTCCCTCCCAGTTCCCTCCCACTACATCCCAGTTCCCTCCCAGTACATCCCAGTACATCCTGGTACATCCCAGTTCCCACCCAGTACATCCTACTACATACCAGTTCCCTCCCAGTTCACTCCCAGTACATCCCAGTACTTCACAGTTCCATCCCAGTACATCCCAGTACGTCCCAGTTCCCCTCAGTACATAACACTTCCCTCCCAGTACATAACAGTACATCCCAGTGTCCTCACACTACGTCCCAGTTCCCTCCCAGTACATCCCAGTTCCCTACCAGTACGTCCCAGTTCCCTCCCAGTTCACTTCCAGTACATAACAGTTACCTCCCAGTACATCCCAGTAGATCCCAGTACATCCCAAATCCCTGCCAGTTCCACCCGGTACAACCCAGTACAAGCCTGTACATCCTAGTTCCTCCACAGTACATCCCAGGGCATCCCCGCACATTGTAGTGCCTCCCAGTACATCCCAGTTCCCTCCCAGTACTCGGAGGGACCTGGGATGTACTGGGAGGGAACTGGGACGTACTGGGAGGGAACTGGGATGTACTGGGATGTAATGGGACGGAACTGGGATGTATTGGGAGGCACTGGGAAAGAAGTGGTAGTGAACCGGGAGGGAATTGGGATGTACGGGGATGAACTGGTAGGGAACTGGGATGTACTGGCATGGAACGGGGATGTATTGGGATGTACAGGAACGGAACTGGAATGTACTGCGATGTACTGGGATGTACTGGGAGCGAACTGGGATTTACTGGGATGTACTGGGAGGAAACTGGGATATACTGGGAGGAAACTGGGATATACTGGGAGGCATTGGGAGGGAAGTGGGTGTCAACTGGGACATTCCAGTTTCCTCCCAGTACATCCCAGTTCCCTACCAGTGCAGCCCAGTACATCCCAGTTCCCTCCCAGTCCGTCCCAATCCCCTCCCAGTACATCCCAGTTCCCTGCCAGTATGTCCCAGTACATCCCAGTTCCCTCCCAGTACATACCAGTTCCCTCCCAGTACATACCAGTTCCCTCCCAGTACATCCCAGTTCCCACCCAGTACATCCTACTACATACCAGTTCCCTCCCAGTTCACTCCCAGTACATCCCAGTACTTCACAGTTCCCTCCCAGTACATCCCAGTACGTCCCAGTTCCCCTCAGTACATAACACTTCCCTCCCAGTACATAACAGTACATCCCAGTGTCCTCACAGTACGTCCCAGTTCCCTCACAGTACATCCCAGTTCCCTACCAGTACATCCCAGTTCCCTCCCTGTTCCTTCCCAGTACATAACAGTTACCTCCCAGTACATCCCAGTAGATCCTGGTACATCCCAAATCCCTGCCAGTTCCACCCGGTACAACCCAGTACAAGCCTGTACATCCTAGTTCCTCCACAGTACATCCCAGGGCATCCCCGCACATTGTAGTGCCTCCCAGTACATCCCAGTTCCCTCCCAGTACTGGGAGGGACCTGGGATGTACTGGGAGGGACCTGGGATGTACTGGGAGGGAACTGGGATGTACTGGGATGTAATGGGACGGAACTGGGATGTATTGGGAGGCACTGGGAAAGAAGTGGTAGTGAACCGGGAGGGAATTGGGATGTACGGGGATGAACTGGTAGGAAACTGGGATGTACTGGCATGGAACGGGGATGTATTGGGATGTACAGGAACGGAACTGGAATGTACTGCGATGTACTGGGATGTACTGGGAGCGAACTGGGATTTACTGGGATGTACTGGGAGGAAACTGGGATATACTGGGAGGAAACTGGGATATACTGGGAGGCACTGGGAGGGAAGTGGGTGTCAACTGGGACATTCCAGTTTCCTCCCAGTACATCCCAGTTCCCTACCAGTGCAGCCCAGTACACCCCAGTTCCCTCCCAGTCCGTCCCAATCCCCTCCCAGTACATCCCAGTTCCCTGCCAGTATGTCCCAGTACATCCCAGTTCCCTCCCAGTACATACCAGTTCCCTCCCACTACATCCCAGTACATCCTGGTACATCCCAGTTCCCACCCAGTACATCCTACTACATACCAGTTCCCTCCCAGTTCACTCCCAGTACATCCCAGTACTTCACAGTTCCCTCCCAGTACATCCCAGTACGTCCCAGTTCCCCTCAGTACATAACACTTCCCTCCCAGTACATACCAGTACATCCCAGTGTCCTCACAGTACGTCCCAGTTCCCTCCCAGTACATCCCAGTTCCCTACCAGTACATCCCAGTTCCCTACCAGTACATCCCAGTTCCCTACCAGTACATCCCAGTACATAACAGTTACCTCCCAGTACATCCCAGTACATCCCAGTAGATCCTGGTACATCCCAAATCCCTGCCAGTTCCACCCGGTACAACCCAGTACAAGCCTGTACATCCTAGTTCCTCCACAGTACATCCCAGGGCATCCCGGCACATTGTAGTGCCTCCCAGTACATCCCAGTTCCCTCCCAGTACTGGGAGGGACCTGGGATGTACTGGGAGGGACCTGGGATGTACTGGGATGTAATGGGATGGAACTGGGATGTAATGGACCGAACCGGGAAAGAAGTGGTAGTGAACCGGGAGGGAATTGGGATGTACGGGGATGAACTGGTAGGAAACTGGGATGTACTGGCATGGAACGGGGATGTATTGGGATGTACAGGAACGGAACTGGAATGTACTGCGATGTACTGGCATGTAGTGGGAGCAAACTGGGATTTACTGGGATGTACTGGGAGGAAACTGGGATATACTGGGAGGCACTGGGAGGGAAGTGGGTGTCAACTGGGACATTCCAGTTTCCTCCCAGTACATCCCAGTTCCCTACCAGTGCAGCCCAGTACATCCCAGATCCCTCCCAGTACATCCCAGTTCCCTCCCAGTCCGTCCCAGTACATCCCAGTACATC
Organism: Phalacrocorax aristotelis; assembly: GCF_949628215.1. NCBI lineage: Eukaryota > Metazoa > Chordata > Aves > Suliformes > Phalacrocoracidae > Phalacrocorax > Phalacrocorax aristotelis. The sequence goes on along the minus strand of NW_027441139.1, from coordinate 286,232 downwards.
CCAGTTCCCTCACAGTACATCCCAGTTCCCTCACAGTTCACACACAGTTCCCTCACAGTTCCATTCCAGTACAGCCCAGTACATGCCACTTTCCTCCAAGTAAACCCCAGTTCCCTCCCACTACATCCAAGTTCCCTCCCACTTCCCTCTAAGTACATCCCAGTACTTCACAGTTCACTCCCAGTACATCCCAGTTCCCCCTCGGTACATAACAGTTCCCTCCCAGTACACCCCAGTACATCCCAGTTCCCTCCCAGTATGTCCCACTACATCCCAGTTCCCTCCCAGTCCATCCCAGTTCCCTCCCAGTAAATCCCAATTCCCAACACTTTCCACCCAGTACATCTCAGTTCCCTCCCAGTACATCCCAGTTCCCTCCCAGTACATCCCAGTACTTCACAGTTCCCTCCCAGTTCCCTCCCAGTACATCCCAGTTCCCCCTACGTACATCCCAATACTTCATAGTTCCCTCCCAGCACGTCCCAGTACGTCCCAGTTCCCCTCAGTACATAACACTTCCCTCCCAGTACATAACAGTACATCCCAGTGTCCTCACAGTACATCCCAGTTCCCTACCAGTACATCCCAGTTCTCTCCCAGTTCACTCCCAGTACACAACAGTTACCTCCCAGTACATCCCAGTAGATCCTGGTACATCCCAAATCCCTGCCAGTTCCACCCGGTACAACCGAGTACAAGCCTGTACATCCAAGTTCCTCCACAGTACATCCCAGGGCATCCCCGCACATTGTAGTGCCTCCCAGTACATCCCAGTTCCCTCCCAGTACTGGGAGGGAACTGGGATGTACTGGGAGGGAACTGGGATGTACTGGGAGGGAACTGGGATGTACTGGGAGGGAACTGGGATGTACTGGGAGGGAACTGGGATGTACTGGGAGGGAACTGGGATGTACTGGGATGTAATGGGACGGAACTGGGATGTATTGGGAGGCACTGGGAAAGAAGTGGTAGTGAACCGGGAGGGAATTGGGATGTACGGGGATGAACTGGTAGGAAACTGGGATGTACTGGCATGGAACGGGGATGTATTGGGATGGACAGGAACGGAACTGGAATGTACGGCGACGTATTGGGATGTACTGGGAGCGAACTGGGATTTACTGGGGTGTACTGGGAGGAAACTGGGATATACTGGGAGGAAACTGGGATATACTGGGAGGAAACTGGGAGGGAAGTGGGTGTCAACTGGGACATTCCAGTTTCCTCCCAGTACATCCCAGTTCCCTACCAGTGCAGCCCAGTACATCCCAGTTCCCTCCCAGTCCGTCCCAATCCCCTCCCAGTACATCCCAGTTCCCTGCCAGTATGTCCCAGTACATCCCAGTTCCCTCCCAGTACATACCAGTTCCCTCCCAGTACATCCCAGTTCCCTCCCAGTTCCCTCCCACTACATCCCAGTACATCCCCGTTCCCTCCCAGTACATACCAGTTCCCTCCCAGTACATCCCGGTACATCCTGGTACATCCCAGTTCCCACCCAGTACATCCTACTACATACCAGTTCCCTCCCAGTTCACTCCCAGTACATCCCAGTACTTCACAGTTCCCTCCCAGTACATCCCAGTACGTCCCAGTGTCCTCACAGTACGTCCCAGTTCCCTCCCAGTACATCCCAGTTCCCTCCCTGTTCACTCCCAGTACATAACAGTTACCTCCCAGTACATCCTAGTAGATCCTAGGACATTTCAAATCCCTGCCAGATCCACCCGGTACAACCCAGTACAAGCCTGTACATCCTAGTTCCTCCACAGTACATCCCAGGGCAACCCGGCACATTGTAGTGCCTCCCAGTACATCCCAGTTCCCTCCCAGTACTGGGAGGGACCTGGGATGTAATGGGAGGGAACTGGGACGTACTGGGAGGGAACTGGGACGTACTGGGAGGGAACTGGGACGTACTGGGAGGGAACTGGGACGTACTGGGAGGGAACTGGGACGTACTGGGAGGGAACTGGGATGTACTGGGATGTAATGGGACGGAACTGGGATGTATTGGGAGGCACTGGGAAAGAAGTGGTAGTGAACCGGGAGGGAATTGGGATGTACGGGGATGAACTGGCAGGAAACTGGGATGTACTGGCATGGAACGGGGATGTATTGGGATGTACAGGAACAGAACTGGAATGTACAGCGATGTATTGGCATGTACTGGCAGCGAGCTGGGATTTACTGGGATGTACTGGGAGGAAACTGGGATATACTGGGAGGAAACTGGGATATACTGGGAGGAAACTGGGATATACTGGGAGGCATTGGGAGGGAAGTGGGTGTCAACTGGGACATTCCAGTTTCCTCCCAGTACATCCCAGTTCCCTACCAGTGCAGCCCAGTACATCCCAGTTCCCTCCCAGTCCGTCCCAATCCCCTCCCAGTACATCCCAGTTCCCTGCCAGTATGTCCCAGTACATCCCAGTTCCCTCCCAGTACATACCAGTTCCCTCCCAGTACATCCCAGTTTCTTCCCAGTTCCCTCCCACTACATCCCAGTACATCCCAGTTCCCTCCCAGTACATACCAGTTCCCTCCCGGTACATCCTACTACATACCAGTTCCCTCCCAGTTCACTCCCAGTACATCCCAGTACGTCCCAGTTCCCCTCAGTACATAACACTTCCCTCCCAGTACATACCAGTACATCCCAGTGTCCTCACAGTACGTCCCAGTTCCCTCCCAGTACATCCCAGTTCCCTACCAGTACATCCCAGTTCCCTACCAGTACATCCCAGTTCCCTCCCTGTTCCTTCCCAGTACATAACAGTTACCTCCCAGTACATCCCAGTAGATCCTGGTACATCCCAAATCCCTGCCAGTTCCACCCGGTACAACCCAGTACAAGCCTGTACATCCTAGTTCCTCCACAGTACATCCCTGTGCATCCCCGCACATTGTAGTGCCTTCCAGTACATCCCAGGTCCCTCGCAGTACTGGGAGGGAACTGGGATGTACTGGGAGGGAACTGGGATGTACTGGGATGTAATGGGACGGAACTGGGATGTATTGGGAGGCACTGGGAAAGAAGTGGTAGTGAACCGGGAGGGAATTGGGATGTACGGGGATGAACTGGTAGGAAACTGGGATGTACTGGCATGGAACAGGGATGTATTGGGATGTACAGGAACGGAACTGGAATGTACTGCGATGTACTGGGAGCAAACTGGGATTTACTGGGATGTACTGGGAGGAAACTGGGATATACTGGGAGGATACTGGGAGGAAACTGGGACGAAAGTGGGTGTCAACTGGGACATTCCAGTTTCCTCCCAGTACATCCCAGTTCCCTACCAGTGCATCCCAGTCCGTCCCAGTTCCCTCCCAGTCCGTCCCAGTACATCCCAGTTCCCTCCCAGTACATCCTACTACATACCAGTTCCCTCCCAGTTCACTCCCAGTACACAACAGTTCCCTCCCAGTACGTCCCAGTTCCCTCCCAGTACGTCCCAGTACATCCCAGTTCCGTCCCTGTTTCGACCAGTGCGTCCTAGTTCCCTCTTATTCCATTCCAGTTCCCTCCAGTACATCTCAGTTCTCTCCCATTTCCCTCCAAGTACATCCCAGTTCCCTCCCAGTTCACTCCCAGTACACAACAGTTACCTCCCAGTACATCCCAGTAGATCCTAGGACATTTCAAATCCCTGCTAGTTCCACCCGGTACAACCCAGTACAAGCCTGTACATCCTAGTTCCTCCACGGTACATCCCAGGACATCCCCGCACATTGTAGTGCCTCCCAGTACATCCCAGTTCCCTCCCAGTACTGGGAGGGATCTGGGATGTACTGGGAGGGAACTGGGATGTACTGGGATGTAATGGGACGGATCTGGGATGTATTGGGAGGCACTGGGAAAGAAGTGGTAGTGAACCGGGAGGGAATTGGGATGTACGGGGATGAACTGGTAGGGAACTGGGATGTACTGGCATGGAACGGGGATGTATTGGGATGGACAGGAACGGAACTGGAATGTACGGCGATGTATTGGGATGTACTGGGAGCGAACTGGGATTTACTGGGATGTACTGGGATTTACTGGGATATACTGGGAGGAAACTGGGATTTACTGGGAGGAAACTGGGATTTACTGGGAGGAAACTGGGATTTACTGGGAGGAAACTGGGATTTACTGGGAGGAAACTGGGAGGGAAGTGGGTGTCAACTGGGACATTCCAGTGTCCTCCCAGTACATCCCAGTTCCCTACCAGTGCAGCCCAGTACATCCCAGATCCCTCCCAGTCCCTCCCAGTCCCTCCCAGTTCCCTCACAGTTCCCTCACAGTACATCCCAGTTCCCTCCCAGTTCACACACAGTTCACTCCCAGTTCCATTCCCGTACGTCCCACTACATCCCAGTTGCCTCCCAGTTTCCTCTAAGTACATCCCAGTACTTCAAAGTTCCCTCCCAGTACATCCTAGTTCCTTCTAAGTACATCCCAGTACTTCACAGTTCACTCCCACTACATCCCAGTACGTCCCAGTTCCCCCTTGGTACATAACACTTCCCTCCCAATACATCCAAGTTCCCTCCCAGTACATCCCAATCCTCTCCCAGTACATCCCAGTTCCCTGCCAGTATGTCCCCAGTACATCCCAGTTCCCTCCCAGTACATCCCAGTACATCCCAGTTCCCTCCCAGTACATACCAGTTCCCTCCCAGTACATCCCAGTACATCCTGGTACATCCCAGTTCCCACCCAGTACATCCTACTACATACCAGTTCCCTCCCAGTTCACTCCCAGTACATCCCAGTACTTCACAGTTCCCTCCCAGTACATCCCAGTACGTCCCAGTTCCCTCCCAGTACATAACAGTACATCCCAGTGTCCTCACAGTACGTCCCAGTTCCCTCACAGTACGTCCCAGTTCCCTACCAGTACGTCCCAGTTCCCTACCAGTACGTCCCAGTTCCCTCCCTGTTCCTTCCCAGTACATAACAGTTACCTCCCAGTACATCCCAGTACATCCTGGTACATCCCAAATCCCTGCCAGTTCCACCCGGTACAACCCAGTACAAGCCTGTACATCCTAGTTCCTCCACAGTACATCCCAGGGCATCCCCGCACATTGTAGTGCCTCCCAGTACATCCCAGTTCCCTCCCAGTACTGGGAGGGAACTGGGATGTACTGGGAGGGACCTGGGAAGTAATGGGACGGAACTGGGATGTATTGGGAGGCACTGGGAAAGAAGTGGTAGTGAACCGGGAGGGAATTGGGATGTACTGGGCTGCACTGGTAGGGAACTGGGATGTACTGTGAGGGAACTGGAATGTACTGCGATGTACTGGGATGTACTGGGAGCAAACTGGGATTTACTGGGATGTACTGGGAGGAGACTGGGATATACTGGGAGGCACTGGGAGGGAAGTGGGTGTCAACTGGGACATTCCAGATTCCTCCCAGTACATCCCAGTTCCCTACCAGTGCAGCCCAGTACATCCCAGATCCCTCCCAGTCTGTCCCAGTACATCCCAGTACATCCCAGTTCCCTCACAGTACATCCCAGTTCCCTCACAGTTCACACACAGTTCACTCCCAGTTCCATTCCAGTACAGCCCAGTACATGCCACTTTCCTCCAAGTAAATCCCAGTTCTCTCCCACTACATCCAAGTTCCCTCCCACTTCCCTCTAAGTACATCCCAGTACTTCACAGTTCACTCCCAGTACATCCCAGTTCCCCCTCGGTACATAACAGTCCCCTCCCAGTACACCCCAGTACATCCCAGTTCCCTCCCAGTATGTCCCACTACATCCCAGTTCCCTCCCAGTCCATCCCAGTTCCCTCCCAGTAAATCCCAATTCCCAACACTTTCCACCCAGTACATCCCAGTTCCCTCCCAGTACATCCCAGTTCCCTCTAAGTACATCCCAGTACTTCACAGTTCCCTCCCAGCACATCCCAGTACGTCCCAGTTCCCCTCAGTACATAACACTTCCCTCCCAGTACATCCCAGTACATCCCAGTAGATCCTGGTACATCCCAAATCCCTGCTAGTTCCACCCGGTACAACCCAGTACAAGCCTGTACACCCTACTTCCTCCACGGCACATCCCAGGACATCCCAGCACATTGTAGTGCCTCCCAGTACACCCCAGTGCCCTCCCAGTACATCCCAGTACACCCCAGTGCCCTCCCAGTACATCCCAGTACATCCCAGTTCCCTCCCAGTACATCCCAGTACATCCCAGTTCCCTCCCAGTACTTCACAGTTCCCTCCCAGTACTTCACAGTTCCCTCCCAGTACTTCCCAGTTCCCTCCCAGTACTTCCCAGTTCCCTCCCAGTACTTCCCAGTTCCCTCCCAGTACTTCCCAGTTCCCTCCCAGTACTTCCCAGTTCCCTCCCAGTACTTCCCAGTTCCCTCCCAGTACTTCCCAGTTCCCTCCCAGTACTTCCCAGTTCCCTCCCAGTACTTCCCAGTTCCCTCCCAGTACTTCCCAGTTCCCTCCCAGTACTTCCCAGTTCCCTCCCAGTACTTCCCAGTTCCCTCCCAGTACTTCCCAGTTCCCTCCCAGTACATCCCAGTTCTTCACAGTTCCCTCCCAGCACATCCCAGTACGTCCCAGTTACCCTCTGTACATAACACTTCCCTCCCAGTACATACCAGTACATCCCAGTTCCCTACCAGTTCCTTCCCAGTACATAACAGTTACCTCCCAGTACATCCTGGTACATCCCAAATTCCTGCCAGTTCCACCCGGTACAACCGAGTACAAGCCTGTACATCCTAGTTCCTCCACACTACATCCCAGGACATCCCAGGACATTGTAGAGCCTCCCAGTACGTCCCAGTTCCCTCCCAGTACAACCCAGTAGATCCTGGTACGTCCCCGTTCCCCGCACTGTACGTCCCCGTTCCCCGCACTGTACGTCCCCGTTCCCCGCACTGTACTGGGAGGACAACCGAGCCTGCGCAGTGACTGACATAGGGAACGAGCAAGTTTGTACCCATCACTAGACAAGACAATAATGACTATGTATGAGTATGTGAAATTTTCATCTATAAATTGTACGGGAAAGGTGCGTGAGGTACGCACGCCAGGAGGAGCAATCCCCCGTGCATCCGGCGCCGCGAATATAGAATGCCTGCTCTTTAATACTAAATTGGTGTTGAGGAGTCGTTTCCGATTTTAACGCGTTTTTCGGTAACACAGGGAGTCAGATCAAGAGAGCCAGAGAACAACAAAACACCGACAGGCTACAGGACAGAGCAGGAGGAATAAAAAAAAAAAAAAAAAACGGAGCCAGAGCCAGGCAGAGAGAGGCGGAGAAAGAAAAAGGAGCCACAGGCTACAGGACAGAGAGAGGGAGGACTGAAAAGACGGGGAGGCAGGGAGACACTCAGAGCGAGACGGAGAAAGAAGGTGCGGGGGGGGCGCAAAAAAAAATAATTTTGCAGCAGGTAAGGAAAGAGAGGGGGCCGGGGGAGAGACAGGGAGGGCCCAGGACGTACAAGAGAGGCAACGGGGCCCCAGTGGCCCAGGACTCACCGCGACTCTCGCTCTCAGCGCTGCTGGCACAATTTAGCCGTTCAGATGCTTCTTTCCCCTCCTCTCCTCCCTGCCTCTTCTGCAGCTCCAGACTCTAGGCCGTCCTCCACCTGAAGAGAATACGTGGGTGTCTTACAGCTCTTACCAGATGAGGCTTCCTAGGCACGTAGCCTAGCTTGCTCGTGCACTACACGCCCGTACCCAACTCCGGGTTACGCGTACAGACCCTACGGTGCACGTTGGTGGCCTGGCCCGCTGCGGGCTATGAAGGGGGATCCTTCCTCCCCCACCTGCATGGACAGGCTCTCTCTTGCCTGCGGCAGGAAGGCAGCTGGCAGCCAGAGCACCTTCAGTTTCTTCTTCTTTACCTTTTGTTGGCGTCTCCAGCTTCAGCCGAGGCAGCTCCTGTCCGCAGCCGGGAAGGGCTTTGTCTATCCCTTTTCGGCCCTGCGCTGCGAGGACGGCGAGGACGGGCAGAGAGAAGCCACGCGAGCCTGAGACGGCCGCAGGCAACGGCATCCCCGGGGGAAGGACAGACAACCACGTCCTCAGCACGGTCTCTGGGAGAGGGAAAGAAGAAACAGTGACCGTCATTACCGTCGATCGACCCTGGCCAAAGCCTCTCCTTCCGCAGGGGCTTCTGGACACACCGCTCCCTCCCCACGCTACTGCTAAGGGCCCCTGCGCCAAGGGGGAATCCAGTGCGCTTGAGGGACGGCTTGCTGCCTTCACGACAGGGCCTGGGGGCGGCCTAAGGCTATGCAGCACGCTTATGGGGAGGTGCCGGAGCTGGGGGCAGGCGCACGGGGCAAGGGGGGCCAGGGGAGGCTGAGCGGGACCTCCGGTGGGCCGGGGACGCGGCCATCATCTGCGCCCTGGGCACGGGGAAAAGGTCATCGTCCTCCTCCTTTCCCTCTTCCCTTCTGTCAGCTCCCGGGGAACTCACCGCTTCTCGGGAAGCGGCCGCACCCGCAAGCCCCCAGTAATCAACACGAAGCCAACCCCAAAAATACACCTCGCGTACCGTACGCGCCACGGCCGCCCGGCACCCGAGCGCCGCAAGACCGCGCCTCCCGCCATGCCCGGCGAACCACGTGACAGGGCCGGCAGCCACTGCGCCAGGAATACAGCTCCCGGCATGCTCTGCGGCACAACCCGGCCGCCCGGCAGCCGCAAGGACTACAGCTCCCGGCATGCTCTGCGGCACAACCCGGCCGCCCGGCGGCCGGTTTGATGCGGAGCCACCCAGCATCCCTGCGAGCACAGCTGCAGGCGCAACAGCAGTTACGCAGCCACAACTAGGCACTAAACAAAGGCTTTCCAACACTGGAGGTCTAGAACAGGTAGACATTAGCACAGAAGCACAAGGGGCTCCGTCACCCTGCACAAATCTCCCCGTGCCTACACACGCACACGTTCAGAAGTTAGTTATCAGAAAACGCCCGACTCAGCCATTTGCCACAGTCACGAGACTCACGACATGATAACACGACATGACACGCGAGGTGGGCTCAGAGTTTTAAGGCAAGAAATACCTCCCACGCCCCCCACCCGAGATCTTTCAGGGTCCACACCTGCCATCGCCCCGCACCAAACCTACCCGGCCAAAGGCTTTCAGGTGGCCCGAAACACTGTACACAGAAAATAACCAGGGACAGACCTGCATTGTTCGGAAGCGAACGATGCCCGACCGGGGCTCCTCTGCGGGGCACGGAGCCCCCCGGCCCCGCCCGGAGACACACACCCGCCCCCCGCTGCCCGAACTCACCCACCAGCGCTCTCCGGCCCCCGGACACGGCCGCGCTGCTCTCTCAGGCGGCTGCCGCAGGCGAGGCTCGGGCACCGCCAGGCCTCCAGGCGTCCCGAGGGGCTGCCGGCCACCGCAGGGGATGGCTGCCGGCGGCCGGACCGCCGCGGCGCTCCCCGCCCAGCTCCGAGCAGGCTCCGCCGGCCGCGGGCTTCCCACGCCGGGCCGCAGAGGGGCCCCGGCACCGCACAGGGACGCCTCGCGACCCGGCCGCCACACGCACCGGCCCTTCGGCCTCCACACGCACCGCTCCCGCCCCCGCTCCGACGCGCCGCGCACGCGCCACCGGAAGCCCGAGCCCCGCGGGGCGGCCCTTAAAGGGCGGCCGGAAGGAACGGCCCCCACCGGCCCCGCCACCGCGCCCAGCCGGTGAGCGCCAGCGCCCCCTGCTGGCCGGGCCGCGCTCAGCTCGCGAGGGCGCCGAGGGCCGGGCGGGGCGGGACGCGCCGGCTCGGGGCCAGCGCCTTCTCGGGGCGAGCGGGAAACCCCTGCGGGCCCCGGTCACGGCCGGGCACAGCCGCGCGCCCTCCGAGAGCTGCTGAACGGGGCTGCCGCTCGTGACACATACCGAGCCGTCTGCGACGGGAGCGGGCAGAGGAGGAAGGGGCCGGCGGCCGCGGCGCCCTGGCCCCAGGCGGGGGGGGGGGGCTGGGGCCCGGGGGGCCGCCCCCCTCCTCACAGTTCCCTCACAGGTCCCTCACAGGTCCCTCACAGGTCCCTCACAGGTCCCTCACAGGTCCCTCACAGGTCCCTCACAGGTCATCCCAGGGACGGAACCGGGACCTACTGTGAGGCACTGGGAAAGAAGTGGGAGGAAGCCGGGACAGACCAATATAGCCCAGTATGGACTAGACCAATATAGCCCAGTATGGACTAGACCAATATAGCCCAGTATGGACTGGAGGGAACGGCGAGGGAACCGCGAGAGAACCCCACAGAACAAACCATGGGGCACGAGAAGGCAGAGAATTAAGAATTAGGGACAGGGAGCCAGAAAAAAAAAAAGAAAAAAACCAAAGGGAGACAGAGAGCAAAAGGAATCGCAATGCGTACGGAGAGAAGAGAGAAACAATTCTAGCATAGGGTCACGGGGGAGCCAGGGACAGCAAGATGGAGAAAGGACAGAAGCTACAGGCTACAGGGCAGAGAGGGAAGAATTAATGAATAGACACAGAGAGATGGGCAGAAAGACATGGAGAAAGGCTAAAGATCACACGGCCTACAGGGAAGAGAGAAGAGAGGGAGGAATTTTAAAAACAGGGGCAAGAAGCCAGAGAGAGGGAGAGAGAAGCAACAATAAAATGGGGACAAGCCACAGGGCAGCGAGGAGGGAATCAATGAATAAGAACACGAGACCAAAGAGAACACAATGTAGAATGGAAAAAAGGAACAGCGGCCTACAGGGAAGGAGGAATTAAAGATCAGGGACTGGGAGGCAGACAGAGACACATGAAGAAACAAGTGAAAAAAAAGAAAAAAACAAACCAACAGCAATGGGCTACAAAGACAGAGAGGGAGGAAATGAGGAAATAAAACGTCGCAGCAAGGAGCTGGACAGAGAGAGATGAGGACAAACAAATAGCACGGGTCCACGTGACAGAGAACGTGGAATTAGAACACAGAGAGAGGGAGCCGGACAGAGAGAGAGGCCGAGAGAAACATCTAGACAGGCTACAGCGGGCAGAGGCAGGAATTAAAACCTAGGGACAGGGAGCTGGACAGAGAGAGATGGAGGTCACAGGGAACAGCGGTGGCTGCAGGAAGAACAGGAATTCATGAATAGGGAAAGGGAGCTGGACAGAGAAGAACTCAGAAAGGCAAGAACAGTAGCAGGGTACAGAGCAGAGAAGACGAATTAAAAAGCACGGGGGGAGCGTTGAGGCAGACAGAGAGAGATTAAGAAAAAAGTCACGGGCTACGTGGCAAAGCAGGAGGAATTCAGAAACGAGGATGGGAACCAAGGGAGAGTGTGCTGGTGAAGGATAACGGGCATTAAAAGTGAGGGACGGGGAGCTGGGAAAAGCGAGGCAGAGAAAAACAGAATCACAGAGAGAATCAAACAAAGCCAAAAAAGAAGAAACTGAACAACAGGAACAGGTGTAACCAAAGCGATGAAATCAACCAACCAGAGACGGTGTTCCATTACGGGAACATGGAGCGTACCAATCAGCGCACCTGTCGATCTGCATTTTAGTGCCTAGGCGATCGTTAATGTCAGCAGAACAACAGACAACATGCTTCTGTCAGAAAAGGATGACAAAACGCGGTTTCGCTTAGCGGACTGAGAAAACTAGCCAAGACTGCCAAGAGTAAGAGCCGAGAAGCTAAAAGGTAATTCCGGCAGGGGGAGATCGCGACCACCGACTCACAGACCACCACCGACCCAAGTAACACCACCTACTCAGAAGAGAACAACGGAAGAGGACAACCGAGCCTGCGCAGTGATTGACATACGGAACGAGCAAGTTTGTACCCATCGCTAGACAAGACAATAATGACTATGTATGAGTATGTAAAATTTTCATCTACAAATTGTACAGGAAAGGTGCGTGAGGTACGCACGCCAGGAGGAGCGATCCCCCGTGCATCCGGCGCCGTGAATATAGAATGCCTGCTCTTTAATACTAAATTGGTGTTGAGGAGTCGTTTCCGATTTTAACGCGTTTTTCGGTAACAGTTTTGGCACCCCAGGTGGGAACCTGCTTTTGAATCTCGACGGATGCGTGGGATCGTGGGACCTGCAGCCGGCCCCGAGGAATTCTCCGGGAGAGCTTCCGATCCCCGGGCCAGAGAATTCTGAGCAAGATCCCCTGGATTGAGGTAAACAAGGCATTCTTTGAAGAAGAAACTTAGGTAGAATAATACGTGGGGTTAGTTTCCCACATAGGATAGGATAGCGGGTTTGAGTCCCACAGGCCTGCCCGTAAGGCGCGGCGAAAGCCACGCAGGGTCGGGGCCAAGAGGTGCCTCGGTTGGTAAGTCTCTGCTAGGCGAAAGCCTGTGGAGCGGGACCCGAGGGTAGGGGAGTCTTCAACAGGGGGTTGAAGTCTCCAGGGATATCTAGCAGGGGGCTACAGATCCCAGTGGCAGATTTCCAGTGAGACCTCTAACGGGGGTTGGAGTCCCTCTGACTAGTATTTGTGATAGTGCACTATCACAACTACTAGTCGACTGGGAGACGGGAGCATTACTGAGTAGGAAACCTATCCCACAGAGAACACCTTTGCGATGTATTTTGAAGCACTGGAAAGACGTCGGGGGCGGTGACCCACTAACTCGGAAACCATTAATTGAATATTGCAATCATTGGTGGCCAACGTATCAATTGGAAGGTGGGCACAAATGGCCAGAACACGAGACATTGCAATATCGTACCATCTTGCAATTAATGTTGTTTTGTAAAAAGGGAAGGCAAATGGGAAGAAGTGGCATATGTTGATTTGTTCTTTACACCGTGGAATCATCCCGAGCAGCAGAAACAGCGTGAGGTATGTCCACAAGATTCTACGGCAATGTTTCTGAAAAGAGGAAAACGTGGTGAGAACTTGAAAGAGTGTTGCTCTACTTGTGATACTGGATACTTCGCTTGATGAAACTGACAAGAAAATAGTATGGAATACAGCCAGAAGGCAGGTGCAGGGAGCACATGCTAACGGGAATTTACAGAGAACAATGAATAAGAATTTTCCATCTACAAATCCCGAGTGGGACCCTAATCAGCCAGGACCCAGGGGAATGTTGACTAGATGTCAGAGAGAGATTTTATTTGGAGTAAGACAAGCAATGCCAAAAGCAATAAATTGGTCAAAATTTATGAAGTGAGACAAGAATTAAGTGAGTCCCCTTCAGCCTTTATGGAAAGACTGAAGGTGACCACCAGAAAATATACTCATTTGAACCCAGAAAAACCAGAAAAAGCAATTCAGCTGGTCTCTATATTCATAAGACAATCAGCCCCAGATGGGGGCGGGGGGAGAGAAAACAACCTTCAGAAACTAGAACAACCTGAATCCAGAGATCTGGGTTAAATGCTTGAAGTAGCTTGGCATGAAGGAGACCAGGGGAATCAACCCTAGCTGAACACCTGGTTACACTGAAGCTACGGAATGAAGAAATAGAATTTTTGGTAGATACGGGAGCCACTTATTTGGTATTGAATACACGTGAAGAGAAATTTGATCATAAATCAGTAGATGTTGCTAGCGCAACAGGGCAAAGAAAAATTAGCCCCTCTCAGAGCCATTAAAGTTTAAATTGGAGAAGCAATGGGCAACTCACCAGTTTCTGCATATGCCTGAATGTCCACTGCCTCTGTTATGACGAGATCTATTAGGTCAATTAGATGCTCAAGTAACTTTTAAAGATGGAGAGATTAAATCACTAATACCAGAATCAAAAGCCACAGAGGCGAGAGCGTTTATGTTACAGGATTCCTCCAGGGAGGAACAGGTTCCCAAGGAAGTGGAAAACGTAGTAATTCCTTTGGTTTGAGCGAGCGGAGCTCCGGAGCGATCTAAGTGGGCAGAGCCGGTAAAAGTAACCTTAAAGCCTGGAGCCAAGCCCGTAAGACAAAAACAATACCCTATTAAGCGAGAGGCTCGAAAAGGATTACAGAAGTTAATTATAAAATTTTTCAGAATATGAGCTTTTAGTGGAATGTGAATCAGAATATAGTACTCCTGTGTCGCCAGTAAAGAAATCTAGAGGCAAAGAGTATTAGCTAGTTCACCATTTAAGGGCTATAAATCAGGTGGTCCAAGATATACATCCGGTAGTAGCTAATCCATACACTTTACTGACCTCTTTTAAAGGAGGAGCATAAATGGTTTACTGTACTAGATTTGAAGGACGCCTTCTTTTGCATACCTCCAGGCATAAAAAGTCAAAGCCTATTTGCTTTGCAATGCGAAAGCCCCACCACAGAATGAAAGACACAGCTACCATGGACCGTACTTCCACAAGGATTTAAAAATAGTCCTACGATACTTGAGACTCAGCTGGCAAAAAAAAATTAGAGATATAGAAAAAACAGAACCCAGGGAGAGGCATCTTGTTACAGAATGCGGATGACATTCTGATAGCGGCACAAAGTAAAGAAAAATGTTTTGAAATTTTTAAATTTTCTGGGTCAAGGAAGATGCGGAGTTTCCAGAAACAAAACCCAAATAGGAAAAGAAGCAGCCATTTATTTAGGATTTGAAATCTCAAAGACAAAGACAATTAGAAAGTGAAAAGAAAGAAACTATTTGTCAAATTCCCGAACCTAGCAGCCCGAAGGAACTGAGAGCTTTTCTGAAAACAATGAAATAGCATCAGCTCTGGATTCTGAACTATAGACTGTATGTAAAACCATTATTTGAGGCATTGAAAGACTCAAAAGGATAAATATTTAACCTGGACGCCCGGATGCCAAACGGCATTCAAAGAACTGAAAAGAGCCTCGATGATGGCCCCTGCATTAGGCCTACCTGATTTCGCTAAACCTTTTCAGTTGTTTGTCCACGAAAGACAACATTTAGCCCTTGGAGTGCTGACACAGCGACTGGGAACCTGGAAGAGACCTGTGGGCTACTTCTCCAAACAACCTGACCACGCGAGTAAAAGATGGCCTAGGTGTTTACGGGCAGTAGCAACGACAGCGCTGCCGATCCGGGAAGCCCCAAAGTTAACAATGGGACAGAAGATGACAGTATATGTCCCGCACATAGCGGTGACTGTTTTAGAACAAAAGGGGGGTCGTTGGCTATCCCTTAGCAGAATGTTGAAATATCAAGTTGTTCTGTTAGAACAAGACGATGTGGAATCGAAGACTACTGCTATACTGAATCCTGCTATGTTTTTAACAACAGAAAACCTTACGGACAATTTAGAACACGATCGCTTGCTAACTATTGAACAAGTCTATTCCAGCAGACCAGACCTGAGACACAAACCTCTGGGAAAATCCTGATCTGGAGTTGTTTACAGATGGAAGAAGCTCTGGGCGAGAAGAGAAGCGAATGGCCGGATATGCTGTCGTTATCGCCGCCGAGGGAATGGAGTCAGGGGTGCTGCCTGCAAACACCTCAGCACAGAAAGCAGTATTGGTAGCATTGAAGCGAGCTCTGCGAATGGCAGAAGGACAAAGGATAAATATCTAGACTGATTCCAAACGTGCATTTGGTGTGATCCACGATCATGGAGCTATTGGGAAGGAGAAAGGACTGCCATCAGCCCAAGAATCATCAATACAGCATAAAGAAGAAATTCTCCAACTTCCGGAAGACGTGCAGAAACCAAAAGAAGTGGCGGTAAAGCGTTGCAAAGCTCATCAATTTGGCCAGACGGCTGTAAACATAAGCAAACGACTGACCGATAAAGCTGCAAAGAGGACTGCAGAGCAAGGTATCCTTGCACTAGTACCAGTAAAACAGATCAGAATTCCAAAGTTGAAACCGAGATATAATAAATTGGATGAGCAATTAGCAGAACAATTGGAAGCATCACAAAACACAGAGAGATGGTAGGTAACACCAGAAAAACAAGTAATAACAACAACCACCCCACAAGTTATGACAGAACTTGCAAAAGAAAACCATGAGCAAACACATTAGGGTGTAGGCGCTACGGTTTTGAGTTTAAAAACATCTGTAGCGTGTGTAGGCACGACAAGAATAGTTAAACCCATAGTAGCTAAGTGTCCAATCTGTCCTAGAAATAATCCCCTGAACCAAAGGAAACAACCTTTAGGAGTAACAAAACAAAAAATTCTCCCGGAAATTATTAGCAAATTAAGTTCTCTGAGTTACCCAGACAAAATAGATAGAGCAGTATTTGTCAGTGCTGATTGACAAATTTTCTAGATGGCCAGCAGCTTTCTCGTGCTGCACCGACAAAGCTAGAGTAGTAGTTAAAACGTTGCTGAAGGAAATAATACCAAGATTTAGAGTGCCAACGGGAATGTCCTCTGATAGAGCACCACATTTTTTTGCAGAGGTACTTCAACAAATTAATAAAATTTTGGGTAGAAAATGGGACCTGCATACACCCTGGAGACCACAATCAAGTGAAAAATTTCAGAACATGAAGCAAACACTAAACTGACATAGTGGAATATTATTGATCTAGGATGGAAGTATTGAGAAAATTATTATTTCAGAACTTCCAAACAGGGGAAATGTAACCAAAGTGATGAAATCAACCAGAGACAGTGTTCCATTACGGGAACATGGAGCGTACCAATCAGCGCACCTGTCGATCTGCATTTTAGTCCCTAGGCGATCGTTAATGCGAACAGAACAACAGACAACGTGCTTCTGTCAGAAAAGGATGACAAAACGCGGTTTCGCTTAGCAGACTGAGAAAACTAGCCAAGACTGCCAAGATTAAGAGCCAAGAAGGTAAAAGGTAATTCCGGCAGGGGGAGATCGCGACCACCGACTCACAGACCACCACCGACCCAAGTAACAGAAGAGAACAACGGAAGAGGACAACCGAGCCTGCGCAGCGATTTACATACGGAACGAGCAAGTTTGTACCAATCAGCAGACAGGACAATAATGACTATGTATGAGTATGTAAAATTTTCATCTACAAATTGTACAGGAAAGGTGCGTGAGGTACGCACGCCAGGAGGAGCGATCCCCCGTGCATCTGGCGCCGCGAATAAAGAATGCCTGCTCTTTAATACTAAATTGGTGTTGAGGAGTCGTTTCTGATTTTAACGCTTTTTTCGGTAACACAGGGAGTCAGATCAAGAGAGCCAGAGAACAACAAAACACCGACAGGCTACAGGACAGAGCAGGAGGAAAAAAAAAAAAAACGGAGCCAGAGCCAGGCAGAGAGAGGCGGAGAAAGAAAAAGGAGCCACAGGCTACAGGACAGAGAGAGGGAGGACTGAAAAGATGGGGAGGCAGGGAGACACTCAGAGCGAGATGGAGAAAGAAGGTGCGGGGGGGGGGGGGGGGGGGGGCGCAAAAAAAAAAAGTAAATTTTGCAGCAGGTAAGGAAAGAGAGGGGGCCGGGGGAGAGACAGGGAGGGCCCAGGACGCACAAGAGAGGCAACGGGGCCCCAGTGGCCCAGGACTCACCGCGACTCTCGCTCTCAGCGCTGCTGGCACAATTTAGCCGTTCAGATGCTTCTTTCCCCTCCTCTCCTCCCTGCCTCTTCTGCAGCTCCAGACTCTAGGCCGTCCTCCACCTGAAGAGAATACGTGGGTGTCTTACAGCTCTTACCAGATGAGGCTTCCTAGGCACGTAGCCTAGCTCGCCCGTGCTGGAGCTGGGGGCAGGCGCACGGGGCAAGGGGGGCCAGGGGAGGCTGAGGGGGAGCTCTGGTGAGCTGGGGAGTCGGCCATCTTCTGCACCCAGAAGCTGCAGGGGGAAAAGGTCATCATCCTCCTCCTCCTTTCCCTCTTCCCTTCTATCAGCTCCTGGGTAACTCCTAGGGCTGCCCTCACCCGCTCGCCTTTAGCATACCAGAAGCCTGCCTCGGCGGGTCATTTGAAGCTTCCCATCCCACCAGCCCCAGTAGTACAGGCACACAAGGAGATACCCCTGCACCCACCAAAGGGGCTCGCTCACCTCGCCGGCAGCCCTAGGCCTCACCCGACACAGGGAATCGTGTCCGACACACCACCACGCTGCAGCAAGAGCAGAGGAGGCCTTTCCTTACCAGGAAGCAGCAACGAGCACGGCGGCATCACCTCGCAGGCACCGCAGCATCGCAGGGCTGTTACCTGCGGAGAGAGCAATGGGGATCACAGGGACGCCACCGCGCGTGCACGGCTCCCGGGCTCAGTACCCAATTCTGGTCGCTGGGCAGCAGCATTATCTGAATTACTCTTCTCGATTAATACCATCCAGAAACCGTAACTTGGCTGCATCCACAGAGCTTCTATTCCTCTGCACCTTTCCCCCTCGCAGCCCCAGCAGCGCCGTTCATTGCCTCTGCACCAAACAGCAAAGTGTCTCGAGGGAGGAGAAGCAGCACAGCAAACCTGGGGAACAAGGTTGGGTTCCCACCCCCGCAGAATAAGCCCCAGGAACTGCTTGTAGGCATGTGGCATCAGGGTTGTGATCGGGTTTTGGTTTGGTTTTCTTTTTTTTTCCCCCGCCTTCTTTACATAATGTAATAATTGGGGTTGCTTTTCCAAACTACTGAGTTCTGTGGGGATTTTTTGTGCTTTTGCCCTACAAAAAATGGTCATTTTCACTTTCGGTTTTGTGCATGAGAATGGTTGGCGGGTGCTTTTAGGTTGTTGTTCCTTCCCCCCACCCCCTTTTTTTTTTCCTTTCCAGCCGCACAAATCCAGCTGGAGTTGGCTTTCCCAGAAGCCCCAAGTTGTTTTCTTTCCACCAGAATTCTTCCTGTATTTTCACCCCTCATTGCAGGCCCAGAGTCAAGGGGTTTGAGGTATTTTTGTGCCCAGGCAGCAGCTCCCAGGCTGCATAAGCAGCCCCACAGGGGGAAGTCCCCGTTTGAGGGAATCGGCCCCAAATTGGGATGGGAAAGTGAAGAGAAGGAGAAAAAACCCTGAATAACCTGAAAAAGAACACCTACTCCAGCCCACCAAGCACCGGTCACCTTGCCTGACTCACCTCCAGGGCCCACATCACGCTCGGCTCATCGCTTAGCACCCTCAGATCACAAAAAAAAAAAAAAGAGTAAAACCCATAATGGAGCCCTATAGCCATCAGTCACATCTTCCCTCCAGTACTACACACAGACTCACCTTCTTACAGCGCTCCCCTGGGCTCTCCTCCGTTGCCCTGCACGACTCATCCATCTGCACCTGGAAAAACAGTGTTACTGAACAAGTCACCTGGAGGCACAGCAACAGCTTAACCATTCCACAGCTCCTGCGCCCACGTAGGAATACCATCTAGAGCCCAACTACAGCCTGCCGTTAAAGGAAATGCATTAAATCAAACGTTAAGCCCTCGCACATACAAGCCGGAACAGCAAAAACACGGCACGCTCGCGCACCCAGGGCGCAGCCCGACGGAGGTCCACGCGCACCTCGCCAGTTTGATGCGGAGCCACCCAGCATCCCTGCGAGCACAGCTGCAGGCGCAACAGCAGTTTCACCTACACCCATCTCGGCGCGCAGCGCTTCTGAAGCTTTAAGCTGAAAGCCCTACCTTGACGCTTGGCCACACTAGAAGCGAGCCGTAGCTAGGACTCCACAGAAACACAAATTGCACACCCACAGCGGCGACAGCCTTGCAACTACTTAGACCAGGAACAACAGAGGAAAGTAAAACGGCTTCATCACCCGCACAGGAAAAGCGGCAGACAGAGGCAAAGGGTCAGCATTCATAGCCCTTACAGAACACAGGCGTTCTCTCTCCTTCCATTCCTAAACCCATCCCTTAGGTCTAAATATCGCAGCCCTGCTGTGGCAATAGCGAGAGCGGGGAACGAGAGCCCTGCCGCCGGCCATTTGTGCGGCAGGACACAAAAACAGAGGGACATGTTTTGCCACACACAACCCTGAATCTCCTGAAAAGTTATGTTTACCAAAAATAGGCATTTGGAACATATTGCCAAAAACAAAACATTCGGCAATAAAACTTTTATGTGTTTGACACCCGCACATTTTTGGGGAACTTGCTATTTGCTTCCTGGTTTTGCTGGTCTTCCCTCAGAAGTTCTACCTGCAGCCAAGTTATTCCCACCCGCCCGACCGGTTCAAGCATTCACCTTCCTGGTATTACCAGCACATTGAGACACAGGCGAGGAACTTAACTGCTCTTCTAAAACTATCCAAATGACAATTACAGCCCTGAAAGAGGAGTGGAAGAGAAGAACAGGAGAGATCAGGCAGCAAAAATGCTCTGCAGGCTGCTGCCAGCCAACACTGCACTCTTTTGTTAAAGCCACCCCGCCCCCCCAAATGCAAACAAAAAAACCCCCCATGACTTCATGAAGTGCGTGGGTTTTTTTTCTTTTCAGTAGTCCTTTTGGAGCTCATCCCTGTCTCAGCATCTTGTCTTGTCAGAGCATGAAGTGCAGATGATCTGTATCCCGATGACATTTGCATGGGATGAATACATTTTCAGAAATAGACCCGATCCGTGAGACTCCTGTCACCTTTGTGGTTTTAATAATCGTAACTCAATTTTATCGACTGACACACTTGTGAGAAAACTAATTAACTTGAAACGTAGCCTCTCCTCGGGGAAAAAATGTGTTAGACACCAAATGAAACCGATTCAGAGCTCCAAACCACGATGGAGCCGATAGAGCTGTTGTGACTTAGTTTGTATGTTTAATTAATTGGTTAATAACTCTTCTAAGCAGCGCAGAATGAAGAGCTGGACCCAAAGAGGGTGCGCTGCGCTGGATCCAAAAAGCACCCTTCCTCCAGAGACCCGCCTCAGGTGGCGAGTTCGCTCTGGTGCATGCCGGCCTCCCGAACTTCGGGGTCCGATGTGACCGGACCCCCACCTCCGGGGAGGGTCCTCGTACCCTGCCCAACCCTTGCTTTCCCCTGCAGCACCCGATGCCCCCACGCCACCCCCACAAGCAGCCAAACCGGCTTCTGCTTTTGGCCCCCAAACCAGCTCACTTTGGGACCGGTTCTGAGCCAAAAAGCCCAGCTGCTGAGCCTGTTCTCAAGTCCCAAAAGCGCAGCACTTGACCTCTGCTCCTCAGCCCAAAACCACACCACTTAGTCCCCTCGCTCAGGCCTTCAAAACGCACGACTCGATCTGTTTCAGGGCCCCGGCGTCAGCCACAGGAGCCTGCTCTCAAGGCCCAGGAACAGAAGAGCTGTGCTCTCCACGCTCAGGGACCAAACCAGCTGAACCTGGCTGCGTCCCGGCCCCCTCCGCAGTCCCCACGGGCAACGCTCAGGGCCGCGGAGAGCGCAGCCACCCCGCAGCCCTGCACCCCCACGGCCCACGCGGGCACTGTCGGGGAGGCCTTGGGAACTGAACTGCGCGGGCCCGGCCCCGCACCCCGGCGGGGCAGCCCAGCACCGGCCCGGCAGCGCTTTCTTCCTGCTCTCGCAGGCCTCGTTTCCCCGGCAGCGCCGGGCCCGCACCCCAACCCCACAGGGGGCCGGGCCCAGCCCGCCTCCAGCAAACCGCGGCGGCAGCAGCCGGGGTCCCTGCCTGCCTCGCGGGCAAGGGGGGACCCGCCGGGCACCGCAGGAGCCCCCGCCGGGGTCGCCGCCGCCGCCGCCAGACCCCGACGAGGAGCAGTCGAGAGCCGGGTGGGGCTGCCCCTACTCCCCGGGGACGGGCACGGGCTCGGCCCCAAAACCCAACCACCGACCCACGACAGCGCTCGGCCCGGGGCCGCTGCTGCCCGCACCCCGCCGCCCCCCCGGGGGCTCCGCGGACCGGGAGACCCCACAGCCCAAACCCGCCGACCCACAGCGCGCCCGGCCATGCGGCTCCTCACCTGCTCTGGCGCGGCTCCGGCTGCCCCACGGCCCGGCACGGAGCCGAACCCGGCCACCGGACCATCCGCCAACCCCCCCAACCCCCGGACGCTCCGGGACGGTTCTCGTCCCTTTTCGCTCTGACGCCTCGAGCCGAGCCGGCCCCGCTCCTCCGAGCTACCGGCGGTGCCCGCTCTGCTGCTCGGGGCCGGGCCCTGTTCTCGCCCGGACGCGAGAAGCCGCTCCGGGGTCTTCTCGGTGCGTCCAGCCCCGTGCCGTGCCGGAGCGGGGAGAGCCGGGTACGAGCGCGGAGCCCTGGGGCAGGGGTTGCCCCAGTGCCGCCGACGGTGTGTGGGGGGGTGTCGTCGTCCCCCGCCCCACGCGGGGGGCGCACACACGGTACACCCGCGGGCAGGGGCATCCCCGGGGAGCCGTGCGGCCGGGCTGCGCCGTAGGAGGGGAAGGTGATGTTGGTTTCCCATTTTCCCCGCAAACTGATCCTCCCCCCCGGCCCCCCTTTCCCGCGCGTTACAGCCCGCGAAAAAGCTTTTAACAACCCGATCGACAACACTCCCTTTATCCCTCTTCCAGCAGCAGCAGCAGCAGCAGCGAGAGATTAAGGCAACTGCAGCAGAGGGGAGGAAGGCAAGGAGAGCCTTTTCAAGCAAGGGCAGGACAAAATGCACGGCGTGGACAGGCACAGGAGAGGCTGCATTATCTGGAAAGCACAACGCCTGCCCAAGGGCAGAAAATAAGGAACGAATTGTTTCCAAGGAGCTGCAGCAGACGAATCACCTTTTTCTTTATTGCACTCCTGCCCTTTGTTATCCAAAGCGATAGGCTTCACCACCGGGCAGAAAATAGCTGCCTAGATTTACACGGACAACCAGAAACAATCAAGCCACCCAGCAAGAAGTTCGCAGCAGAGGTATAACCCATCAGCAGCTAAAACATTTGTTACGCAGGCACAACTAGGCACTAAACAAAGGCTTTCCAACTCTGGAGGTCTAGAACAGGTAGACATTAGCACAGAAGCACAAGGGGCTCCGTCACACTGCACAAATCTCCCCGTGCCTACACACGCACACGTTCAGAAGTTAGTTATCAGAAAACGCCCGACTCAGCCATTTGCCACAGTCACGAGACTCACGAGGTGGGCTCAGAGTTTTAAGGCAAGAAATACCTCCCCCACCCCCCACCAGAGATCTTTCAGGCTCCAGACCTGCCATCTCCCCGCACCAAACGTAACCGGCCAAAGGCTTTCAGGTGACCCAAAACACAGTACACAAAAAATAACCGGGGAGAGCCCTACATTGTGGAAAAGCGAACGATGCCCGACCGGGGCTTCTCTGCGGGGCCCGGCCCCCGCCCCGCCCCCGGCCCGACCCGCACGGAGATACCCCCCGGCCCGCGCCAGGCCTCACCTCACACGGAGACCCACCCGCTGCCCGAACTCACCCACCAGCGCTCTCCGGCCCCCGGACACGGCCGCGCTGCTCTCTCAGGCGGCTGCCGCAGGCGAGGCTCGGGCACCGCCAGGCCTCCAGGCGTCCCGAGGGGCTGCCGGCCACCGCAGGGGATGGCTGCCGGCGGCCGGACCGCCGCGGCGCTCCCCGCCCAGCTCCGAGCAGGCTCCGCCGGCCGCGGGCTTCCCACGCCGGGCCGCAGAGGGGCCCCGGCACCGCACAGGGACGCCTCGCGACCCGGCCGCCACACGCACCGGCCCTTCGGCCTCCACACGCACCGCTCCCGCCCCCGCTCCGACGCGCACGCGCCACCGGAAGCCCGAGCCCCGCGGGGCGGCCCTTAAAGGGCGGCCGGAAGGAGCGGCCCCCACCGGCCCCGCCCCCGCGCCGGACCGCCCCCGCGCCCAGCCGGTGAGCGCCAGCGCCCCCTGCTGGCCGGGCCGCGCTCAGCTCGCGAGGGCGCCGAGGGCCGGGCGGGGCGGGGCGGGACGCCCCGGCTCGGGGCCAGCGCCTTCTCGGAGCGAGCGGGAAACCCCTGCGGGCCCCGGTCACGGCCGGGCACAGCCGCGCGCCCTCCGAGAGCTGCTGAACGGGGCTGCCGCTCGTGACACATACCGAGCCGTCTGCGACGGGAGCGGGCAGAGGAGGAAGGGGCCGGCGGGCGCCGGGCCTGGCCGCAGGCGGGGGGGGGGGGGGGGCTGGGGCCCGGGGGGCCGCCCTGCTGGGTCACTGCTCTGCGCCGCACCGCGCTGGGGGCTGGGGCCCGACCGGCGCCGGGCGACCGGGGGCAGCCACGAGCAGGGGGCCTGAGCTTAGCCACGGCCTGCAAAACACCCCGAAGCGTGAGACGCTGCAAGGCCAAGGTGGTCCTTGGCAATGGGGGCGCCTGGGCTCGGCCTCCGCCTTACCTGTCCTGGGTCTGCGTGGCGTTCCAGGGGAATGGTGTTTTCCTTGTGCGGAAGGTGGGCTGGCCGTTCGGCCGTGCCCCGGCCGTTACCGATCCTGCCAAAGGCGCTCGCACGCTCTGGCCCATTACTGCTGCGGTACCGCGCCGTAGCAGAAAGGTGTTGTGTTTTCTCACAAAAAGCCTCCTATGGTCAGTTGAAGAAATAACCTCCTTCCGTGGCACTGACTCTTTTTGTACAGTCCATAGCTGGCTTTCGGCTTTTGTCTTTACAGCATTCAGTTTGCTTTCTGCCTAGCTTTCTACCTGCTGTGAAACATTTGGATGGTTTTTTCTTGTTGGTTTTTTTTCCCCCTACTTGCTCCACAACTCCCACACCAACCACCCAGCGTGGCTCGCCTTTCAGCCCCCAGACCGAGGAGCCTTGCCCTGGGACGGCCCTTACATGTCAGCAGAGTTGTTCCAGCTCTCACCCTGTCCCTACCCAGCTGAGGACGTCTGTGTCCGTGGGAGACACCCAGACACTCCCCCTGCAGCGTGGCAGCCCCCTGCCCCGTCAGTGAAAACTGCGGCAATATCGGCTAAGTTTAAAAGCGTCGGCAGGAGGTGCAGAATACGTAAATAAAGCGGCGGTTGGCTGCCGGGTATGGGTGCGATATAAATACCTTTTGTTTACAGGCCTTCGTGCCTATTCAGCGTTGAACGGCACCGCAGCCCACCCACCCCGGGGCTCACGGGGCTCGGAGAAGGGTCTCTCCAAGGGCACAACCTAAGGCAGCGCAGGAAGCCCAGCTGCCACGCTCCCAGTCGCTACGGGACACTTGCTTACAGCTACACCGACGAGGGTACGGATGAGGCTGGAACTAGCAGAAATGCTGACTCTTCTGGCCTTTTATTTGTGGAAGGTACAGCGCGCGAGCCTCGGCGGCTCACAGGAGAAGCGCGCAGTGCTGCCTAACTCTCATTCTCAGCTCACGTACTACTGCCAAAGCTCCTGCCCTGTGCTGTGCCAGATGCCGGCTGGCGTGAGCACCTGGGCTCCTGAGGGACCCCCTTGTCCTGAGAGCCAGAGGTACTCACTTCCCTTTGCATGAGGCCTGTAGGAGATATACCCTGCAATTTAAAAAATCCGTATCAAATGTGGCAGACTCAAAAGAGGGCATTTTTAAAAAGGCAGGTTTGTTTTCTTTGTTAACTTTACGATCTACAGCCTAGCAAAGAGCTCCCTTTCAGTGTCAGTCGCTTGGCTTTCTCCCCTACTGACGAGGTCCCAGCCTCCCGGTGAGATCTCGCTGGAGATATTCTGAGTTTCCCTCGAGTACGTGGCTGCCCTGGCCCGAGGCCAGCGAAGAAGCTGACTTTGCCCGTGCCTGAATCAGCAACACGTCCAGCAGGCGACTTGCAGAGCCCAGGGAACCCTCGTAAAGAGGTTTGGGGGTGGGGCGCGCCACATCTGCGGCATCGGCCGTGGGAAAGGACCGGCCCAGTAAAACAGGTGGGTGAAACCGCGGTCCGCGCCAATACGTGCTGCTGCCTGGGGCATCGCTTTGCTGCGGGTCAAGTCAGATGCTCTCTGTAAGAGTCAGTCAGGGTAAAGGCAGCAGCAGATTTCTTTTCTGCTCATTTTAACAAAGGCTGGACGGAGCCCATAGAGGAAGGCACTACGCGTCTTGCTGGGTTGGTTTCCCTGCCTTCTCGTAAGCTGTCGCGGAAACTTGCACGAGCAAAGCCTGTGCAAGCTGATGACAGCCACACACGGTTGAAGAGGGAGCAGACGGTGAGAGCAGAGGTGTGCGCTCAGGCTGTGCGCTGGAAGCTAATGCTAATGCTGCAAAATAAAGAGTGGATTTTCTTTTTTGGGTTTAGGTGAGCGCTAAACATGACATGTGCGTATGTGCGTGTGTCTCTCGCAGGTTTTTGTCATACACCCCACCCTCCCACCCCAAAAAAACAACCCACACATGCCACGCGTTAAACAGTGGTTTTCCGTTGTACTTAGAAGTGCTTACATAGGTGTGTTGGTTTTTTTCTTTTTTATTTTTTAATGCAGAAACAGCAATACGATAGATTTAATACAGCTAGCAGTTAGATGGGTGTAGCTTTAGAGCGTCGGCTGTTTACAAAGCAACCGCACACCTTCTTTAACTCACAGTTTAAACAAGTAAACTTGCAGTGCATCACACGTGCTTTGTACAGTCACGTTCCACACGGCAGGCCAGATGCTTCACCCTGCCTTGTCCTTGTTGCCCCGACTCCAACGGGACCGCCGAGGCCATCCTGGGGACAGCGCCGCTTTCTAGCAGCTGGGTTGCTTGCCTGGACGCCCCACAGACAAAGAGTCATTTCCCCACTGAACCTCTTCTCAAATAATTTCCTAGCCCTGCAGGCCCCACGTCCTTTGGTTCATATTTCCTTTTTTCCGGGCTTGATGCACAGGACCGACGATTTCCAGAAATAGAAACAGAGGCTGATTCAGTCCAGGCTCAACATTCTCTGACCTAAACCAAACTGTCTTCGAAGAGATAGCTGTACCGTAGGCACCACCTCGGGAACAGAAGTTGCCCTGTCATAAAAAAAAAAAAAAAAAAAAGAAGGAAAACAAGGCATTTCAGGCTGAGGAGGCTGAGCGGTGTGCTGGGGGCGGTGGGGGTTGGAAAGAAACAGTTCAGACGATTAGAGCGAGCTTAGCGTTGCAAAGCGTGCCATTATTTTTAATTTGGCAGTCAGAAGACAATAGATTCTGACACTGATTTCCTGTGTGCTGCGGGAGTTCTCTCCTCAGCATTCCTGTGCACCATTTTACTTTTGTGTCCCGTCCGCTTCGCTTTTGCGCTGTAGCTCTCCGGTTCTAGCTACGCTTCCCACCACCCCCATTACTCTTTGACAAGCCCAGCTCTCACTGTGCTTCCCTTCCCTTCCCTTCCCTTCCCGTATGCGCGTGCAGGGAAAAGCCCGCGCGTCTGCCACTACAGGACACGCTCTGGGAGGCAGGAGAGATGACGACGCTCCCTGACAGAGG
Organism: Phalacrocorax aristotelis; assembly: GCF_949628215.1. Taxonomy (NCBI): domain Eukaryota; kingdom Metazoa; phylum Chordata; class Aves; order Suliformes; family Phalacrocoracidae; genus Phalacrocorax; species Phalacrocorax aristotelis. Next base: position 259,165 of record NW_027441139.1, on the reverse strand, counting down.
ACACAGCTGAGGGGCGGTCCGCCGGGGCTGGGGAGATGGCAGCACCTTCCCTCAGCTGCCCCATCCGAGCACAGGTGCAGGTGAGCACTGAGGAGAGACAAGCAGGCAGGAGCCGCAGAGCGAGAGAGAAAATAAAATTCACGGATGGGTGCTACTTGCGTCTCATTTTTAGCGCAAGGGATGAATTCTCAGCACATTCTTGGAGCTGCCCCTTTGGGACTCACGGAGAAGAGGGAGGTTGGCCACGCGGTGCAGCCCAGCTCTGCTTCCCCTAAATGGTTTTACTGTTCAGGTGTTGCCCTAATCTGGCCGGTATCCCTGCAAAGAGTTTGGGATTTCTGCTGCCTCTCCGGGCCAGCCGCAGACCCTGACTTCATCGCAGCGAATGACCCTGCGCTCGTCAGAGCGGTTGCCGAGTCACATCCCGCTGCCTTCCCTGCAGAACCGGTGACCCTTTTTCAGCCCTTGCCCCCTCTTCTCTCCGCTCGTTGCCCATCCCTTTATCAGTGCCGGCACCGATCCTGCCTCCAGCTCGCCCTGTCTCCACCTGCGAGCGCCCAACAGGAGCTAAATGTCTCCTCAAGGACGCACGGAAGAGACGCGCAGGTAACCCAGCACAGACCCCCTGCAAACATCTTCTTTCCATTTTCTTTCCTCTCCTGACACGAAGAGATGACTTAGGAAAAAGCGTACTGCTCACACTTCACCTGCACTGCTTCTACTTTCACTTTCGCTCTCCTTGGCAGTAATTAATAGCGGTGGCTGGGGGGGCTGGGGCATTCCCCCAAAGCGGCTGCAGTTACATCCGGGCGGTTGTGGCACTCCATTAGCTCTGTAGTTTTTAAATCTAAATCTTCTGGAATTGTTAGTTCTGCTCAGGAATCACCCGTACCTGCAAATTTTCTTAATAGCTACGCTTGACCCCAGCCACTGTTTAACAGCTCACCTTTATTTCTCTTCATTTAAGAACCTAAAGCTTCGTTTACTGCTTGGGTTGGAAGCAGGAGCTGTCGCTGCCTCTGAACTTTCTAACAGCCCTGTTACAATTTCAGTACTACCCGCTCCCAATTTAGCTTTCCGGGTCGATTTTCATTCTAGATTCGAAAATTTCCTTATTTTGTTTCTGATCAGGAGTCATTAATGCCTGCAGTTGATTTAGTAACGGCTGTATTTAGATTGAGCTATTAATGACTCGCAACTCTATTTATGGCATAAAAAAGGACTGCCTTTATTTTTTTTAACTACAGATTAGGAATAATGACTGCCTGGTTTGTTCAGTAATAGGTGTGATTAAATTTAGTCACGACTCCTCCCTAAATAATATGTATTTATTTGCACTCTAACAATTTAACCTTCCCTTTACCGGCCAGGGGCACCGACAAGTGCCCGTGCGTACCTCCGCTCCCCCTGCGCCGGCTCCCCAGGGAACAGCCTCTTACCCTGACCAGAGTCTGCAGCGGCCCGTTGTCATCCCAGCTCCTCGCCCTCGAGAAAGCGGCCGCCTGAAGCGGCGGCAGCTCCGCTGCTGCCCAGAGGGGACGGAAATGGCGCGGGGTAAAGCTCTCCGGGCCGCCTGCGTCCCGCGCGGAGGCGGTGACCTCAGCAGCCTGTACGCTGTTGGGGCCGAGCCAACAACCTGAGGAGGAGTCGCAGGGCGTAGCTGTTTCTGCAACAACCACGCTTTCCCGCCTGGCTGGACAAGAAAGCGGGGCCTGCGGGGGCCTGGAGAGGCAGCATCGCTGCAGGTTGTGCCACGGCTGTTGAGAGGCCAAGGCAACACCTGAAACAGTGAACGGCACAACTAGTGAAAACCCCCAAGGTTCCGGGTTCAGTAAAGACAGGAATTGCAGCAGCACAATAAAATGATCTCACGAGGGGAAAAAAAACAGCAAAGCAAAAACCAAACCCCAAACAGAACACCATACCACTAACCCGTCTCACCGCCCCCTCAGCGCCCAAAACAGCATCCTGGGAGAAAAAAAGCAAAGCAGGCCACAAGGGACCTTTCTAGTACAGATGCCGCCAAAGAGTGCCAAGCTCTGGAATCCTTACCTCAGGCAACGCCTCCGCTTCTCTAAACGCCAGAGCACGCCTGCCCGGGGGGCTGAGACAGCCCCAAAGCTGCGACCGCCCGAGGGAACACGGGAGCACCGACGCCAGAGAAGCCCAGGGCCAGAGCCGGGGCTCTTCCACCCCCGGGCCCCGCCCCCGCCCTTCCCACAGCGCCCCGCGAAAGGGGCGGGCCGAGCCCCCCGGGGGGTGAAGGCCCCGGGAGCCGTACGAGAGCCGCCTGGAGTTCCCGGCACGGGAGGGAGGGGGGAGAGAAAACACCCAAACCGAGCCCCCCGAGCGGAGCAAACACAGGCTCGGGCTGTTGCCGGGGGGCGGGGCCTGTCGCTAAGGGGAGAGAGCCGGCACCGCCCCCCGGGCCGTTGCCGGGGGGTGGGGCCTGTCGCTAAGGGGAGAGAGCCGGCACCGACCCCCGGGCCGTTGCCGGGGGGTGGGGCCTGTCACTAAGGGGGTGTGTCCAAAGGGACGCTGGCAATGCCCCTGGAGCCATCACCAAGGGCAGGGCCTGTTGCTATGGAGGGTGGGGCCAGGCAGCACCAGCAACACCCCCAGGCTGTCACCAGGGGGTGGGACCTGTTGCTAACTGGGGATGCTGGGGAGCACACGAGCACGGCCCCACCCCACCAGGCCCTCGCCAGGGGGCGGGGCCTGTCGCAAAGGTGGGTGGGGCCAGAGGGGTCAGATATCAGCCCGCGCGTATAGACCAGTGCGTCCCAGTAATGACCAACATGCCACACAGTATGGATCCCAGTACATCCCAGCTCCCTCCCAGCGACGCCCAGTACATCCCAGTTCCCTCCCAGTACATCCCAGTTGCCTACCAGTGCAGCCCAGTACATCCCAGATCCCTCCCAGTCCGTCCCAGTTCCTTCCCAGTCCGTCCCAGTACATCCCAGTTCCCTCACAGTACATCCCAGTTCCCTACCAGTTCACACACAGTTCACACCCAGTTCCATTCCAGTACATCCCAGTACATGCCAGTTGCCTCCCAGTTTCCTCTAAGTACATCCCAGTACTTCAAAGTTCCCTCCCAGTACATCCCAGTTCCCTCACAGTACATCCCAGTACTTCACAGTTCACTCCCACTACATCCCAGTACGTCCCAGTTCCCCCTTGGTACATAACACTTCCCTCCCAATACATCCCAGTTCCCTCCCATTACATCCCGATTCCCTCCCAGTACATCCCAGTTCCCTGCCAGTATGTCCCAGTACATCCCAGTTCCCTCACAGTACATCCCAGTTCCCTCCCAGTACATCCCAGTACATCCCAGTTCCCTCCCAGTACATAACAGTTCCCTCCCAGTACATCCCAGTACATCCTGGTACATCCCAGTTCCCACCCAGTACATCCTACTACATACCAGTTCCCTCCCAGTTCCATCCCAGTTCCATCCCAGTTCCATCCCAGTACATCCCAGTACTTCACAGTTCCCTCCCAGTACATCCCAGTTCCCTCTAAGTACATCCCAGTACTTCACAGTTCCCTCCCAGCACATCCCAGTACGTCCCAGTTCCCCTCAGTACATAACACTTCCCTCCCCGTACATAACAGTACATCCCAGTGTCCTCACAGTACGTCCCAGTTCCCTCCCAGTACATCCCAGTTCCCTACCAGTACATCCCAGTTCCCTCCCTGTTCCTTCCCAGTACATAACAGTTACCTCCCAGTACATCCCAGTACATCCCAGTAGATCCTGGTACATCCCAAATCCCTGCCAGTTCCACCCGGTACAACCCAGTACAAGCCTGTACATCCTAGTTCCTCCACGGTACATCCCAGGGCATCCCCGCACATTGTAGTGCCTCCCAGTACATCCCAGCTCCCTCCCAGTAGTGGGAGGGAACTGGGACGTACTGGGAGGGAACTGGGATGTACTGGGATGTAATGGGACGGAACTGGGATGTATTGGGAGGCACTGGGAAAGAAGTGGTAGTGAACCGGGAGGGAATTGGGATGTACGGGGATGAACTGGTAGGGAACTGGGATGTACTGGCATGGAACGGGGATGTATTGGGATGTACAGGAACGGAACTGGAATGTACGGCGATGTATTGGCATGTACTGGCAGCGAGCTGGGATTTACTGGGATGTACTGGGAGGAAACTGGGATATACTGGGAGGCACTGGGAGGGAAGTGGGTGTCAACTGGGACATTCCAGTTTCCTCCCAGTACATCCCAGTTCCCTCCCAGTACATCCCAGTTCCCTCCCAGTTCCCTCCCACTACATCCCAGTACATCCCAGTTCCCTCCCAGTACAACCCAGTTCCCTCTAAGTACATCCCAGTACTTCACAGTTCCCTCCCAGTTCCCTCCCAGTACACAACAGTTACCTCCCAGTACATCCCAGTACATCCCAGTAGATGCTGGTACATCCCAAATCCCTGCCAGTTCCGACCGGTACAACCCAGTACAAGCCTGTACATCCTAGTTCCTCCACAGTACATCCCAGGGCATCCCCGCACATTGTAGTGCCTCCCAGTACATCCCAGTTCCCTCCCAGTACTGGGAGGGACCTGGGATGTACTGGGAGGGACCTGGGATGTACTGGGAGGGAACTGGGATGTACTGGGATGTAATGGGACGGAACTGGGATGTATTGGGAGGCACTGGGAAAGAAGTGGTAGCGAACCGGGAGGGAATTGGGATGTACGGGGATGAACTGGTAGGAAACTGGGATGTACTGGCATGGAACGGGGATGTATTGGGATGTACAGGAACGGAACTGGAATGTACTGCGATGTACTGGGATGTACTGGGAGCAAATTGGAATTTACTGGGATGTACTGGGAGGAAACTGGGATATACTGGGTGGAAACTGGAATATACTGGGAGGCATTGGGAGGGAAGTGGGTGTCAACTGGGACATTCCAGTTTCCTCCCAGTACATCCCAGTTCCCTACCAGTGCAGCCCAGTACATCCCATTTCCCTCCCAGTCCGTCCCAGTTCCCTCCCAGTCCGTCCCAGTTCCCTCCCAGTACATCCCAGTTCCCTCACAGTTCACACACAGTTCACTCCCAGTTCCATTCCAGTACATCCCAGTACATGCCAGTTGCCTCCCAGTTTCCTCTAAGTACATCCCAGTACTTCAAAGTTCCATCCCAGTACATCCCAGTTCCCTCCCAGTCCGTCCCAGTACATCCCAGTTCCCTCCCAGTACATCCTACTACATACCAGTTCCCTCCCAGTTCACTCCCAGTACACAACAGTTACCTCCCAGTACGTCCCAGTTCCCTCCCAGTACGTCCCAGTACATCCCAGTTCCGTCCCAGTTCCCTACCAGTGCGTCCTAGTTCCCTCCCAGTACGTCCCAGTTCCCTCTTAGTCCATTCCAGTTCCCTCCGGTATATCCCAGTACATCCCAGTTCCCTCCAGTACATCTCAGTTCCCTCACAGTTCAAACACAGTTCACTCCCACTTCCATTCCAGTACATCCCAGTACATGCCAGTCCCCTCCCAGTATATCCCAGTTCCCTCACAGTTCACACACAGTTCACTCCCAGTTCCATTCCAGTACATCCCAGTACATGCCAGTTCCCTCCCAGTACATCACACTACATCCCAGTTCCCTCCCAGTTCCTGCTAAGTACACCCCAGTACTTCACAGTTCCCTCCCAGCACATCCCAGTACGTCCCAGTTCCCCTCAGTACATAACACTTCCCTCCCAGTACATACCAGTACATCCCAGTGTCCTCACAGTACGTCCCAGTTCCCTCCCAGTACATCCCAGTTCCCTCCCAGTCCGTCCCAATCCCCTCCCAGTACATCCCAGTTCCCTCACAGTATGTCCCAGTACATCCCAGTTCCCTCCCAGTAAATCCCAGTTCCCTCCCAGTTCCCTCCCACTACATCCCAGTTCCCTCCCAGTACATACCAGTTCCCTCCCAGTACATCCCAGTACATCCCAGTACATCCTGGTACATCCCAGTTCCCACCCAGTATATCCTACTACATACCAGTTCACTCCCAGTACATCCCAGTTCCATCCCAGTACATCCCAGTTCCTCCCAGTTCCTTCCCAGTACATAACAGTTACCTCCCAGTACATCCCAGTACATCCTGGTACATCCCAAATCCCTGCCAGTTCCACCCGGTACAACCCAGTACAAGCCTGTACATCCTAGTTCCTCCACGGTACATCCCAGGGCATCCCCGCACATTGTAGTGCCTCCCAGTACATCCCAGTTCCCTCCCAGTACTGGGAGGGACCTGGGATGTACTGGGAGGGAACTGGGATGTACTGGGATGTAATGGGACGGAACTGGGATGTACTGGGAGGCACTGGAAAAGAAGTGGTAGTGAACCGGGAGGGAATTGGGATGTACGGGGATGAACTGGTAGGGAACTGGGATGTACTGGCATGGAACTGGGATGTATTGGGATGTACAGGAACGGAACTGGAATGTACTGGGATGTACTGGGAGCGAACTGGGATTTACTGGGATGTACTGGGAGGAAACTGGGATATACTGGGAGGAAACTGGGAGGGAAGTGGGTGTCAACTGGGACATTCCAGTTTCCTCCCAGTACATCCCAGTTCCCTACCAGTGCATCCCAGTCCGTCCCAGTTCCCTCCCAGTCCGTCCCAGTTCCCTCCCAGTCCGTCCCAGTACATCCCAGTTCCCTCCCAGTACATCCTACTACATACCAGTTCCCTGCCAGTTCACTCCCAGTACACAACAGTTACCTCCCAGTACGTCCCAGTTCCCTCCCAGTACGTCCCAGTACATCCCAGTTCCGTCCCAGTTCCCTACCAGTGCGTCCTAGTTCCCTCCCAGTACGTCCCAGTTCCCTCTTAGTCCATTCCAGTTCCCTCCAGTATATCCCACTACATCCCAGTTCCCTCCAGTACATCTCAGTTCTCTCCCATTTCCTTCCCAGTACATCCCAGTTCCCTCACAGTTCACACACAGTTCACTCCCAGTTCACACACAGTTCACTCCCAGTTCCATTCCAGTACATCCCAGTACATGCCAGTTCCCTCCCAGTACATCACACTACATCCCAGTTCCCTCCCAGTTGCTGCTAAGTACATCCCAGGACTTCACAGTTCCCTCCCAGCACATCCCAGTACGTCCCAGTTCCCCTCAGTACATAACACTTCCCTCCCAGTACATACCAGTATATCCCAGTGTCCTCACAGTACGTCCCAGTTCCCTCCCAGTACATAACAGTTCCCTCCCAGTCCGTCCCAATCCCCTCCCAGTACGTCCCAGTTCCCTGCCAGTATGTCCCAGTACATCCCAGTTCCCTCCCAGTAAATCCCAGTTCCCTCCCAGTTCCCTCCCACTACATCCCAGTTCCCTCCCAGTACATACCAGTTCCCTCCCAGTACATCCCAGTTCCCTCACAGTACATCCCAGTTCCCACCCAGTACATCCTACTACATACCAGTTCCCTCCCAATTCACTCCCAGTACATCCCAGTACTTCACAGTTCCCTCCCAGTACATCCCAGTACGTCCCAGTTCCCCTCAGTACATAACACTTCCCTCCCAGTACATACCAGTACATCCCAGTGTCCTCACAGTACGTCCCAGTTCCCACCCAGTACATCCCAGTTCCCTACCAGTACATCCCAGTTCCCTACCAGTTCCTTCCCAGTACATAACAGTTACCTCCCAGTACATCCCAGTACATCCCAGTAGATCCTGGTACATACAAAATCCCTGCCAGTTCCACCCGGTACAACCCAGTACAAGCCTGTACATCCTAGTTCCTCCACAGTACATCCCAGGGCATCCCCGCACATTGTAGTGCCTCCCAGTACATCCCAGTTCCCTCCCAGTACTGGGAGGGACCTGGGATGTACTGGGAGGGAACTGGGATGTACTGGGATGTAATGGGACGGAACTGGGATGTATTGGGAGGCACTGGGAAAGAAGTGGTAGTGAACCGGGAGGGAATTGGGATGTACGGGGATGAACTGGTAGGAAACTGGGATGTACTGGCATGGAACGGGGATGTATTGGGATGTACAGGAACGGAACTGGAATGTACTGCGATGTACTGGGATGTACTGGCAGCGAACTGGGATTTACTGGGATGTACTGGGAGGAAACTGGGATATACTGGGAGGCACTGGGAGGGAAGTGGGTGTCAACTGGGACATTCCAGTTTCCTCCCAGTACATCCCAGTTCCCTACCAGTGCAGCCCAGTACATCTCAGATCCCTCCCAGTACATCCCAGATCCCTCCCAGTCTGTCCCAGTACATCCCAGTTCCCTCCCAGTTCCCTCACAGTACATCCCAGTTCACACACAGTTCACACACAGTTCACTCCCAGTTCCATTCCAGTACAGCCCAGTACATGCCACTTTCCTCCAAGTAAATCCCAGTTCCCTCCCACTACATCCAAGTTCCCTCCCACTTCCCTCTAAGTACATCCCAGTACTTCACAGTTCACTCCCAGTACATCCCAGTTCCCCCTCGGTACATAACAATTCCCTCCCAGTACACCCCAGTACATCCCAGTTCCCTCCCAGTATGTCACACTACATCCCAGTTCCCTCCCAGTCCATCCCAGTTCATACCAGTAAATCCCAATTCCCAACACTTTCCACCCAGTCCATCCCAGTTCCCTCCCAGTACATCCCAGTACATCCCAGTTCCCTCCCAGTATGTCCCACTACATCCCAGTTCCCTCCCATTCCATCCCAGTTCCCTCCCAGTATATCCCAGTTCCCTCTAAGTACATCCCAGTACTTCACAGTTCCCTCCCAGTTCACTCCCAGTACACAACAGTTACCTCCCAGTACATCCCAGTACATCCCAGTAGATCCTGGTACATCCCAAATCCCTGCCAGTTCCACCCGGTACAACCCAGTACAAGCCTGTACATCCTAGTTCCTCCACAGTACATCCCAGGGCATCCCCGCACATTGAAGTGCCTCCCAGTACATCCCAGGTCCCTCCCAGTACTGGGAGGGAACTGGGATGTACTGGGAGGGAACTGGGACGTACTGGGAGGGAACTGGGACGTACTGGGAGGGAACTGAGATGTACTGGGATGTAATGGGACGGAACTGGGATGTATTGGGAGGCACTGGGAAAGAAGTGGTAGTGAACCGGGAGGGAATTGGGATGTACGGGGATGAACTGGTAGGAAACTGGGATGTACTGGAATATAACGGGGATGTATTGGGATGTACAGGAACGGAACTGGAATGTACAGCGATGTATTGGCATGTACTGGCAGCGAGCTGGGATTTACTGGGATGTACTGGGAGGAAACTGGGATATACTGGGAGGAAACTGGGATATACTGGGAGGCATTGGGAGGGAAGTGGGTGTCAACTGGGACATTCCAGTTTCCTCCCAGTACATCCCAGTTCCCTACCAGTGCAGCCCAGAACATCCCAGTTCCCTCCCAGTCCGTCCCAATCCCCTCCCAGTACATCCCAGTTCCCTGCCAGTATGTCCCAGTACATCCCAGTTCCCTCCCAGTACATACCAGTTCCCTCCCAGTACATCCCAGTTTCCTCCCAGTTCCCTCCCACTACATCCCAGTACATCCCAGTTCCCTCCCAGTACATACCAGTTCCCTCCCAGTACATCCCAGTTCCCTCCCGGTACATCCCAGTTCCCACCCAGTACATCCTACTACATACCAGTTCCCTCCCAGTTCACTCCCAGTACATCCCAGTACTTCACAGTTCCCTCCCAGTACATCCCAGTACGTCCCAGTTCCCCTCAGTACATAACACTTCCCTCCCAGTACATAACAGTACATCCCAGTGTCCTCACAGTACGTCCCAGTTCCCTCACAGTACATCCCAGTTCCCTCCCAGTACATCCCAGTTCCCTCCCTGTTCCTTCCCAGTACATAACAGTTACCTCCCAGTACATCCCAGTAGATCCTGGTACATACAAAATCCCTGCCAGTTCCACCCGGTACAACCCAGTACAAGCCTGTACATCCTAGTTCCTCCACAGTACATCCCAGGGCATCCCCGCACATTGTAGTGCCTCCCAGTACATCCCAGATCCCTCCCAGTACTGGGAGGGACCTGGGATGTACTGGGAGGGAACTGGGACGTACTGGGAGGGAACTGGGATGTACTGGGAGGGAACTGGGATGTACTGGGATGTAATGGGACGGAACTGGGAAAGAAGTGGTAGTGAACCGGGAGGGAATTGGGATGTACGGGGATGAACTGGTAGGGAACTGGGATGTACTGGCATGGAATGGGGATGTATTGGGATGTACAGGAACGGAACTGGAATGTACTGCGATGTACTGGGATGTACTGGGAGCAAACTGGGATTTACTGGGATGTACTGGGAGGAAACTGGGATATACTGGGAGGCACTGGGAGGGAAGTGGGTGTCAACTGGGACATTCCAGTTTCCTCCCAGTACATCCCAGTTCCCTACCAGTGCAGCCCAGTACATCCCAGATCCCTCCCAGTACATCCCAGTTCCCTCCCAGTCCGTCCCAGTACATCCCAGTACATCCCAGTTCCCTCACAGTACATCCCAGTTCCCTCCCAGTAAATCCCAGTTCCCAACACTTTCCACCCAGTAGATCCCAGTTCCCTCCCAGTACATCCCAGTACCTCTAAGTACATCCCAGTACTTCACAGTTCCCTCCCAGTTCACTCCCAGTACACAACAGTTACCTCCCAGTACATCCCAGTACATCCTAGTAGATCCTGGTACATCCCAAATCCCTGCCAGTTCCACCCGGTACAACCCAGTACAAGCCTGTACATCCTAGTTCCTCCACGGTACATCCCTGTGCATCCCCGCACATTGTAGTGCCTTCCAGTACATCCCAGGTCCCTCCCAGTTCACTCCCAGTACACAACAGTTACCTCCCAGTACATCCCAGTACATCCCAGTAGATCCTGGTACATCCCAAATCCCTGCCAGTTCCACCCGGTACAACCCAGTACAAGCCTGTACATCCTAGTTCCTCCACGGTACATCCCAGGGCATCCCCGCACATTGTAGTGCCTCCCAGTACATCCCAGTTCCCTCCCAGTACTGGGAGGGAACTGGGATGTACTGGGAGGGAACTGGGATGTACTGGGATGTAATGGGACGGAACTGGGATGTATTGGGAGGCACTGGGAAAGAAGTGGTAGTGAACCGGGAGGGAATTGGGATGTACGGGGATGAACTGGTAGGAAACTGGGATGTACTGGCATGGAACGGGGATGTATTGGGATGGACAGGAACGGAACTGGAATGTACGGCGATGTATTGGCATGTACTGGGAGCGAACTGGGATTTACTGGGATGTACTGGGAGGAAACTGGGATATACTGGGAGGAACCTGGGAGGGAAGTGGGTGTCAACTGGGACATTCCAGTTTCCTCCCAGTACATCCCAGTTCCCTACCAGTGCAGCCCAGTACATCCCAGATCCCTCCCAGTCCCTCCCAGTACATCCCAGTACATCCCAGTTCCCTCACAGTACATCCCAGTTCCCTCCCAGTTCACACACAGTTCACACCCAGTTCCATTCCAGTACATCCCAGTACATGCCAGTTGCCACCCAGTTTCTTCTAAGTACATCCCAGTACTTTAAAGTTCCCTCCCAGTACATCCCAGTTCCCTCCCAGTACATCCCAGTACTTCACAGTTCACTCCCACTACATCCCAGTACGTCCCAGTTCCCTCTTGGTACATAACACTTCCCTCCCAATACATCCAAGTTCCCTCCCAGTACATCCCAATCCCATCCCAGTACATCCCAGTTCCCTGCCAGTATGTCCCAGTACATCCCAGTTCCCTCCCAGTACATACCAGTTCCCTCCCAGTACATCCCAATCCCCTCCCAGTACATCACAGTTCCCTGCCAGTATGTCCCAGTACATCCCAGTTCCCTCCCAGTACATACCAGTTCCCTCCCAGTACATCCCAGTTCCCTCCCAGTTCCCTCCCACTACATCCCAGTTCCCTCCCAGTACATCCCAGTACATCCTGGTACATCCCAGTTCCCACCCAGTACATCCTACTACATACCAGTTCCCTCCCAGTTCACTCCCAGTACATCCCAGTACTTCACAGTTCCATCCCAGTACATCCCAGTACGTCCCAGTTCCCCTCAGTACATAACACTTCCCTCCCAGTACATAACAGTACATCCCAGTGTCCTCACACTACGTCCCAGTTCCCTCCCAGTACATCCCAGTTCCCTACCAGTACGTCCCAGTTCCCTCCCAGTTCACTCCCAGTACATAACAGTTACCTCCCAGTACATCCCAGTAGATCCTGGTACATCCCAAATCCCTGCCAGTTCCACCCGGTACAACCCAGTACAAGCCTGTACATCCTAGTTCCTCCACAGTACATCCCAGGGCATCCCCGCACATTGTAGTGCCTCCCAGTACATCCCAGTTCCCTCCCAGTACTCGGAGGGACCTGGGATGTACTGGGAGGGAACTGGGACGTACTGGGAGGGAACTGGGATGTACTGGGATGTAATGGGACGGAACTGGGATGTATTGGGAGGCACTGGGAAAGAAGTGGTAGTGAACCGGGAGGGAATTGGGATGTACGGGGATGAACTGGTAGGAAACTGGGATGTACTGGCATGGAACGGGGATGTATTGGGATGTACAGGAACGGAACTGGAATGTACTGCGATGTACTGGGATGTACTGGGAGCGAACTGGGATTTACTGGGATGTACTGGGAGGAAACTGGGATATACTGGGAGGAAACTGGGATATACTGGGAGGCATTGGGAGGGAAGTGGGTGTCAACTGGGACATTCCAGTTTCCTCCCAGTACATCCCAGTTCCCTACCAGTGCAGCCCAGTACATCCCAGTTCCCTCCCAGTCCGTCCCAATCCCCTCCCAGTACATACCAGTTCCCTGCCAGTATGTCCCAGTACATCCCAGTTCCCTCCCAGTACATCCCAGTTCCCTCCCAGTACATCCCAGTACATCCTGGTACATCCCAGTTCCCAACCAGTACATCCTACTACATACCAGTTCCCTCCCAGTTCCCTCCCAGTACATCCCAGTACGTCCCAGTTCCCCTCAGTACATAACACTTCCCTCCCAGTACATAACAGTACATCCCAGTGTCCTCACACTACGTCCCAGTTCCCTCCCAGTACATCCCAGTTCCCTACCAGTACATAACAGTTACCTCCCAGTACATCCCAGTAGATCCTGGTACATCCCAAATCCCTTCCAGTTCCACCCGGTACAACCCAGTACAAGCCTGTACATCCTAGTTCCTCCACAGTACATCCCAGGGCATCCCCGCACATTGTAGTGCCTCCCAGTACATCCCAGTTCCCTCCCAGTACTGGGAGGGACCTGGGATGTACTGGGAGGGACCTGGGATGTACTGGGAGGGAACTGGGACGTGCTGGGATGTAATGGGACAGAACTGGGATGTAATGGGACGGAACTGGGATGTATTGGGAAGCACTGGGAAAGAAGTGGTAGTGAACCGGGAGGGAATTGGGATGTACGGGGATGAACTGGTAGGGAACTGGGATGTACTGGCATGGAACGGGGATGTATTGGGATGTACAGGAACAGAACTGGAATGTACAGCGATGTATTGGCATGTACTGGCAGCGAGCTGGGATTTACTGGGATGTACTGGGAGGAAACTGGGATATACTGGGAGGAAACTGGGATATACAGGGAAGCATTTGGAGGGAAGTGGGTGTCAACTGGGACATTCCAGTTTCCTCCCAGTACATCCCAGTTCCCTACCAGTGCAGCCCAGTACATCCCAGTTCCCTCCCAGTCCGTCCCAATCCCCTCCCAGTACATCCCAGTTCCCTGCCAGTATGTCCCAGTACATCCCAGTTCCCTCCCAGTACATCCCAGTACATCCCAGTACATCCCAGTACATGCCAGTTCCCACCCAGTACATCCTACTACATACCAGTTCCCTCCCAGTTCACTCCCAGTACATCCCAGTACTTCACAGTTCCCTCCCAGTACATCCCAGTACGTCCCAGTTCCCCTCAGTACATAACACTTCCCTCCCAGTACATAACAGCACATCCCAGTGTCCTCACAGTACGTCCCAGTTCCCTCACAGTACATCCCAGTTCCCTACCAGTACATCCCAGTTCCCTCCCTGTTCCTTCCCAGTACATAACAGTTACCTCCCAGTACATCCCAGTAGATCCTGGTACATCCCAAATCCCTGCCAGTTCCACCCGGTACAACCCAGTACAAGCCTGTACATCCTAGTTCCTCCACAGTACATCCCAGGGCATCCCCGCACATTGTAGTGCCTCCCAGTACATCCCAGTTCCCTCCCAGTACATCCCAGATCCGTCCCAGTTCACTCCCAGTACGTCCCAGTACACCCCAGTTCCCTCACAGTACATCCCAGTTCCCTCACAGTTCACACACAGTTCACTCCCAGTTCCATTCCAGTACAGCCCAGTACATGCCACTTTCCTCCAAGTAAATCCCAGTACCCTCCCACTACATTCAAGTTCCCTCCCACTTCCCTCTAAGTACATCCCAGTACTTCACAGTTCACTCCCAGTACATCCCAGTTCCCCCTCGGTACATAACAATTCCCTCCCAGTACACCCCAGTACATCCCAGTTCCCTCCCAGTATGTCCCACTACATCCCAGTTCCCTCCCAGTCCATCCCAGTTCCCTCCCACTAAATCCCAATTCCCAACACTTTCCACCCAGTACATCCCAGTTCCCTCCCAGTACATCCCAGTTCCCTCTAAGTACATCCCAGTACTTCACAGTTCCCTCCCAGTTCACTCCCAGTACACAACAGTTACCTCCCAGTACATCCCAGTACATCCTAGTAGATACTAGGACATTTCAAATCCCTGCCAGTTCCACCCGGTACAACCCAGTACAAGCCTGTACATCCTAGTTCCTCCACGGTACATCCCTGTGCATCCCCGCACATTGTAGTGCCTTCCAGTACATCCCAGGTCCCTCCCAGTTCACTCCCAGTACACAACAGTTACCTCCCAGTACATCCCAGTACATCCCAGTAGATCCTGGTACATCCCAAATCCCTGCCAGTTCCACCCGGTACAACCCAGTACAAGCCTGTACATCCTAGTTCCTCCACAGTACATCCCAGGGCATCCCCGCACATTGTAGTGCCTCCCAGTACATCCCAGATCCCTCCCAGTACTGGGAGGGAACTGGGATGTACTGGGAGGGAACTGGGATGTACTGGGATGTAATGGGACGGAACTGGGATGTATTGGGAGGCACTGGGAAAGAAGTGGTAGTGAACCGGGAGGGAATTGGGATGTACGGGGATGAACTGGTAGGAAACTGGGATGTACTGGCATGGAACGGGGATGTATTGGGATGGACAGGAACGGAACTGGAATGTACGGCGATGTATTGGCATGTACTGGGAGCGAACTGGGATTTACTGGGATGTACTAGGAGGAAAATGGGATATACTGGGAGGAAACTGGGATATACTGGGAGGAACCTGGGAGGGAAGTGGGTGTCAACTGGGACATTCCAGTTTCCTCCCAGTACATCCCAGTTCCCTACCAGTGCAGCCCAGTACATCCCAGATCCCTCCCAGTCCCTCCCAGTACATCCCAGTACATCCCAGTTCCCTCACAGTACATCCCAGTTCCCTCCCAGTTCACACACAGTTCACACCCAGTTCCATTCCAGTACATCCCAGTACATGCCAGTTGCCTCCCAGTTTCCTCTAAGTACATCCCAGTACTTTAAAGTTCCCTCCCAGTACATCCCAGTTCCCTCCCAGTACATCCCAGTACTTCACAGTTCACTCCCAGTACATCCCAGTTCCCTCTAAGTACATCCCAATACTTCATAGTTCCCTCCCAGCACGTCCCAGTACGTCCCAGTTCCCCTCAGTACATAACACTTCCCTCCCAGTACATGCCAGTACATCCCAGTGTCCTCACAGTACATCCCAGTTCCCTCCCAGTACATCCCAGTTCTCTCCCAGTTCACTCCCAGTACACAACAGTTACCTCCCAGTACATCCCTGTACATCCCAGTAGATCCTGGTACATCCCAAATCCCTGCCAGTTCCACCCGGTACAACCCAGTACAAGCCTGTACATCCTAGTTCCTCCACGGTACATCCCAGGGCATCCCCGCACATTGTAGTGCCTCCCAGTACATCCCAGTTCCCTCCCAGTACTGGGAGGGACCTGGGATGTACTGGGAGGGAACTGGGACGTACTGGGAGGGAACTGGGATGTACTGGGATGTAATGGGACGGAACTGGGATGTATTGGGAGGCACTGGGAAAGAAGTGGTAGTGAACCGGGAGGGAACTGGGATGTACGGGGATGAACTGGTAGGAAACTGGGATGTACTGGCATGGAACGGGGATGTATTGGGATGTACAGGAACAGAACTGGAATGTACAGCGATGTATTGGCATGTACTGGCAGCGAGCTGGGATTTACTGGGATGTACTGGGAGGAAACTGGGATATACTGGGAGGAAACTGGGATATACTGGGAGGCATTGGGAGGGAAGTGGGTGTCAACTGGGACATTCCAGTTTCCTCCCAGTACATCCCAGTTCCCTACCAGTGCAGCCCAGAACATCCCAGTTCCCTCCCAGTCCGTCCCAATCCCCTCCCAGTACATCCC
Source organism: Phalacrocorax aristotelis (assembly GCF_949628215.1). Lineage (NCBI taxonomy): Eukaryota > Metazoa > Chordata > Aves > Suliformes > Phalacrocoracidae > Phalacrocorax > Phalacrocorax aristotelis. Next base: position 242,526 of record NW_027441139.1, on the reverse strand, counting down.
AGTTCCCTGCCAGTATGTCCCAGTACATCCCAGTTCCCTCCCAGTACATACCAGTTCCCTCCCAGTACATCCCAGTTTCCTCCCAGTTCCCTCCCACTACATCCCAGTACATCCCAGTTCCCTCCCAGTACATACCAGTTCCCTCCCAGTACATCCCAGTTCCCTCCCGGTACATCCCAGTTCCCACCCAGTACATCCTACTACATACCAGTTCCCTCCCAGTTCACTCCCAGTACATCCCAGTACTTCACAGTTCCCTCCCAGTACATCCCAGTACGTCCCAGTTCCCCTCAGTACATAACACTTCCCTCCCAGTACATACCAGTACATCCCAGTGTCCTCACAGTACGTCCCAGTTCCCTCACAGTACATCCCAGTTCCCTACCAGTACATCCCAGTTCCCTCCCTGTTCCTTCCCAGTACATAACAGTTACCTCCCAGTACATCCCAGTAGATCCTGGTACATCCCAAATCCCTGCCAGTTCCACCCGGTACAACCCAGTACAAGCCTGTACATCCTAGTTCCTCCACAGTACATCCCAGGGCATCCCCGCACATTGTAGTGCTTCCCAGTACATCCCAGTTCCCTCCCAGTACTGGGAGGGACCTGGGATGTACTGGGAGGGAACTGGGATGTATTGGGAGGCACTGGGAAAGAAGTGGTAGTGAACCGGGAGGGAATTGGGATGTACGGGGATGAACTGGTAGGGAACTGGGATGTACTGGCATGGAATGGGGATGTATTGGGATGTACAGGAACGGAACTGGAATGTACTGCGATGTACTGGGATGTACTGGGAGCAAACTGGGATTTACTGGGATGTACTGGGAGGAAACTGGGATATACTGGGAGGCACTGGGAGGGAAGTGGGTGTCAACTGGGACATTCCAGTTTCCTCCCAGTACATCCCAGTTCCCTACCAGTGCAGCCCAGTACATCCCAGATCCCTCCCAGTACATCCCAGTTCCCTCCCAGTCCGTCCCAGTACATCCCAGTACATCCCAGTTCCCTCACAGTACATCCCAGTTCCCTCCCAGTAAATCCCAGTTCCCTCAGAGTTCACACACAGTTCACTCCCAGTTCCATCCCACTACATCCCAGTACATGCCACTTTCCTCCAAGTAAACCCCAGTTCCCTCCCACTACATCCAAGTTCCCTCCCACTTCCCTCTAAGTACATCCCAGTACTTCACAGTTCCCTCCCAGTTCACTCCCAGTACACAACAGTTACCTCCCAGTACATCCCAGTACATCCTAGTAGATACTAGGACATTTCAAATCCCTGCCAGTTCCACCCGGTACAACCCAGTACAAGCCTGTACATCCTAGTTCCTCCACGGTACATCCCTGTGCATCCCCGCACATTGTAGTGCCTTCCAGTACATCCCAGGTCCCTCCCAGTTCACTCCCAGTACACAACAGTTACCTCCCAGTACATCCCAGTACATCCCAGTAGATCCTGGTACATCCCAAATCCCTGCCAGTTCCACCCGGTACAACCCGGTACAAGCCTCTACATCCTAGTTCCTCCACAGTACATCCCAGGGCATCCCCGCACATTGTAGTGCCTCCCAGTACATCCCAGTTCCCTCCCAGTAGTGGGAGGGAACTGGGACGTACTGGGAGGGAACTGGGATGTACTGGGATGTAATGGGACGGAACTGGGATGTATTGGGAGGCACTGGGAAAGAAGTGGTAGTGAACCGGGAGGGAATTGGGATGTACGGGGATGAACTGGTAGGAAACTGGGATGTACTGGCATGGAACGGGGATGTATTGGGATGTACAGGAACGGAACTGGAATGTACTGCGATGTACTGGGATGTACTGGTAGCGAACTGGGATTTACTGGGATGTACTGGGAGGAAACTGGGATATACTGGGAGGAAACTGGGATATACTGGGAGGCATTGGGAGGGAAGTGGGTGTCAACTGGGACATTCCAGTTTCCTCCCAGTACATCCCAGTTGCCTACCAGTGCAGACCAGAACATCCCAGTTCCCTCCCAGTCCGTCCCAATCCCCTCCCAGTACATCCCAGTTCCCTGCCAGTATGTCCCAGTACATCCCAGTTCCCTCTCAGTACATACCAGTTCCCTCCCAGTACATCCCAGTTCCCTCCCAGTTCCCTCCCACTACATCCCAGTACATCCCCGTTCCCTCCCAGTACATACCAGTTCCCTCCCAGTACATCCCAGTACATCCTGGTACATCCCAGTTCCCACCCAGTACATCCTACTACATACCAGTTCCCTCCCAGTTCACTCCCAGTACATCCCAGTACTTCACAGTTCCCTCCCAGTACATCCCAGTACGTCCCAGTTCCCCTCAGTACATAACACTTCCCTCCCAGTACATACCAGTACATCCCAGTGTCCTCACAGTACGTCCCAGTTCCCTCCCAGTACATCCCAGTTCTCTCCCAGTTCACTCCCAGTACACAACAGTTACCTCCCAGTACATCCCAGTACATCCCAGTAGATCCTGGTACATCCCAAATCCCTGCCAGTTCCACCCGGTACAACCGAGTACAAGCCTGTACATCCTAGTTCCTCCACAGTACATCCCAGGGCATCCCCGCACATTGTAGAGCCTCCCATTACATCCCGATTCCCTCCCAGTACATCCCAGTTCCCTGCCAGTATGTCCCAGTACATCCCAGTTCCCTCACAGTACATCCCAGTTCCCTCCCAGTACATCCCAGTACATCCCAGTTCCCTCCCAGTACATACCAGTTCCCTCCCAGTACATCCCAGTTTCCTCCCAGTTCCCTCCCACTACATCCCAGTACATCCCAGTTCCCTCCCAGTACATACCAGTTCCCTCCCAGTACATCCCAGTTCCCTCCCGGTACATCCCAGTTCCCACCCAGTACATCCTACTACATACCAGTTCCCTCCCAGTTCACTCCCAGTACATCCCAGTACTTCACAGTTCCCTCCCAGTACATCCCAGTACGTCCCAGTTCCCCTCAGTACATAACACTTCCCTCCCAGTACATACCAGTACATCCCAGTGTCCTCACACTACGTCCCAGTTCCCTCACAGTACATCCCAGTTCCCTACCAGTACATCCCAGTTCCCTCCCTGTTCCTTCCCAGTACATAACAGTTACCTCCCAGTACATCCCAGTAGATCCTGGTACATACAAAATCCCTGCCAGTTCCACCCGGTACAACCCAGTACAAGCCTGTACATCCTAGTTCCTCCACAGTACATCCCAGGGCATCCCCGCACATTGTAGAGCCTCCCAGTACATCCCAGTTCCCTCCCAGTACTGGGAGGGACCTGGGATGTACTGGGAGGGACCTGGGATGTACTGGGAGGGAACTGGGATGTACTGGGAGGGAACTGGGATGTACTGGGATGTAATGGGACGGAACTGGGAAAGAAGTGGTAGTGAACCGGGAGGGAATTGGGATGTACGGGGATGAACTGGTAGGGAACTGGGATGTACTGGCATGGAATGGGGATGTATTGGGATGTACAGGAACGGAACTGGAATGTACTGCGATGTACTGGGATGTACTGGGAGCAAACTGGGATTTACTGGGATGTACTGGGAGGAAACTGGGATATACTGGGAGGCACTGGGAGGGAAGTGGGTGTCAACTGGGACATTCCAGTTTCCTCCCAGTACATCCCAGTTCCCTACCAGTGCAGCCCAGTACATCCCAGATCCCTCCCAGTACATCCCAGTTCCCTCCCAGTCCGTCCCAGTACATCCCAGTACATCCCAGTTCCCTCACAGTACATCCCAGTTCCCTCACAGTAAATCCCAGTTCCCAACACTTTCCACCCAGTACATCCCAGTTCCCTCCCAGTACATCCCAGTACCTCTAAGTACATCCCAGTTCTTCACAGTTCCCTCCCAGTTCACTCCCAGTACACAACAGTTACCTCCCAGTACATCCCAGTACATCCTAGTAGATACTAGGACATTTCAAATCCCTGCCAGTTCCACCCGGTACAACCGAGTACAAGCCTGTACATCCTAGTTCCTCCACGGTACATCCCTGTGCATCCCCGCACATTGTAGTGCCTTCCAGTACATCCCAGGTCCCTCCCAGTTCACTCCCAGTACACAACAGTTACCTCCCAGTACATCCCAGTACATCCCAGTAGATCCTGGTACATCCCAAATCCCTGCCAGTTCCACCCGGTACAACCCGGTACAAGCCTCTACATCCTAGTTCCTCCACAGTACATCCCAGGGCATCCCCGCATATTGTAGTGCCTCCCAGTACATCCCAGTTCCCTCCCAGTACTGGGAGGGAACTGGGACGTACTGGGAGGGAACTGGGATGTACTGGGATGTAATGGGATGGAACTGGGATGTATTGGGAGGCACTGGGAAAGAAGTGGTAGTGAACCGGGAGGGAATTGGGATGTACGGGGATGAACTGGTAGGAAACTGGGATGTACTGGCATGGAACGGGGATGTATTGGGATGTACAGGAACAGAACTGGAATGTACAGCGATGTATTGGCATGTACTGGCAGCGAGCTGGGATTTACTGGGATGTACTGGGAGGAAACTGGGATATACTGGGAGGAAAATGGGATATACTGGGAGGCATTGGGAGGGAAGTGGGTGTCAACTGGGACATTCCAGTTTCCTCCCAGTACATCCCAGCTCCCTACCAGTGCAGCCCAGTACATCCCAGTTCCCTCCCAGTCCGTCCCAATCCCCTCCCAGTACATCCCAGTTCCCTGCCAGTATGTCCCAGTACATCCCAGTTCCCTCCCAGTACATCCCAGTTCCCTCCCAGTACATCCCAGTTCCCTCCCAGTTCCCTCCCACTACATCCCAGTACATCCCAGTTCCCTCCCAGTACATACCAGTTCCCTCCCAGTACATCCCAGTACATCCTGGTACATCCCAGTTCCCACCCAGTACATCCTACTACATACCAGTTCCCTCCCAGTTCACTCCCAGTACATCCCAGTACTTCACAGTTCCCTCCCAGTACATCCCAGTACGTCCCAGTTCCCCTCAGTACATAACACTTCCCTCCCAGTACATACCAGTACATCCCAGTGTCCTCACACTACGTCCCAGTTCCCTCCCAGTACATCCCAGTTCCCTACCAGTACATCCCAGTTCCCTACCAGTTCACTCCCAGTACATAACAGTTACCTCCCAGTACATCCCAGTAGATCCTGGTACATCCCAAATCCCTGCCAGTTCCACCCGGTACAACCCAGTACAAGCCTGTACATCCTAGTTCCTCCACAGTACATCCCAGGGCATCCCCGCACATTGTAGTGCCTCCCAGTACATCCCAGTTCCCTCCCAGTACTGGGAGGGACCTGGGATGTACTGGGAGGGAACTGGGATGTACTGGGAGGGACCTGGGATGTACTGGGATGTAATGGGACGGAACTGGGATGTATTGGGAGGCACTGGGAAAGAAGTGGTAGTGAACCGGGAGGGAATTGGGATGTACGGGGATGAACTGGTAGGGAACTGGGATGTACTGGCATGGAACGGGGATGTATTGGGATGTACAGGAACAGAACTGGAATGTACAGCGATGTATTGGCATGTACTGGCAGCGAGCTGGGATTTACTGGGATGTACTGGGAGGAAACTGGGATATACTGGGAGGAAACTGGGATATACTGGGAGGCACTGGGAGGGAAGTGGATGTCAACTGGGACATTCCAGTTTCCTCCCAGTACATCCCAGTTCCCTACCAGTGCAGCCCAGTACATGCCAGTTCCCTCCCAGTCCGTCCCAATTCCCTCCCAGTACATCCCAGTTCCCTGCCAGTATGTCCCAGTACATCCCAGTTCCCTCCCAGTACATACCAGTTCCCTCCCAGTACATCCCAGTTCCCTCCCAGTTCCCTCCCACTACATCCCAGTACATCCCAGTTCCCTCCCAGTACATACCAGTTCCCTCCCAGTACATCCCAGTACATCCTGGTACATCCCAGTTCTCACCCAGTACATCCTACTACATACCAGTTCCCTCCCAGTTCACTCCCAGTACATCCCAGTACTTCACAGTTCCCTCCCAGTACATCCCAGTACGTCCCAGTTCCCCTCAGTACATAACACTTCCCTCCCAGTACATACCAGTACATCCCAGTGTCCTCACAGTACGTCCCAGTTCCCTCCCAGTACATCCCAGTTCCCTCCCTGTTCCTTCCCAGTACATAACAGTTACCTCCCAGTACATCCTAGTAGATCCTAGGACATTTCAAATCCCTGCCAGTTCCACCCGGTACAACCCAGTACAAGCCTGTACATCCTAGTTCCTCCACAGTACATCCCAGGGCATCCCCGCACATTGTAGTGCCTCCCAGTACATCCCAGTTCCCTCCCAGTACTCGGAGGGACCTGGGATGTACTGGGAGGGAACTGGGACGTACTGGGAGGGAACTGGGATGTACTGGGATGTAATGGGACGGAACTGGGATGTATTGGGAGGCACTGGGAAAGAAGTGGTAGTGAACCGGGAGGGAATTGGGATGTACGGGGATGAACTGGTAGGAATCTGGGATGTACTGGCATGGAACGGGGATGTATTGGGATGTACAGGAACAGAACTGGAATATACTGCGATGTACTGGGAGCAAACTGGGATTTACTGGGATGTACTGGGAGGAAACTGGGATATACTGGGAGGAAACTGGGATATACTGGGAGGAAACTGGGAGGGAAGTGGGTGTCAACTGGGACATTCCAGTTTCCTCCCAGTACATCCCAGTTCCCTACCAGTGCAGCCCAGTACATCCCAGTTCCCTCCCAGTCCGTCCCAATCCCCTCCCAGTACATCCCAGTTCCCTGCCAGTATGTCCCTGTACATCCCAGTTCCCTCCCAGTACATACCAGTTCCCTCCCAGTACATCCCAGTTCCCTCCCAGTTCCCTCCCACTACATCCCAGTACATCCCAGTTCCCTCCCAGTACATCCCAGTTCCCTCCCAGTACATCCCAGTTCCCACCCAGTACATCCTACTACATACCAGTTCCCTCCCAGTTCACTCCCAGTACATCCCAGTACTTCACAGTTCCCTCCCAGTACATCCCAGTACGTCCCAGTTCCCCTCAGTACATAACACTTCCCTCCCAGTACATACCAGTACATCCCAAGTACATACCAGTACATCCCAGTGTCCTCACGGTACGTCCCAGTTCCCTCCCAGTACATCCCAGTTCCCTCCCAGTTCACTCCCAGTACATAACAGTTACCTCCCAGTACATCCTAGTAGATCCTAGGACATTTCAAATCCCTGCCAGTTCCACCCGGTACAACCCAGTACAAGCCTGTACATCCTAGTTCCTCCACAGTACATCCCAGGGCATCCCCGCACATTGTAGTGCCTCCCAGTACATCCCAGTTCCCTCCCAGTACTGGGAGGGAACTGGGATGTACTGGGAGGGAACTGGGACGTACTGGGAGGGAACTGGGACGTACGGGGATGTAATGGGACGGAACTGGGATGTAATGGGACGGAACTGGGAAAGAAGTGGTAGTGAACCGGGAGGGAACTGGAATGTACGGGGATGAACTGGTTGGGAACTGGGATGTACTGGCATGGAACGGGGATGTATTGGGATGTACAGGAACGGAACTGGAATGTACTGCGATGTACTGGGATGTACTGGGAGCGAACTGGGATTTACTGGGATGTACTGGGAGGAAACTGGGATATACTGGGAGGCACTGGGAGGGAAGTGGGTGTCAACTGGGACATTCCAGTTTCCTCCCAGTACATCCCAGTTCCCTACCAGTGCAGCCCAGTACATCCCAGATCCCTCCCAGTACATCCCAGATCCCTCCCAGTCTGTCCCAGTACGTCCCAGTACATCCCAGTTCCCTCACAGTACATCCCAGTTCCCTCACAGTTCACACACAGTTCACTCCCAGTTCCATTCCAGTACATCCCAGTACATGCCACTTACCTCCAAGTAAATCCCAGTTCCCTCCCACTACATCCAAGTTCCCTCCCACTTCCCTCTAAGTACATCCCAGTACTTCACAGTTCACTCCCAGTACATCCCAGTTCCCCCTCGGTACATAACAGTTCCCTCCCAGTACACCCCAGTACATCCCAGTTCCCTCCCAGTATGTCCCACTACATCCCAGTTCCCTCCCAGTCCATCCCAGTTCCCTCCCAGTAAATCCCAATTCCCAACACTTTCCACCCAGTACATCCCAGTTCCCTCCCAGTACATCCCAGTTCCCTCTAAGTACATCCCAGTACTTCACAGTTCCCTCCCAGTTCACTCCCAGTTCCCTCCCAGTACATCCCAGTTCCCTCTAAGTACATCCCAATACTTCATACTTCCCTCCCAGCACGTCCCAGTACGTCCCAGTTCCCCTCAGTACATAACACTTCCCTCCCAGTACATACCAGTACATCCCAGTGTCCTCACGGTACGTCCCAGTTCCCTCACAGTACATCCCAGTTCTCTCCCAGTTCACTCCCAGTACACAACAGTTACCTCCCAGTACATCCCAGTACATCCCAGTAGATCCTGGTACATCCCAAATCCCTGCCAGTTCCACCCGGTACAACCCAGTACAAGCCTGTACATCCTAGTTCCTCCACAGTACATCCCAGGGCATCCCCGCACATTGTAGTGCCTCCCAGTACATCCCAGTTCCCTCCCAGTACTGGGAGGGACCTGGGATGTACTGGGAGGGAACTGGGATGTACTGGGAGGAAACTGGGATATACTGGGAGGAAACTGGGATATACTGGGAGGAACCTGGGAGGGAAGTGGGTGTCAACTGGGACATTCCAGTTTCCTCCCAGTACATCCCAGTTCCCTACCAGTGCAGCCCAGTACATCCCAGATCCCTCCCAGTCCCTCCCAGTACATCCCAGTACATCCCAGTTCCCTCACAGTACATCCCAGTTCCCTCCCAGTTCACACACAGTTCACACCCAGTTCCATTCCAGTACATCCCAGTACATGCCAGTTGCCTCCCAGTTTCCTCTAAGTACATCCCAGTACTTTAAAGTTCCCTCCCAGTACATCCCAGTTCCCTCACAGTACATCCCAGTACTTCACAGTTCACTCCCACTACATCCCAGTACGTCCCAGTTCCCCCTTGGTACACAACACTTCCCTCCCAATACATCCAAGTTCCCTCCCAGTACATCCCAATCCCCTCCCAGTACATCCCAGTTCCCTGCCAGTATGTCCCAGTACATCCCAGTTCCCTCCCAGTACATACCAGTTCCCTCCCAGTACATCCCAGTTCCCTCCCAGTTCCCTCCCACTACATCCCAGTTCCCTCCCAGTACATACCAGTTCCCTCCCAGTACATCCCAGTACATCCTGGTACATCCCAGTTCCCACCCAGTACATCCTACTACATACCAGTTCCCTCCCAGTTCACTCCCAGTACATCCCAGTACTTCACAGTTCCCTCCCAGTACATCCCAGTACGTCCCAGTTCCCCTCAGTACATAACACTTCCCTCCCAGTACATAACAGTACATCCCAGTGTCCTCACACTACGTCCCAGTTCCCTCCCAGTACATCCCAGTTCCCTACCAGTACGTCCCAGTTCCCTCCCAGTTCACTCCCAGTACATAACAGTTACCTCCCAGTACATCCCAGTAGATCCTGGTACATCCCAAATCCCTGCCAGTTCCACCCGGTACAACCCAGTACAAGCCTGTACATCCTAGTTCCTCCACAGTACATCCCAGGGCATCCCCGCACATTGTAGTGCCTCCCAGTACATCCCAGGTCCCTCCCAGTACTGGGAGGGAACTGGGATGTACTGGGAGGGAACTGGGATGTACTGGGATGTAATGGGACGGAACTGGGATGTATTGGGAGGCACTGGGAAAGAAGTGGTAGTGAACCGGGAGGGAATTGGGATGTACGGGGATGAACTGGCAGGAAACTGGGATGTACTGGCATGGAACGGGGATGTATTGGGATGTACAGGAACAGAACTGGAATGTACAGCGATGTATTGGCATGTACTGGCAGCGAGCTGGGATTTACTGGGATGTACTGGGAGGAAACTGGGATATACTGGGAGGAAACTGGGATATACTGGGAGGCATTGGGAGGGAAATGGGTGTCAACTGGGACATTCCAGTTTCCTCCCAGTACATCCCAGTTCCCTACCAGTGCAGCCCAGTACATCCCAGTTCCCTCCCAGTCCGTCCCAATCCCCTCCCAGTACATCCCAGTTCCCTGCCAGTATGTCCCAGTACATCCCAGTTCCCTCCCAGTACATACCAGTTCCCTCCCAGTACATCCCAGTACATCCTGGTACATCCCAGTTCCCACCCAGTACATCCTACTACATACCAGTTCCCTCCCAGTTCACTCCCAGTACATCCCAGTACTTCATAGTTCCCTCCCAGTACATCCCAGTACGTCCCAGTTCCCCTCAGTACATAACACTTCCCTCCCAGTACATAACAGTACATCCCAGTGTCCTCACACTACGTCCCAGTTCCCTCCCAGTACATCCCAGTTCCCTCCCAGTTCACTCCCAGTACATAACAGTTACCTCCCAGTACATCCTAGTAGATCCTAGGACATTTCAAATCCCTGCCAGTTCCACCCGGTACAACCCAGTACAAGCCTGTACATCCTAGTTCCTCCACAGTACATCCCAGGGCATCCCCGCACATTGTAGTGCCTCCCAGTACATCCCAGTTCCCTCCCAGTACTGGGAGGGACCTGGGATGTACTGGGAGGGACCTGGGATGTACTGGGAGGGAACTGGGATGTACTGGGATGTAATGGGACGGAACTGGGATGTAATGGGACGGAACTGGGAAAGAAGTGGTAGTGAACCGGGAGGGAATTGGGATGTACGGGGATGAACTGGTAGGGAACTGGGATGTACTGGCATGGAACGGGGATGTATTGGGATGTACAGGAACAGAACTGGAATGTACAGCGATGTATTGGCATGTACTGGCAGCGAGCTGGGATTTACTGGGATGTACTGGGAGGAAACTGGGATATACTGGGAGGAAACTGGGATATACTGGGAGGCACTGGGAGGGAAGTGGGTGTCAACTGGGACATTCCAGTTTCCTCCCAGTACATCCCAGTTCCCTACCAGTGCAGCCCAGTACATCCCAGTTCCCTCCCAGTCCGTCCCAATCCCCTCCCAGTACATCCCAGTTCCCTGCCAGTATGTCCCAGTACATTCCAGTTCCCTCCCAGTTCCCTCCCAGTTCCCTCCCACTACATCCCCGTACATCCCAGTTCCCTCCCAGTACATACCAGTTCCCTACCAGTACATCCCAGTTCCCTCCCTGTTCCTTCCCAGTACATAACAGTTACCTCCCAGTACATCCCAGTAGATCCTGGTACATCCCAAATCCCTGCCAGTTCCACCCGGTACAACCCAGTACAAGCCTGTACATCCTAGTTCCTCCACAGTACATCCCAGGGCATCCCCGCACATTGTAGTGCCTCCCAGTACATCCCAGGTCCCTCCCAGTACTGGGAGGGAACTGGGATGTACTGGGAGGGAACTGGGATGTACTGGGATGTAATGGGACGGAACTGGGATGTATTGGGAGGCACTGGGAAAGAAGTGGTAGTGAACCGGGAGGGAATTGGGATGTACGGGGATGAACTGGTAGGAAACTGGGATGTACTGGCATGGAACGGGGATGTATTGGGATGTACAGGAACGGAACTGGAATGTACTGCGATGTACTGGGATGTACTGGGAGCGAACTGGGATTTACTGGGATGTACTGGGAGGAAACTGGGATATACTGGGAGGAAACTGGGATATACTGGGAGGCACTGGGAGGGAAGTGGGTGTCAACTGGGACATTCCAGTTTCCTCCCAGTACATCCCAGTTCCCTACCAGTACGTCCCAATCCCCTCCCAGTACATCCCAGTTCCCTCCCAGTATGTCCCAGTACATCCCAGTTCCCTCCCAGTACATACCCGTTCAATCCCAGTACATCCCAGTACATCCTGGTACATCCCAGTTCCCACCCAGTACATCCTACTACATACCAGTTCCCTCCCAGTTCACTCCCAGTACATCCCAGTACTTCACAGTTCCCTCCCAGTACATCCCAGTACGTCCCAGTTCCCCTCAGTACATAACACTTCCCTCCCAGTACATACCAGTACATCCCAGTGTCCTCACAGTACGTCCCAGTTCCCTCCCAGTACATCCCAGTTCCCTACCAGTACATCCCAGTTCCCTCCCTGATCCTTCCCAGTACATAACAGTTACCTCCCAGTACATCCCAGTAGATCCTGGTACATCCCAAATCCCTGCCAGTTCCACCCGGTACAACCCAGTACAAGCCTGTACATCCTAGTTCCTCCACAGTACATCCCAGGGCATCCCCGCACATTGTAGTGCCTCCCAGTACATCCCAGTTCCCTCCCAGTACTGGGAGGGACCTGGGATGTACTGGGAGGGAACTGGGATGTACTGGGATGTAATGGGATGGAACTGGGATGTAATGGACCGAACTGGGAAAGAAGTGGTAGTGAACCGGGAGGGAATTGGGATGTACGGGGATGAACTGGTAGGGAACTGGGATGTACTGGCATGGAACGGGGATGTATTGGGATGGACAGGAACAGAACTGGAATGTACGGCGATGTATTGGGATGTACTGGGAGCGAACTGGGATTTACTGGGATGTACTGGGAGGAAACTGGGATATACTGGGAGGAAACTGGGATATACTGGGAGGCATTGGGAGGGAAGTGGGTGTCAACTGGGACATTCCAGTTTCCTCCCAGTACATCCCAGTTCCCTACCAGTGCAGCCCAGTACATCCCAGTTCCCTCCCAGTCCGTCCCAATCCCCTCCCAGTACATCCCAGTTCCCTGCCAGTATGTCCCAGTACATCCCAGTTCCCTCCCAGTACATCCCAGTTCCCTCCCAGTACATCCCAGTTCCCTCCCAGTTCCCTCCCACTACATCCCAGTACATCCCAGTTCCCTCCCAGTACATACCAGTTCCCTCCCAGTACATCCCGGTACATCCTGGTACATCCCAGTTCCCACCCAGTACATCCTACTACATACCAGTTCCCTCCCAGTTCACTCCCAGTACATCCCAGTACTTCACAGTTCCCTCCCAGTACATCCCAGTACGTCCCAGTTCCCCTCAGTACATAACACTTACCTCCCAGTACATACCAGTACATCCCAGTGTCCTCATAGTACGTCCCAGTTCCCTCCCAGTACATCCCAGTTCCCTCCCTGTTCACTCCCAGTACATAACAATTACCTCCCAGTACATCCTAGTAGATCCTAGGACATTTCAAATCCCTGCCAGATCCACCCGGTACAACCCAGTACAAGCCTGTACATCCTAGTTCCTCCACAGTACATCCCAGGGCATCCCGGCACATTGTAGTGCCTCCCAGTACATCCCAGTTCCCTCCCAGTACTGGGAGGGACCTGGGATGTAATGGGAGGGAACTGGGACGTACTGGGAGGGAACTGGGATGTACTGGGATGTAATGGGACGGAACTGGGATGTATTGGGAGGCACTGGGAAAGAAGTGGTAGTGAACCGGGAGGGAATTGGGATGTACGGGGATGAACTGGCAGGAAACTGGGATGTACTGGCATGGAACGGGGATGTATTGGGATGTACAGGAACAGAACTGGAATGTACAGCGATGTATTGGCATGTACTGGCAGCGAGCTGGGATTTACTGGGATGTACTGGGAGGAAACTGGGATATACTGGGAGGAAACTGGGATATACTGGGAGGCATTGGGAGGGAAGTGGGTGTCAACTGGGACATTCCAGTTTCCTCCCAGTACATCCCAGTTCCCTACCAGTGCAGCCCAGTACATCCCAGTTCCCTCCCAGTCCGTCCCAATCCCCTCCCAGTACATCCCAGTTCCCTGCCAGTATGTCCCAGTACATCCCAGTTCCCTCCCAGTACATACCAGTTCCCTCCCAGTACATCCCAGTTTCTTCCCAGTTCCCTCCCACTACATCCCAGTACATCCCAGTTCCCTCCCAGTACATACCAGTTCCCTCCCGGTACATACCAGTTCCCTCCCGGTACATCCCAGTTCCCACCCAGTACATCCTACTACATACCAGTTCCCTCCCAGTTCCCTCCCAGTACATCCCAGTACGTCCCAGTTCCCCTCAGTACATAACACTTCCCTCCCAGTACATACCAGTACATCCCAGTGTCCTCACAGTACGTCCCAGTTCCCTCCCAGTACATCCCAGTTCCCTACCAGTACATCCCAGTTCCCTCCCTGATCCTTCCCAGTACATAACAGTTACCTCCCAGTACATCCCAGTAGATCCTGGTACATCCCAAATCCCTGCCAGTTCCACCCGGTACAACCCAGTACAAGCCTGTACATCCTAGTTCCTCCACAGTACATCCCAGGGCATCCCCGCACATTGTAGTGCCTCCCAGTACATCCCAGTTCCTTCCCAGTACTGGGAGGGAACTGGGACGTACTGGGAGGGAACTGGGATGTACTGGGATGTAATGGGACGGAACTGGGATGTATTGGGAGGCACTGGGAAAGAAGTGGTAGTGAACCGGGAGGGAATTGGGATGTACGGGGATGAACTGGTAGGAAACTGGGATGTACTGGCATGGAACGGGGATGTATTGGGATGGACAGGAACGGAACTGGAATGTACGGCGATGTATTGGGATGTACTGGGAGCGAACTGGGATTTACTGGGATATACTGGGAGGAACCTGGGAGGGAAGTGGGTGTCAACTGGGACATTCCAGTTTCCTCCCAGTACATCCCAGTTCCCTACCAGTGCAGCCCAGTACATCCCAGATCCCTCCCAGTCCCTCCCAGTACATCCCAGTACATCCCAGTTCCCTCACAGTACATCCCAGTTCCCTCCCAGTTCACACACAGTTCACACCCAGTTCCATTCCAGTACATCCCAGTACATGCCAGTTGCCTCCCAGTTTCCTCTAAGTACATCCCAGTACTTTAAAGTTCCCTCCCAGTACATCCCAGTTCCCTCACAGTACATCCCAGTACTTCACAGTTCACTCCCAGTACATCCCAGTACGTCCCAGTTCCCCCTTGGTACATAACACTTCCCTCCCAATACATCCAAGTTCCCTCCCAGTACATCCCAATCCCCTCCCAGTACATCCCAGTTCCCTGCCAGTATGTCCCAGTACATCCCAGTTCCCTCCCAGTACATACCAGTTCCCTCCCAGTACATCCCAGTTCCCTCCCAGTACATACCAGTTCCCTCCCAGTTCACTCCCAGTACATAACAGTTACCTCCCAGTACATCCCAGTAGATCCTGGTACATCCCAAATCCCTGCCAGTTCCACCCGGTACAACCCAGTACAAGCCTGTACATCCTAGTTCCTCCACAGTACATCCCAGGGCATCCCCGCACATTGTAGTGCCTCCCAGTACATCCCAGTTCCCTCCCAGTACTGGGAGGGAACTGGGACGTACTGGGAGGGAACTGGGATGTACTGGGATGTAATGGGACGGAACTGGGATGTATTGGGAGGCACTGGGAAAGAAGTGGTAGTGAACCGGGAGGGAATTGGGATGTACGGGGATGAACTGGTAGGAAACTGGGATGTACTGGCATGGAACGGGGATGTATTGGGATGTACAGGAACGGAACTGGAATGTACTGCGATGTACTGGGATGTACTGGGAGCGAACTGGGATTTACTGGGATGTACTGGGAGGAAACTGGGATATACTGGGAGGAAACTGGGATATACTGGGAGGCATTGGGAGGGAAGTGGGTGTCAACTGGGACATTCCAGTTTCCTCCCAGTACATCCCAGTTCCCTACCAGTGCAGCCCAGTACATCCCAGTTCCCTCCCAGTCCGTCCCAATCCCCTCCCAGTACATCCCAGTTCCCTGCCAGTATGTCCCAGTACATACCAGTTCCCTCCCAGTACATCCCAGTACATCCTGGTACATCCCAGTTCCCACCCAGTACATCCTACTACATACCAGTTCCCTCCCAGTTCACTCCCAGTACATCCCAGTACTTCACAGTTCCCTCCCAGTACATCCCAGTACGTCCCAGTTCCCCTCAGTACATAACACTTCCCTCCCAGTACATAACAGTACATCCCAGTGTCCTCACACTACGTCCCAGTTCCCTCCCAGTACATCCCAGTTCCCTACCAGTACATCCCAGTTCCCTACCAGTTCACTCCCAGTACATAACAGTTACCTCCCAGTACATCCCAGTAGATCCTGGTACATCCCAAATCCCTGCCAGTTCCACCCGGTACAACCCAGTACAAGCCTGTACATCCTAGTTCCTCCACAGTACATCCCAGGGCATCCCCGCACATTGTAGTGCCTCCCAGTACATCCCAGTTCCCTCCCAGTACTGGGAGGGACCTGGGATGTACTGGGAGGGACCTGGGATGTACTGGGAGGGAACTGGGATGTACTGGGATGTAATGGGACGGAACTGGGATGTAATGGGACGGAACTGGGAAAGAAGTGGTAGTGAACCGGGAGGGAATTGGGATGTACGGGGATGAACTGGTAGGGAACTGGGATGTACTGGCATGGAACGGGGATGTATTGGGATGTACAGGAACAGAACTGGAATGTACAGCGATGTATTGGCATGTACTGGCAGCGAGCTGGGATTTACTGGGATGTACTGGGAGGAAACTGGGATATACTGGGAGGAAACTGGGATATACTGGGAGGCACTGGGAGGGAAGTGGGTGTCAACTGGGACATTCCAGTTTCCTCCCAGTACATCCCAGTTCCCTACCAGTGCAGCCCAGTACATCCCAGTTCCCTCCCAGTCAGTCCCAATCCCCTCCCAGTACATCCCAGTTCCCTGCCAGTATGTCCCAGTACATTCCAGTTCCCTCCCAGTTCCCTCCCACTACATCCCCGTACATCCCAGTTCCCTCCCAGTACATACCAGTTCCCTACCAGTACATCCCAGTTCCCTCCCTGTTCCTTCCCAGTACATAACAGTTACCTCCCAGTACATCCCAGTAGATCCTGGTACATCCCAAATCCCTGCCAGTTCCACCCGGTACAACCCAGTACAAGCCTGTACATCCTAGTTCCTCCACAGTACATCCCAGGGCATCCCCGCACATTGTAGTGCCTCCCAGTACATCCCAGTTCCCTCCCAGTACTGGGAGGGAACTGGGATGTACTGGGAGGGAACTGGGATGTACTGGGATGTAATGGGACGGAACTGGGATGTATTGGGAGGCACTGGGAAAGAAGTGGTAGTGAACCGGGAGGGAATTGGGATGTACGGGGATGAACTGGTAGGAAACTGGGATGTACTGGCATGGAACGGGGATGTATTGGGATGTACAGGAACGGAACAGGAATGTACTGCGATGTACTGGGATGTACTGGGAGCGAACTGGGATTTACTGGGATGTACTGGGAGGAAACTGGGATATACTGGGAGGAAACTGGGATATACTGGGAGGCACTGGGAGGGAAGTGGGTGTCAACTGGGACATTCCAGTTTCCTCCCAGTACATCCCAGTTCCCTACCAGTGCAGCCCAGTACACCCCAGTTCCCTCCCAGTCCGTCCCAATCCCCTCCCAGTACATCCCAGTTCCCTCCCAGTATGTCCCAGTACATCCCAGTTCCCTCCCAGTACATACCCGTTCCCTCCCAGTACATCCCAGTATATCCTGGTACATCCCAATTCCCACCCAGTACATCCTACTACATACCAGTTCCCTCCCAGTACATCCCAGTACTTCACAGTTCCCTCCCAGTACATCCCAGTACGTCCCAGTTCCCCTCAGTACATAACACTTCCCTCCCAGTACATACCAGTACATCCCAGTGTCCTCACAGTACGTCCCAGTTCCCTCCCAGTACATCCCAGTTCCCTACCAGTACATCCCAGTTCCCTCCCTGTTCCTTCCCAGTACATAACAGTTACCTCCCAGTACATCCCAGTACATCCCAGTAGATCCTGGTACATCCCAAATCCCTGCCAGTTCCACCCGGTACAACCCAGTACAAGCCTGTACATCCTAGTTCCTCCACAGTACATCCCAGGGCATCCCCGCACATTGTAGTGCCTCCCAGTACATCCCAGTTCCCTCCCAGTACTGGGAGGGACCTGGGATGTACTGGGAGGGACCTGGGATGTACTGGGAGGGAACTGGGATGTAATGGACCGAACTGGGAAAGAAGTGGTAGTGAACCGGGAGGGAATTGGGATGTACGGGGATGAACTGGTAGGGAACTGGGATGTACTGGCATGGAACGGGGATGTATTGGGATGTACAGGAACAGAACTGGAATGTACAGCGATGTATTGGCATGTACTGGCAGCGAGCTGGGATTTACTGGGATGTACTGGGAGGAAACTGGGATATACTGGGAGGAAACTGGGATATACTGGGAGGCATTGGGAGGGAAGTGGGTGTCAACTGGGACATTCCAGTTTCCTCCCAGTACATCCCAGCTCCCTACCAGTGCAGCCCAGTACATCCCAGTTCCCTCCCAGTCCGTCCCAATCCCCTCCCAGTACATCCCAGTTCCCTGCCAGTATGTCCCAGTACATCCCAGTTCCCTCCCAGTACATACCAGTTCCCTCCCAGTACATCCCAGTTCCCTCCCTGTTCCTTCCCAGTACATAACAGTTACCTCCCAGTACATCCCAGTAGATCCTGGTACATCCCAAATCCCTGCCAGTTCCACCCGGTACAACCCAGTACAAGCCTGTACATCCTAGTTCCTCCACAGTACATCCCAGGGCATCCCCGCACATTGAAGTGCCTCCCAGTACATTCCAGTTCCCTCCCAGTACTGGGAGGGACCTGGGATGTACTGGGAGGGACCTGGGATGTACTGGGATGTAATGGGACGGAACTGGGATGTCATGGACCGAACTGGGAAAGAAGTGGTAGTGAACTGGGAGGGAATTGGGATGTACGGGGATGAACTGGTAGGGAACTGGGATGTACTGGCATGGAACGGGGATGTATTGGGATGTACTGGAACAGAACTGGAATGTACAGCAATGTATTGGCATGTACTGGCAGCGAGCTGGGATTTACTGGGATGTACTGGGAGGAAACTGGGATATACTGGGAGGCACTGGGAGGGAAGTGGGTGTCAACTGGGACATTCCAGTTTCCTCCCAGTACATCCCAGTTCCCTACCAGTGCAGCCCAGTACATCCCAGATCCCTCCCAGTACATCCCAGTTCCCTCCCAGTCCCTCCCAGTACATCCCAGTACATCCCAGTTCCCTCACAGTACATCCCAGTTCCCTCACAGTTCACACACAGTTCCCTCACAGTTCCATTCCAGTACATCCCAGTACATGCCACTTTCCTCCAAGTAAACCCCAGTTCCCTCCCACTACATCCAAGTTCCCTCCCACTTCCCTCTAAGTACATCCCAGTACTTCACAGTTCACTCCCAGTACATCCCAGTTCCCCCTCGGTACATAACAGTTCCCTCCCAGTACACCCCAGTACATCCCAGTTCCCTCCCAGTATGTCCCACTACATCCCAGTTCCCTCCCAGTCCATCCCAGTTCCCTCCCAGTAAATCCCAATTCCCAACACTTTCCACCCAGTACATCTCAGTTCCCTCCCAGTACATACCAGTTCCCTCCCAGTACATACCAGTTCCCTCCCAGTACATCCCAGTTCCCTCCCAGTTCCCTCCCAGTACATACCAGTTCCCTCCCAGTTCACTCCCAGTACATAGCAGTTACCTCCCAGTACATCCCAGTAGATCCTGGTACATCCCAAATCCCTGCCAGTTCCACCCGGTACAACCCAGTACAAGCCTGTACATCCTAGTTCCTCCACAGTACATCCCAGGGCATCCCCGCACATTGTAGTGCCTCCCAGTACATCCCAGTTCCCTCCCAGTACTCGGAGGGAACTGGGACGTACTGGGAGGGAACTGGGATGTACTGGGATGTAATGGGACGGAACTGGGATGTAATGGGACGGAACTGGGAAAGAAGTGGTAGTGAACCGGGAGGGAATTGGGATGTACGGGGATGAACTGGTAGGGAACTGGGATGTACTGGCATGGAACGGGGATGTATTGGGATGTACAGGAACAGAACTGGAATGTACAGCGATGTATTGGCATGTACTGGCAGCGAGCTGGGATTTACTGGGATGTACTGGGAGGAAACTGGGATATACTGGGAGGAAACTGGGATATACTGGGAGGCACTGGGAGGGAAGTGGGTGTCAACTGGGACATTCCAGTTTCCTCCCAGTACATCCCAGTTCCCTACCAGTGCAGCCCAGTACATCCCAGTTCCCTCCCAGTCCGTCCCAATCCCCTCCCAGTACATCCCAGTTCCCTCCCAGTATGTCCCAGTACATTCCAGTTCCCTCCCAGTTCCCTCCCACTACATCCCCGTAAATCCCAGTTCCCTCCCAGTACATACCAGTTCCCTACCAGTACATCCCAGTTCCCTCCCTGTTCCTTCCCAGTACATAACAGTTACCTCCCAGTACATCCCAGTAGATCCTGGTACATCCCAAATCCCTGCCAGTTCCACCCGGTACAACCCAGTACAAGCCTGTACATCCTAGTTCCTCCACAGTACATCCCAGGGCATCCCCGCACATTGTAGTGCCTCCCAGTACATCCCAGTTCCCTCCCAGTACTGGGAGGGACCTGGGATGTACTGGGATGTAATGGGACGGAACTGGGATGTATTGGGAGGCACTGGGAAAGAAGTGGTAGTGAACCGGGAGGGAATTGGGATGTACGGGGATGAACTGGTAGGAAACTGGGATGTACTGGCATGGAACGGGGATGTATTGGGATGTACAGGAACGGAACTGGAATGTACTGCGATGTACTGGGAACGAACTGGGATTTACTGGGATGCACTGGGAGGAAACTGGGATATACTGGGAGGAAACTGGGATATACTGGGAGGCACTGGGAGGGAAGTGGGTGTCAACTGGGACATTCCAGTTTCCTCCCAGTACATCCCAGTTCCCTACCAGTGCAGCCCAGTACACCCCAGTTCCCTCCCAGTCCGTCCCAATCCCCTCCCAGTACATCCCAGTTCCCTCCCAGTATGTCCCAGTACATCCCAGTTCCCTCCCAGTACATACCCGTTCCCTCCCAGTACATCCCAGTACATCCTGGTACATCCCAGTTCCCACCCAGTACATCCTATTACATACCAGTTCCCTCCCAGTACATCCCAGTACTTCACAGTTCCCTCCCAGTACATCCCAGTACGTCCCAGTTCCCCTCAGTACATAACACTTCCCTCCCAGTACATACCAGTACATCCCAGTGTCCTCACAGTACGTCCCAGTTCCCTCCCAGTACATCCCAGTTCCCTACCAGTACATCCCAGTTCCCTCCCTGTTCCTTCACAGTACATAACAGTTACCTCCCAGTACATCCCAGTACATCCCAGTAGATCCTGGTACATCCCAAATCCCTGCCAGTTCCACCCGGTACAACCCAGTACAAGCCTGTACATCCTAGTTCCTCCACAGTACATCCCAGGGCATCCCGGCACATTGTAGTGCCTCCCAGAACATCCCAGTTCCCTCCCAGTACTGGGAGGGACCTGGGATGTACTGGGAGGGACCTGGGATGTACTGGAATGGAACTGGGATGTAATGGACCGAACTGGGAAAGAAGTGGTAGTGAACCGGGAGGGAATTGGGATGTACGGGGATGAACTGGTAGGGAACTGGGATGTACTGGCATGGAACGGGGATGTATTGGGATGTACAGGAACAGAACTGGAATGTACAGCGATGTATTGGCATGTACTGGCAGCGAGCTGGGATTTACTGGGATGTACTGGGAGGAAACTGGGATATACTGGGAGGAAACTGGGATATACTGGGAGGCATTGGGAGGGAAGTGGGTGTCAACTGGGACATTCCAGTTTCCTCCCAGTACATCCCAGCTCCCTACCAGTGCAGCCCAGTACATCCCAGTTCCCTCCCAGTCCGTCCCAATCCCCTCCCAGTACATCCCAGTTCCCTGCCAGTATGTCCCAGTACATCCCAGTTCCCTCCCAGTACATACCAGTTCCCTCCCAGTACATCCCAGTTCCCTCCCACTACATCCCAGTACATCCCAGTTCCCTCCCAGTTCCCTCCCAGTACCTCCCAGTACATCCCAGTACATCCCAGTTCCCACCCAGTACATCCTACTACATACCAGTTCCCTCCCAGTTCACTCCCAGTACATCCCAGTACTTCACAGTTCCCTCCCAGTACATCCCAGTACGTCCCAGTTCCCCTCAGTACATAACACTTACCTCCCAGTACATACCAGTACATCCCAGTGTCCTCACGGTACGTCCCAGTTCCCTCCCAGTACATCCCAGTTCCCTCCCAGTTCACTCCCAGTACATAACAGTTACCTCCCAGTACATCCTAGTAGATCCTAGGACATTTCAAATCCCTGCCAGTTCCACCCGGTACAACCCAGTACAAGCCTGTACATCCTAGTTCCTCCACAGTACATCCCAGGGCATCCCCGCACATTGTAGTGCCTCCCAGTACATCCCAGTTCCCTCCCAGTACTGGGAGGGACCTGGGATGTACTGGGAGGGAACTGGGACGTACTGGGAGGGAACTGGGACGTACGGGGATGTAATGGGACGGAACTGGGATGTAATGGGACGGAACTGGGAAAGAAGTGGTAGTGAACCGGGAGGGAACTGGAATGTACGGGGATGAACTGGTTGGGAACTGGGATGTACTGGCATGGAACGGGGATGTATTGGGATGTACAGGAACGGAACTGGAATGTACTGCGATGTACTGGGATGTACTGGGAGCGAACTGGGATTTACTGGGATGTACTGGGAGGAAACTGGGATATACTGGGAGGCACTGGGAGGGAAGTGGGTGTCAACTGGGACATTCCAGTTTCCTCCCAGTACATCCCAGTTCCCTACCAGTGCAGCCCAGTACATCCCAGATCCCTCCCAGTACATCCCAGATCCCTCCCAGTCTGTCCCAGTACGTCCCAGTACATCCCAGTTCCCTCACAGTACATCCCAGTTCCCTCACAGTTCACACACAGTTCACTCCCAGTTCCATTCCAGTACATCCCAGTACATGCCACTTACCTCCAAGTAAATCCCAGTTCCCTCCCACTACATCCAAGTTCCCTCCCACTTCCCTCTAAGTACATCCCAGTACTTCACAGTTCACTCCCAGTACATCCCAGTTCCCCCTCGGTACATAACAGTTCCCTCCCAGTACACCCCAGTACATCCCAGTTCCCTCCCAGTATGTCCCACTACATCCCAGTTCCCTCCCAGTCCATCCCAGTTCCCTCCCAGTAAATCCCAATTCCCAACACTTTCCACCCAGTACATCCCAGTTCCCTCCCAGTACATCCCAGTTCCCTCTAAGTACATCCCAGTACTTCACAGTTCCCTCCCAGTTCACTCCCAGTTCCCTCCCAGTACATCCCAGTTCCCTCTAAGTACATCCCAATACTTCATACTTCCCTCCCAGCACGTCCCAGTACGTCCCAGTTCCCCTCAGTACATAACACTTCCCTCCCAGTACATACCAGTACATCCCAGTGTCCTCACGGTACGTCCCAGTTCCCTCACAGTACATCCCAGTTCTCTCCCAGTTCACTCCCAGTACACAACAGTTACCTCCCAGTACATCCCAGTACATCCCAGTAGATCCTGGTACATCCCAAATCCCTGCCAGTTCCACCCGGTACAACCCAGTACAAGCCTGTACATCCTAGTTCCTCCACAGTACATCCCAGGGCATCCCCGCACATTGTAGTGCCTCCCAGTACATCCCAGTTCCCTCCCAGTACTGGGAGGGACCTGGGATGTACTGGGAGGGAACTGGGATGTACTGGGAGGAAACTGGGATATACTGGGAGGAAACTGGGATATACTGGGAGGAACCTGGGAGGGAAGTGGGTGTCAACTGGGACATTCCAGTTTCCTCCCAGTACATCCCAGTTCCCTACCAGTGCAGCCCAGTACATCCCAGATCCCTCCCAGTCCCTCCCAGTACATCCCAGTACATCCCAGTTCCCTCACAGTACATCCCAGTTCCCTCCCAGTTCACACACAGTTCACACCCAGTTCCATTCCAGTACATCCCAGTACATGCCAGTTGCCTCCCAGTTTCCTCTAAGTACATCCCAGTACTTTAAAGTTCCCTCCCAGTACATCCCAGTTCCCTCACAGTACATCCCAGTACTTCACAGTTCACTCCCACTACATCCCAGTACGTCCCAGTTCCCCCTTGGTACACAACACTTCCCTCCCAATACATCCAAGTTCCCTCCCAGTACATCCCAATCCCCTCCCAGTACATCCCAGTTCCCTGCCAGTATGTCCCAGTACATCCCAGTTCCCTCCCAGTACATACCAGTTCCCTCCCAGTACATCCCAGTTCCCTCCCAGTTCCCTCCCACTACATCCCAGTTCCCTCCCAGTACATACCAGTTCCCTCCCAGTACATCCCAGTACATCCTGGTACATCCCAGTTCCCACCCAGTACATCCTACTACATACCAGTTCCCTCCCAGTTCACTCCCAGTACATCCCAGTACTTCACAGTTCCCTCCCAGTACATCCCAGTACGTCCCAGTTCCCCTCAGTACATAACACTTCCCTCCCAGTACATAACAGTACATCCCAGTGTCCTCACACTACGTCCCAGTTCCCTCCCAGTACATCCCAGTTCCCTACCAGTACGTCCCAGTTCCCTCCCAGTTCACTCCCAGTACATAACAGTTACCTCCCAGTACATCCCAGTAGATCCTGGTACATCCCAAATCCCTGCCAGTTCCACCCGGTACAACCCAGTACAAGCCTGTACATCCTAGTTCCTCCACAGTACATCCCAGGGCATCCCCGCACATTGTAGTGCCTCCCAGTACATCCCAGGTCCCTCCCAGTACTGGGAGGGAACTGGGATGTACTGGGAGGGAACTGGGATGTACTGGGATGTAATGGGACGGAACTGGGATGTATTGGGAGGCACTGGGAAAGAAGTGGTAGTGAACCGGGAGGGAATTGGGATGTACGGGGATGAACTGGCAGGAAACTGGGATGTACTGGCATGGAACGGGGATGTATTGGGATGTACAGGAACAGAACTGGAATGTACAGCGATGTATTGGCATGTACTGGCAGCGAGCTGGGATTTACTGGGATGTACTGGGAGGAAACTGGGATATACTGGGAGGAAACTGGGATATACTGGGAGGCATTGGGAGGGAAATGGGTGTCAACTGGGACATTCCAGTTTCCTCCCAGTACATCCCAGTTCCCTACCAGTGCAGCCCAGTACATCCCAGTTCCCTCCCAGTCCGTCCCAATCCCCTCCCAGTACATCCCAGTTCCCTGCCAGTATGTGCCAGTACATCCCAGTTCCCTCCCAGTACATACCAGTTCCCTCCCAGTACATCCCAGTACATCCTGGTACATCCCAGTTCCCACCCAGTACATCCTACTACATACCAGTTCCCTCCCAGTTCACTCCCAGTACATCCCAGTACTTCATAGTTCCCTCCCAGTACATCCCAGTACGTCCCAGTTCCCCTCAGTACATAACACTTCCCTCCCAGTACATAACAGTACATCCCAGTGTCCTCACACTACGTCCCAGTTCCCTCCCAGTACATCCCAGTTCCCTCCCAGTTCACTCCCAGTACATAACAGTTACCTCCCAGTACATCCTAGTAGATCCTAGGACATTTCAAATCCCTGCCAGTTCCACCCGGTACAACCCAGTACAAGCCTGTACATCCTAGTTCCTCCACAGTACATCCCAGGGCATCCCCGCACATTGTAGTGCCTCCCAGTACATCCCAGTTCCCTCCCAGTACTGGGAGGGACCTGGGATGTACTGGGAGGGACCTGGGATGTACTGGGAGGGAACTGGGATGTACTGGGATGTAATGGGACGGAACTGGGATGTAATGGGACGGAACTGGGAAAGAAGTGGTAGTGAACCGGGAGGGAATTGGGATGTACGGGGATGAACTGGTAGGGAACTGGGATGTACTGGCATGGAACGGGGATGTATTGGGATGTACAGGAACAGAACTGGAATGTACAGCGATGTATTGGCATGTACTGGCAGCGAGCTGGGATTTACTGGGATGTACTGGGAGGAAACTGGGATATACTGGGAGGAAACTGGGATATACTGGGAGGCACTGGGAGGGAAGTGGGTGTCAACTGGGACATTCCAGTTTCCTCCCAGTACATCCCAGTTCCCTACCAGTGCAGCCCAGTACATCCCAGTTCCCTCCCAGTCCGTCCCAATCCCCTCCCAGTACATCCCAGTTCCCTGCCAGTATGTCCCAGTACATTCCAGTTCCCTCCCAGTTCCCTCCCAGTTCCCTCCCACTACATCCCCGTACATCCCAGTTCCCTCCCAGTACATACCAGTTCCCTACCAGTACATCCCAGTTCCCTCCCTGTTCCTTCCCAGTACATAACAGTTACCTCCCAGTACATCCCAGTAGATCCTGGTACATCCCAAATCCCTGCCAGTTCCACCCGGTACAACCCAGTACAAGCCTGTACATCCTAGTTCCTCCACAGTACATCCCAGGGCATCCCCGCACATTGTAGTGCCTCCCAGTACATCCCAGGTCCCTCCCAGTACTGGGAGGGAACTGGGATGTACTGGGAGGGAACTGGGATGTACTGGGATGTAATGGGACGGAACTGGGATGTATTGGGAGGCACTGGGAAAGAAGTGGTAGTGAACCGGGAGGGAATTGGGATGTACGGGGATGAACTGGTAGGAAACTGGGATGTACTGGCATGGAACGGGGATGTATTGGGATGTACAGGAACGGAACTGGAATGTACTGCGATGTACTGGGATGTACTGGGAGCGAACTGGGATTTACTGGGATGTACTGGGAGGAAACTGGGATATACTGGGAGGAAACTGGGATATACTGGGAGGCACTGGGAGGGAAGTGGGTGTCAACTGGGACATTCCAGTTTCCTCCCAGTACATCCCAGTTCCCTACCAGTACGTCCCAATCCCCTCCCAGTACATCCCAGTTCCCTCCCAGTATGTCCCAGTACATCCCAGTTCCCTCCCAGTACATACCCGTTCAATCCCAGTACATCCCAGTACATCCTGGTACATCCCAGTTCCCACCCAGTACATCCTACTACATACCAGTTCCCTCCCAGTTCACTCCCAGTACATCCCAGTACTTCACAGTTCCCTCCCAGTACATCCCAGTACGTCCCAGTTCCCCTCAGTACATAACACTTCCCTCCCAGTACATACCAGTACATCCCAGTGTCCTCACAGTACGTCCCAGTTCCCTCCCAGTACATCCCAGTTCCCTACCAGTACATCCCAGTTCCCTCCCTGATCCTTCCCAGTACATAACAGTTACCTCCCAGTACATCCCAGTAGATCCTGGTACATCCCAAATCCCTGCCAGTTCCACCCGGTACAACCCAGTACAAGCCTGTACATCCTAGTTCCTCCACAGTACATCCCAGGGCATCCCCGCACATTGTAGTGCCTCCCAGTACATCCCAGTTCCCTCCCAGTACTGGGAGGGACCTGGGATGTACTGGGAGGGAACTGGGATGTACTGGGATGTAATGGGATGGAACTGGGATGTAATGGACCGAACTGGGAAAGAAGTGGTAGTGAACCGGGAGGGAATTGGGATGTACGGGGATGAACTGGTAGGGAACTGGGATGTACTGGCATGGAACGGGGATGTATTGGGATGGACAGGAACAGAACTGGAATGTACGGCGATGTATTGGGATGTACTGGGAGCGAACTGGGATTTACTGGGATGTACTGGGAGGAAACTGGGATATACTGGGAGGAAACTGGGATATACTGGGAGGCATTGGGAGGGAAGTGGGTGTCAACTGGGACATTCCAGTTTCCTCCCAGTACATCCCAGTTCCCTACCAGTGCAGCCCAGTACATCCCAGTTCCCTCCCAGTCCGTCCCAATCCCCTCCCAGTACATCCCAGTTCCCTGCCAGTATGTCCCAGTACATCCCAGTTCCCTCCCAGTACATCCCAGTTCCCTCCCAGTACATCCCAGTTCCCTCCCAGTTCCCTCCCACTACATCCCAGTACATCCCAGTTCCCTCCCAGTACATACCAGTTCCCTCCCAGTACATCCCGGTACATCCTGGTACATCCCAGTTCCCACCCAGTACATCCTACTACATACCAGTTCCCTCCCAGTTCACTCCCAGTACATCCCAGTACTTCACAGTTCCCTCCCAGTACATCCCAGTACGTCCCAGTTCCCCTCAGTACATAACACTTACCTCCCAGTACATACCAGTACATCCCAGTGTCCTCACAGTACGTCCCAGTTCCCTCCCAGTACATCCCAGTTCCCTCCCTGTTCACTCCCAGTACATAACAATTACCTCCCAGTACATCCTAGTAGATCCTAGGACATTTCAAATCCCTGCCAGATCCACCCGGTACAACCCAGTACAAGCCTGTACATCCTAGTTCCTCCACAGTACATCCCAGGGCATCCCGGCACATTGTAGTGCCTCCCAGTACATCCCAGTTTCCTCCCAGTACTGGGAGGGACCTGGGATGTAATGGGAGGGAACTGGGACGTACTGGGAGGGAACTGGGATGTACTGGGATGTAATGGGACGGAACTGGGATGTATTGGGAGGCACTGGGAAAGAAGTGGTAGTGAACCGGGAGGGAATTGGGATGTACGGGGATGAACTGGCAGGAAACTGGGATGTACTGGCATGGAACGGGGATGTATTGGGATGTACAGGAACAGAACTGGAATGTACAGCGATGTATTGGCATGTACTGGCAGCGAGCTGGGATTTACTGGGATGTACTGGGAGGAAACTGGGATATACTGGGAGGAAACTGGGATATACTGGGAGGCATTGGGAGGGAAGTGGGTGTCAACTGGGACATTCCAGTTTCCTCCCAGTACATCCCAGTTCCCTACCAGTGCAGCCCAGTACATCCCAGTTCCCTCCCAGTCCGTCCCAATCCCCTCCCAGTACATCCCAGTTCCCTGCCAGTATGTCCCAGTACATCCCAGTTCCCTCCCAGTACATACCAGTTCCCTCCCAGTACATCCCAGTTTCTTCCCAGTTCCCTCCCACTACATCCCAGTACATCCCAGTTCCCTCCCGGTACATACCAGTTCCCTCCCGGTACATCCCAGTTCCCACCCAGTACATCCTACTACATACCAGTTCCCTCCCAGTTCCCTCCCAGTACATCCCAGTACGTCCCAGTTCCCCTCAGTACATAACACTTCCCTCCCAGTACATACCAGTACATCCCAGTGTCCTCACAGTACGTCCCAGTTCCCTCCCAGTACATCCCAGTTCCCTACCAGTACATCCCAGTTCCCTCCCTGATCCTTCCCAGTACATAACAGTTACCTCCCAGTACATCCCAGTAGATCCTGGTACATCCCAAATCCCTGCCAGTTCCACCCGGTACAACCCAGTACAAGCCTGTACATCCTAGTTCCTCCACAGTACATCCCAGGGCATCCCCGCACATTGTAGTGCCTCCCAGTACATCCCAGTTCCTTCCCAGTACTGGGAGGGAACTGGGACGTACTGGGAGGGAACTGGGATGTACTGGGATGTAATGGGACGGAACTGGGATGTATTGGGAGGCACTGGGAAAGAAGTGGTAGTGAACCGGGAGGGAATTGGGATGTACGGGGATGAACTGGTAGGAAACTGGGATGTACTGGCATGGAACGGGGATGTATTGGGATGGACAGGAACGGAACTGGAATGTACGGCGATGTATTGGGATGTACTGGGAGCGAACTGGGATTTACTGGGATATACTGGGAGGAACCTGGGAGGGAAGTGGGTGTCAACTGGGACATTCCAGTTTCCTCCCAGTACATCCCAGTTCCCTACCAGTGCAGCCCAGTACATCCCAGATCCCTCCCAGTCCCTCCCAGTACATCCCAGTACATCCCAGTTCCCTCACAGTACATCCCAGTTCCCTCCCAGTTCACACACAGTTCACACCCAGTTCCATTCCAGTACATCCCAGTACATGCCAGTTGCCTCCCAGTTTCCTCTAAGTACATCCCAGTACTTTAAAGTTCCCTCCCAGTACATCCCAGTTCCCTCACAGTACATCCCAGTACTTCACAGTTCACTCCCAGTACATCCCAGTACGTCCCAGTTCCCCCTTGGTACATAACACTTCCCTCCCAATACATCCAAGTTCCCTCCCAGTACATCCCAATCCCCTCCCAGTACATCCCAGTTCCCTGCCAGTATGTCCCAGTACATCCCAGTTCCCTCCCAGTACATACCAGTTCCCTCCCAGTACATCCCAGTTCCCTCCCAGTACATACCAGTTCCCTCCCAGTTCACTCCCAGTACATAACAGTTACCTCCCAGTACATCCCAGTAGATCCTGGTACATCCCAAATCCCTGCCAGTTCCACCCGGTACAACCCAGTACAAGCCTGTACATCCTAGTTCCTCCACAGTACATCCCAGGGCATCCCCGCACATTGTAGTGCCTCCCAGTACATCCCAGTTCCCTCCCAGTACTGGGAGGGAACTGGGACGTACTGGGAGGGAACTGGGATGTACTGGGATGTAATGGGACGGAACTGGGATGTATTGGGAGGCACTGGGAAAGAAGTGGTAGTGAACCGGGAGGGAATTGGGATGTACGGGGATGAACTGGTAGGAAACTGGGATGTACTGGCATGGAACGGGGATGTATTGGGATGTACAGGAACGGAACTGGAATGTACTGCGATGTACTGGGATGTACTGGGAGCGAACTGGGATTTACTGGGATGTACTGGGAGGAAACTGGGATATACTGGGAGGAAACTGGGATATACTGGGAGGCATTGGGAGGGAAGTGGGTGTCAACTGGGACATTCCAGTTTCCTCCCAGTACATCCCAGTTCCCTACCAGTGCAGCCCAGTACATCCCAGTTCCCTCCCAGTCCGTCCCAATCCCCTCCCAGTACATCCCAGTTCCCTCCCAGTACATCCCAGTACATCCTGGTACATCCCAGTTCCCACCCAGTACATCCTACTACATACCAGTTCCCTCCCAGTTCACTCCCAGTACATCCCAGTACTTCACAGTTCCCTCCCAGTACATCCCAGTACGTCCCAGTTCCCCTCAGTACATAACACTTCCCTCCCAGTACATAACAGTACATCCCAGTGTCCTCACACTACGTCCCAGTTCCCTCCCAGTACATCCCAGTTCCCTACCAGTACATCCCAGTTCCCTACCAGTTCACTCCCAGTACATAACAGTTACCTCCCAGTACATCCCAGTAGATCCTGGTACATCCCAAATCCCTGCCAGTTCCACCCGGTACAACCCAGTACAAGCCTGTACATCCTAGTTCCTCCACAGTACATCCCAGGGCATCCCCGCACATTGTAGTGCCTCCCAGTACATCCCAGTTCCCTCCCAGTACTGGGAGGGACCTGGGATGTACTGGGAGGGACCTGGGATGTACTGGGAGGGAACTGGGATGTACTGGGATGTAATGGGACGGAACTGGGATGTAATGGGACGGAACTGGGAAAGAAGTGGTAGTGAACCGGGAGGGAATTGGGATGTACGGGGATGAACTGGTAGGGAACTGGGATGTACTGGCATGGAACGGGGATGTATTGGGATGTACAGGAACAGAACTGGAATGTACAGCGATGTATTGGCATGTACTGGCAGCGAGCTGGGATTTACTGGGATGTACTGGGAGGAAACTGGGATATACTGGGAGGAACCTGGGAGGGAAGTGGGTGTCAACTGGGACATTCCAGTTTCCTCCCAGTACATCCCAGTTCCCTACCAGTACGTCCCAATCCCCTCCCAGTACATCCCAGTTCCCTCCCAGTATGTCCCAGTACATCCCAGTTCCCTCCCAGTACATACCCGTTCAATCCCAGTACATCCCAGTACATCCTGGTACATCCCAGTTCCCACCCAGTACATCCTACTACATACCAGTTCCCTCCCAGTTCACTCCCAGTACATCCCAGTACTTCACAGTTCCCTCCCAGTACATCCCAGTACGTCCCAGTTCCCCTCAGTACATAACACTTCCCTCCCAGTACATACCAGTACATCCCAGTGTCCTCACAGTACGTCCCAGTTCCCTCCCAGTACATCCCAGTTCCCTACCAGTACATCCCAGTTCCCTCCCTGATCCTTCCCAGTACATAACAGTTACCTCCCAGTACATCCCAGTAGATCCTGGTACATCCCAAATCCCTGCCAGTTCCACCCGGTACAACCCAGTACAAGCCTGTACATCCTAGTTCCTCCACAGTACATCCCAGGGCATCCCCGCACATTGTAGTGCCTCCCAGTACATCCCAGTTCCCTCCCAGTACTGGGAGGGACCTGGGATGTACTGGGAGGGAACTGGGATGTACTGGGATGTAATGGGATGGAACTGGGATGTAATGGACCGAACTGGGAAAGAAGTGGTAGTGAACCGGGAGGGAATTGGGATGTACGGGGATGAACTGGTAGGGAACTGGGATGTACTGGCATGGAACGGGGATGTATTGGGATGGACAGGAACAGAACTGGAATGTACGGCGATGTATTGGGATGTACTGGGAGCGAACTGGGATTTACTGGGATGTACTGGGAGGAAACTGGGATATACTGGGAGGAAACTGGGATATACTGGGAGGCATTGGGAGGGAAGTGGGTGTCAACTGGGACATTCCAGTTTCCTCCCAGTACATCCCAGTTCCCTACCAGTGCAGCCCAGTACATCCCAGTTCCCTCCCAGTCCGTCCCAATCCCCTCCCAGTACATCCCAGTTCCCTGCCAGTATGTCCCAGTACATCCCAGTTCCCTCCCAGTACATCCCAGTTCCCTCCCAGTACATCCCAGTTCCCTCCCAGTTCCCTCCCACTACATCCCAGTACATCCCAGTTCCCTCCCAGTACATACCAGTTCCCTCCCAGTACATCCCGGTACATCCTGGTACATCCCAGTTCCCACCCAGTACATCCTACTACATACCAGTTCCCTCCCAGTTCACTCCCAGTACATCCCAGTACTTCACAGTTCCCTCCCAGTACATCCCAGTACGTCCCAGTTCCCCTCAGTACATAACACTTACCTCCCAGTACATACCAGTACATCCCAGTGTCCTCACAGTACGTCCCAGTTCCCTCCCAGTACATCCCAGTTCCCTCCCTGTTCACTCCCAGTACATAACAATTACCTCCCAGTACATCCTAGTAGATCCTAGGACATTTCAAATCCCTGCCAGATCCACCCGGTACAACCCAGTACAAGCCTGTACATCCTAGTTCCTCCACAGTACATCCCAGGGCATCCCGGCACATTGTAGTGCCTCCCAGTACATCCCAGTTTCCTCCCAGTACTGGGAGGGACCTGGGATGTAATGGGAGGGAACTGGGACGTACTGGGAGGGAACTGGGATGTACTGGGATGTAATGGGACGGAACTGGGATGTATTGGGAGGCACTGGGAAAGAAGTGGTAGTGAACCGGGAGGGAATTGGGATGTACGGGGATGAACTGGCAGGAAACTGGGATGTACTGGCATGGAACGGGGATGTATTGGGATGTACAGGAACAGAACTGGAATGTACAGCGATGTATTGGCATGTACTGGCAGCGAGCTGGGATTTACTGGGATGTACTGGGAGGAAACTGGGATATACTGGGAGGAAACTGGGATATACTGGGAGGCATTGGGAGGGAAGTGGGTGTCAACTGGGACATTCCAGTTTCCTCCCAGTACATCCCAGTTCCCTACCAGTGCAGCCCAGTACATCCCAGTTCCCTCCCAGTCCGTCCCAATCCCCTCCCAGTACATCCCAGTTCCCTGCCAGTATGTCCCAGTACATCCCAGTTCCCTCCCAGTACATACCAGTTCCCTCCCAGTACATCCCAGTTTCTTCCCAGTTCCCTCCCACTACATCCCAGTACATCCCAGTTCCCTCCCGGTACATACCAGTTCCCTCCCGGTACATCCCAGTTCCCACCCAGTACATCCTACTACATACCAGTTCCCTCCCAGTTCCCTCCCAGTACATCCCAGTACGTCCCAGTTCCCCTCAGTACATAACACTTCCCTCCCAGTACATACCAGTACATCCCAGTGTCCTCACAGTACGTCCCAGTTCCCTCCCAGTACATCCCAGTTCCCTACCAGTACATCCCAGTTCCCTCCCTGATCCTTCCCAGTACATAACAGTTACCTCCCAGTACATCCCAGTAGATCCTGGTACATCCCAAATCCCTGCCAGTTCCACCCGGTACAACCCAGTACAAGCCTGTACATCCTAGTTCCTCCACAGTACATCCCAGGGCATCCCCGCACATTGTAGTGCCTCCCAGTACATCCCAGTTCCTTCCCAGTACTGGGAGGGAACTGGGACGTACTGGGAGGGAACTGGGATGTACTGGGATGTAATGGGACGGAACTGGGATGTATTGGGAGGCACTGGGAAAGAAGTGGTAGTGAACCGGGAGGGAATTGGGATGTACGGGGATGAACTGGTAGGAAACTGGGATGTACTGGCATGGAACGGGGATGTATTGGGATGGACAGGAACGGAACTGGAATGTACGGCGATGTATTGGGATGTACTGGGAGCGAACTGGGATTTACTGGGATATACTGGGAGGAACCTGGGAGGGAAGTGGGTGTCAACTGGGACATTCCAGTTTCCTCCCAGTACATCCCAGTTCCCTACCAGTGCAGCCCAGTACATCCCAGATCCCTCCCAGTCCCTCCCAGTACATCCCAGTACATCCCAGTTCCCTCACAGTACATCCCAGTTCCCTCCCAGTTCACACACAGTTCACACCCAGTTCCATTCCAGTACATCCCAGTACATGCCAGTTGCCTCCCAGTTTCCTCTAAGTACATCCCAGTACTTTAAAGTTCCCTCCCAGTACATCCCAGTTCCCTCACAGTACATCCCAGTACTTCACAGTTCACTCCCAGTACATCCCAGTACGTCCCAGTTCCCCCTTGGTACATAACACTTCCCTCCCAATACATCCAAGTTCCCTCCCAGTACATCCCAATCCCCTCCCAGTACATCCCAGTTCCCTGCCAGTATGTCCCAGTACATCCCAGTTCCCTCCCAGTACATACCAGTTCCCTCCCAGTACATCCCAGTTCCCTCCCAGTACATACCAGTTCCCTCCCAGTTCACTCCCAGTACATAACAGTTACCTCCCAGTACATCCCAGTAGATCCTGGTACATCCCAAATCCCTGCCAGTTCCACCCGGTACAACCCAGTACAAGCCTGTACATCCTAGTTCCTCCACAGTACATCCCAGGGCATCCCCGCACATTGTAGTGCCTCCCAGTACATCCCAGTTCCCTCCCAGTACTGGGAGGGAACTGGGACGTACTGGGAGGGAACTGGGATGTACTGGGATGTAATGGGACGGAACTGGGATGTATTGGGAGGCACTGGGAAAGAAGTGGTAGTGAACCGGGAGGGAATTGGGATGTACGGGGATGAACTGGTAGGAAACTGGGATGTACTGGCATGGAACGGGGATGTATTGGGATGTACAGGAACGGAACTGGAATGTACTGCGATGTACTGGGATGTACTGGGAGCGAACTGGGATTTACTGGGATGTACTGGGAGGAAACTGGGATATACTGGGAGGAAACTGGGATATACTGGGAGGCATTGGGAGGGAAGTGGGTGTCAACTGGGACATTCCAGTTTCCTCCCAGTACATCCCAGTTCCCTACCAGTGCAGCCCAGTACATCCCAGTTCCCTCCCAGTCCGTCCCAATCCCCTCCCAGTACATCCCAGTTCCCTCCCAGTACATCCCAGTACATCCTGGTACATCCCAGTTCCCACCCAGTACATCCTACTACATACCAGTTCCCTCCCAGTTCACTCCCAGTACATCCCAGTACTTCACAGTTCCCTCCCAGTACATCCCAGTACGTCCCAGTTCCCCTCAGTACATAACACTTCCCTCCCAGTACATAACAGTACATCCCAGTGTCCTCACACTACGTCCCAGTTCCCTCCCAGTACATCCCAGTTCCCTACCAGTACATCCCAGTTCCCTACCAGTTCACTCCCAGTACATAACAGTTACCTCCCAGTACATCCCAGTAGATCCTGGTACATCCCAAATCCCTGCCAGTTCCACCCGGTACAACCCAGTACAAGCCTGTACATCCTAGTTCCTCCACAGTACATCCCAGGGCATCCCCGCACATTGTAGTGCCTCCCAGTACATCCCAGTTCCCTCCCAGTACTGGGAGGGACCTGGGATGTACTGGGAGGGACCTGGGATGTACTGGGAGGGAACTGGGATGTACTGGGATGTAATGGGACGGAACTGGGATGTAATGGGACGGAACTGGGAAAGAAGTGGTAGTGAACCGGGAGGGAATTGGGATGTACGGGGATGAACTGGTAGGGAACTGGGATGTACTGGCATGGAACGGGGATGTATTGGGATGTACAGGAACAGAACTGGAATGTACAGCGATGTATTGGCATGTACTGGCAGCGAGCTGGGATTTACTGGGATGTACTGGGAGGAAACTGGGATATACTGGGAGGAAACTGGGATATACTGGGAGGCACTGGGAGGGAAGTGGGTGTCAACTGGGACATTCCAGTTTCCTCCCAGTACATCCCAGTTCCCTACCAGTGCAGCCCAGTACATCCCAGTTCCCTCCCAGTCAGTCCCAATCCCCTCCCAGTACATCCCAGTTCCCTGCCAGTATGTCCCAGTACATTCCAGTTCCCTCCCAGTTCCCTCCCACTACATCCCCGTACATCCCAGTTCCCTCCCAGTACATACCAGTTCCCTACCAGTACATCCCAGTTCCCTCCCTGTTCCTTCCCAGTACATAACAGTTACCTCCCAGTACATCCCAGTAGATCCTGGTACATCCCAAATCCCTGCCAGTTCCACCCGGTACAACCCAGTACAAGCC
The DNA here is from genome assembly GCF_949628215.1 of Phalacrocorax aristotelis. NCBI lineage: Eukaryota > Metazoa > Chordata > Aves > Suliformes > Phalacrocoracidae > Phalacrocorax > Phalacrocorax aristotelis. Next base: position 205,605 of record NW_027441139.1, on the reverse strand, counting down.
TGTACATCCTAGTTCCTCCACAGTACATCCCAGGGCATCCCCGCACATTGTAGTGCCTCCCAGTACATCCCAGTTCCCTCCCAGTACTGGGAGGGAACTGGGATGTACTGGGAGGGAACTGGGATGTACTGGGATGTAATGGGACGGAACTGGGATGTATTGGGAGGCACTGGGAAAGAAGTGGTAGTGAACCGGGAGGGAATTGGGATGTACGGGGATGAACTGGTAGGAAACTGGGATGTACTGGCATGGAACGGGGATGTATTGGGATGTACAGGAACGGAACAGGAATGTACTGCGATGTACTGGGATGTACTGGGAGCGAACTGGGATTTACTGGGATGTACTGGGAGGAAACTGGGATATACTGGGAGGAAACTGGGATATACTGGGAGGCACTGGGAGGGAAGTGGGTGTCAACTGGGACATTCCAGTTTCCTCCCAGTACATCCCAGTTCCCTACCAGTGCAGCCCAGTACACCCCAGTTCCCTCCCAGTCCGTCCCAATCCCCTCCCAGTACATCCCAGTTCCCTCCCAGTATGTCCCAGTACATCCCAGTTCCCTCCCAGTACATACCCGTTCCCTCCCAGTACATCCCAGTATATCCTGGTACATCCCAATTCCCACCCAGTACATCCTACTACATACCAGTTCCCTCCCAGTACATCCCAGTACTTCACAGTTCCCTCCCAGTACATCCCAGTACGTCCCAGTTCCCCTCAGTACATAACACTTCCCTCCCAGTACATACCAGTACATCCCAGTGTCCTCACAGTACGTCCCAGTTCCCTCCCAGTACATCCCAGTTCCCTACCAGTACATCCCAGTAGCCTCCCTGTTCCTTCCCAGTACATAACAGTTACCTCCCAGTACATCCCAGTACATCCCAGTAGATCCTGGTACATCCCAAATCCCTGCCAGTTCCACCCGGTACAACCCAGTACAAGCCTGTACATCCTAGTTCCTCCACAGTACATCCCAGGGCATCCCCGCACATTGTAGTGCCTCCCAGTACATCCCAGTTCCCTCCCAGTACTGGGAGGGACCTGGGATGTACTGGGAGGGACCTGGGATGTACTGGGAGGGAACTGGGATGTAATGGACCGAACTGGGAAAGAAGTGGTAGTGAACCGGGAGGGAATTGGGATGTACGGGGATGAACTGGTAGGGAACTGGGATGTACTGGCATGGAACGGGGATGTATTGGGATGTACAGGAACAGAACTGGAATGTACAGCGATGTATTGGCATGTACTGGCAGCGAGCTGGGATTTACTGGGATGTACTGGGAGGAAACTGGGATATACTGGGAGGAAACTGGGATATACTGGGAGGCATTGGGAGGGAAGTGGGTGTCAACTGGGACATTCCAGTTTCCTCCCAGTACATCCCAGCTCCCTACCAGTGCAGGCCAGTACATCCCAGTTCCCTCCCAGTCCGTCCCAATCCCCTCCCAGTACATCCCAGTTCCCTGCCAGTATGTCCCAGTACATCCCAGTTCCCTCCCAGTACATACCAGTTCCCTCCCAGTACATCCCAGTTCCCTCCCTGTTCCTTCCCAGTACATAACAGTTACCTCCCAGTACATCCCAGTAGATCCTGGTACATCCCAAATCCCTGCCAGTTCCACCCGGTACAACCCAGTACAAGCCTGTACATCCTAGTTCCTCCACAGTACATCCCAGGGCATCCCCGCACATTGAAGTGCCTCCCAGTACATTCCAGTTCCCTCCCAGTACTGGGAGGGACCTGGGATGTACTGGGAGGGACCTGGGATGTACTGGGATGTAATGGGACGGAACTGGGATGTCATGGACCGAACTGGGAAAGAAGTGGTAGTGAACTGGGAGGGAATTGGGATGTACGGGGATGAACTGGTAGGGAACTGGGATGTACTGGCATGGAACGGGGATGTATTGGGATGTACTGGAACAGAACTGGAATGTACAGCAATGTATTGGCATGTACTGGCAGCGAGCTGGGATTTACTGGGATGTACTGGGAGGAAACTGGGATATACTGGGAGGCACTGGGAGGGAAGTGGGTGTCAACTGGGACATTCCAGTTTCCTCCCAGTACATCCCAGTTCCCTACCAGTGCAGCCCAGTACATCCCAGATCCCTCCCAGTACATCCCAGTTCCCTCCCAGTCCCTCCCAGTACATCCCAGTACATCCCAGTTCCCTCACAGTACATCCCAGTTCCCTCACAGTTCACACACAGTTCCCTCACAGTTCCATTCCAGTACATCCCAGTACATGCCACTTTCCTCCAAGTAAACCCCAGTTCCCTCCCACTACATCCAAGTTCCCTCCCACTTCCCTCTAAGTACATCCCAGTACTTCACAGTTCACTCCCAGTACATCCCAGTTCCCCCTCGGTACATAACAGTTCCCTCCCAGTACACCCCAGTACATCCCAGTTCCCTCCCAGTATGTCCCACTACATCCCAGTTCCCTCCCAGTCCATCCCAGTTCCCTCCCAGTAAATCCCAATTCCCAACACTTTCCACCCAGTACATCTCAGTTCCCTCCCAGTACATCCCAGTTCCCTCCCAGTACATCCCAGTACTTCACAGTTCCCTCCCAGTTCACTCCCAGTTCCCTCCCAGTACATCCCAGTTCCCCCTAAGTACATCCCAATACTTCATAGTTCCCTCCCAGCACGTCCCAGTACGTCCCAGTTCCCCTCAGTACATAACACTTCCCTCCCAGTACATACCAGTACATCCCAGTGTCCTCACAGTACATCCCAGTTCCCTCCCAGTACATCCCAGTTCTCTCCCAGTTCACTCCCAGTACACAACAGTTACCTCCCAGTACATCCCAGTAGATCCTGGTACATCCCAAATCCCTGCCAGTTCCACCCGGTACAACCCAGTACAAGCCTGTACATCCTAGTTCCTCCACAGTACATCCCAGGGCATCCCCGCACATTGTAGTGCCTCCCAGTACATCCCAGTTCCCTCCCAGTACTGGGAGGGACCTGGGATGTAATGGGAGGGAACTGGGACGTACTGGGAGGGAACTGGGACGTACTGGGAGGGAACTGGGATGTACTGGGATGTAATGGGACGGAACTGGTATGTATTGGGAGGCACTGGGAAAGAAGTGGTAGTGAACCGGGAGGGAATTGGGATGTACGGGGATGAACTGGTAGGAAACTGGGATGTACTGGCATGGAACGGGGATGTATTGGGATGTACAGGAACGGAACAGGAATGTACTGCGATGTACTGGGATGTACTGGGAGCGAACTGGGATTTACTGGGATGTACTGGGAGGAAACTGGGATATACTGGGAGGAAACTGGGATATACTGGGAGGCACTGGGAGGGAAGTGGGTGTCAACTGGGACATTCCAGTTTCCTCCCAGTACATCCCAGTTCCCTACCAGTGCAGCCCAGTACACCCCAGTTCCCTCCCAGTCCGTCCCAATCCCCTCCCAGTACATCCCAGTTCCCTCCCAGTATGTCCCAGTACATCCCAGTTCCCTCCCAGTACATACCCGTTCCCTCCCAGTACATCCCAGTATATCCTGGTACATCCCAATTCCCACCCAGTACATCCTACTACATACCAGTTCCCTCCCAGTACATCCCAGTACTTCACAGTTCCCTCCCAGTACATCCCAGTACGTCCCAGTTCCCCTCAGTACATAACACTTCCCTCCCAGTACATACCAGTACATCCCAGTGTCCTCACAGTACGTCCCAGTTCCCTCCCAGTACATCCCAGTTCCCTACCAGTACATCCCAGTTCCCTCCCTGTTCCTTCCCAGTACATAACAGTTACCTCCCAGTACATCCCAGTACATCCCAGTAGATCCTGGTACATCCCAAATCCCTGCCAGTTCCACCCGGTACAACCCAGTACAAGCCTGTACATCCTAGTTCCTCCACAGTACATCCCAGGGCATCCCCGCACATTGTAGTGCCTCCCAGTACATCCCAGTTCCCTCCCAGTACTGGGAGGGACCTGGGATGTACTGGGAGGGACCTGGGATGTACTGGGAGGGAACTGGGATGTAATGGACCGAACTGGGAAAGAAGTGGTAGTGAACCGGGAGGGAATTGGGATGTACGGGGATGAACTGGTAGGGAACTGGGATGTACTGGCATGGAACGGGGATGTATTGGGATGTACAGGAACAGAACTGGAATGTACAGCGATGTATTGGCATGTACTGGCAGCGAGCTGGGATTTACTGGGATGTACTGGGAGGAAACTGGGATATACTGGGAGGAAACTGGGATATACTGGGAGGCATTGGGAGGGAAGTGGGTGTCAACTGGGACATTCCAGTTTCCTCCCAGTACATCCCAGCTCCCTACCAGTGCAGCCCAGTACATCCCAGTTCCCTCCCAGTCCGTCCCAATCCCCTCCCAGTACATCCCAGTTCCCTGCCAGTATGTCCCAGTACATCCCAGTTCCCTCCCAGTACATACCAGTTCCCTCCCAGTACATCCCAGTTCCCTCCCTGTTCCTTCCCAGTACATAACAGTTACCTCCCAGTACATCCCAGTAGATCCTGGTACATCCCAAATCCCTGCCAGTTCCACCCGGTACAACCCAGTACAAGCCTGTACATCCTAGTTCCTCCACAGTACATCCCAGGGCATCCCCGCACATTGAAGTGCCTCCCAGTACATTCCAGTTCCCTCCCAGTACTGGGAGGGACCTGGGATGTACTGGGAGGGACCTGGGATGTACTGGGAGGGACCTGGGATGTACTGGGATGTAATGGGACGGAACTGGGATGTCATGGACCGAACTGGGAAAGAAGTGGTAGTGAACTGGGAGGGAATTGGGATGTACGGGGATGAACTGGTAGGGAACTGGGATGTACTGGCATGGAACGGGGATGTATTGGGATGTACTGGAACAGAACTGGAATGTACAGCAATGTATTGGCATGTACTGGCAGCGAGCTGGGATTTACTGGGATGTACTGGGAGGAAACTGGGATATACTGGGAGGCACTGGGAGGGAAGTGGGTGTCAACTGGGACATTCCAGTTTCCTCCCAGTACATCCCAGTTCCCTACCAGTGCAGCCCAGTACATCCCAGATCCCTCCCAGTACATCCCAGTTCCCTCCCAGTCCCTCCCAGTACATCCCAGTACATCCCAGTTCCCTCACAGTACATCCCAGTTCCCTCACAGTTCACACACAGTTCCCTCACAGTTCCATTCCAGTACATCCCAGTACATGCCACTTTCCTCCAAGTAAACCCCAGTTCCCTCCCACTACATCCAAGTTCCCTCCCACTTCCCTCTAAGTACATCCCAGTACTTCACAGTTCACTCCCAGTACATCCCAGTTCCCCCTCGGTACATAACAGTTCCCTCCCAGTACACCCCAGTACATCCCAGTTCCCTCCCAGTATGTCCCACTACATCCCAGTTCCCTCCCAGTCCATCCCAGTTCCCTCCCAGTAAATCCCAATTCCCAACACTTTCCACCCAGTACATCTCAGTTCCCTCCCAGTACATCCCAGTTCCCTCCCAGTACATCCCAGTACTTCACAGTTCCCTCCCAGTTCACTCCCAGTTCCCTCCCAGTACATCCCAGTTCCCCCTAAGTACATCCCAATACTTCATAGTTCCCTCCCAGCACGTCCCAGTACGTCCCAGTTCCCCTCAGTACATAACACTTCCCTCCCAGTACATACCAGTACATCCCAGTGTCCTCACAGTACATCCCAGTTCCCTCCCAGTACATCCCAGTTCTCTCCCAGTTCACTCCCAGTACACAACAGTTACCTCCCAGTACATCCCAGTAGATCCTGGTACATCCCAAATCCCTGCCAGTTCCACCCGGTACAACCCAGTACAAGCCTGTACATCCTAGTTCCTCCACAGTACATCCCAGGGCATCCCCGCACATTGTAGTGCCTCCCAGTACATCCCAGTTCCCTCCCAGTACTGGGAGGGACCTGGGATGTAATGGGAGGGAACTGGGACGTACTGGGAGGGAACTGGGACGTACTGGGAGGGAACTGGGACGTACTGGGAGGGAACTGGGACGTACTGGGAGGGAACTGGGATGTACTGGGATGTAATGGGACGGAACTGGTATGTATTGGGAGGCACTGGGAAAGAAGTGGTAGTGAACCGGGAGGGAATTGGGATGTACGGGGATGAACTGGTAGGAAACTGGGATGTACTGGCATGGAACGGGGATGTATTGGGATGGACAGGAACGGAACTGGAATGTACGGCGATGTATTGGGATGTACTGGGAGCGAACTGGGATTTACTGGGATATACTGGGAGGAAACTGGGATATACTGGGAGGAACCTGGGAGGGAAGTGGGTGTCAACTGGGACATTCCAGTTTCCTCCCAGTACATCCCAGTTCCCTACCAGTGCAGCCCAGTACATCCCAGATCCCTCCCAGTCCCTCCCAGTCCCTCCCAGTACATCCCAGTTCCCTCACAGTACATCCCAGTTCCCTCCCAGTTCACACACAGTTCACTCCCAGTTCCATTCCAGTACATCCCAGTACATGCCAGTTGCCTCCCAGTTTCCTCTAAGTACATCCCAGTACTTTAAAGTTCCCTCCCAGTACATCCCAGTTCCCTCACAGTACATCCCAGTACTTCACAGTTCACTCCCACTACATCCCAGTACGTCCCAGTTCCCCCTTGGTACATAACACTTCCCTCCCAATACATCCAAGTTCCCTCCCAGTACATCCCAATCCCCTCCCAGTACATCCCAGTTCCCTGCCAGTATGTCCCAGTACATCCCAGTTCCCTCCCAGTACATACCAGTTCCCTCCCAGTACATCCCAGTTCCCTCCCAGTACATACCAGTTCCCTCCCAGTTCACTCCCAGTACATAACAGTTACCTCCCAGTACATCCCAGTAGATCCTGGTACATCCCAAATCCCTGCCAGTTCCACCCGGTACAACCCAGTACAAGCCTGTACATCCTAGTTCCTCCACAGTACATCCCAGGGCATCCCCGCACATTGTAGTGCCTCCAGTACATCCCAATCCCCTCCCAGTACATCCCAGATCCCTCCCAGTCTGTCCCAGTACGTCCCAGTACATCCCAGTTCCCTCTCAGTACATCCCAGTTCCCTCACAGTACATCCCAGTTCCCTCACAGTACATCCCAGTTCCCTCACAGTTCACACACAGTTCACTCCCAGTTCCATTCCAGTACAGCCCAGTACATGCCACTTTCCTCCAAGTAAATCCCAGTTCCCTCCCACTACATCCAAGTTCCCTCCCACTTCCCTCTAAGTACATCCCAGTACTTCACAGTTCACTCCCAGTACGTCCCAGTTCCCCCTCGGTACATAACAATTCCCTCCCAGTACACCCCAGTAGTTCCCAGTTCCATCCCAGTATGTCCCACTACATCCCAGTTCCCTCCCAGTCCATCCCAGTTCCCTCCCACTAAATCCCAATTCCCAACACTTTCCACCCAGTACATCCCAGTTCCCTCCCAGTACATCCCAGTACTTCACAGTTCCCTCCCAGTTCACTCCCAGTACACAACAGTTACCTCCCAGTACATCCCAGTACATCCTAGTAGATACTAGGACATTTCAAATCCCTGCCAGTTCCACCCGGTACAACCCAGTACAAGCCCGTACATCCTAGTTCCTCCACGGTACATCCCTGTGCATCCCCGCACATTGTAGTGCCTTCCAGTACATCCCAGGTCCCTCCCAGTTCACTCCCAGTACACAACAGTTACCTCCCAGTACATCCCAGTACAAGCCTGTACATCCCAAATCCCTGCCAGTTCCACCCGGTACAACGCAGTACAAGCCTGTACATCCTAGTTCCTCCACGGTACATCCCAGGACATCCCCGCACATTGTAGTGCCTCCCAGTACATCCCAGTTCCCTCCCAGTACTGGGAGGGAACTGGGATGTACTGGGAGGGAACTGGGATGTACTGGGATGTAATGGGACGGAACTGGGATGTATTGGGAGGCACTGGGAAAGAAGTGGTAGTGAACCGGGAGGGAATTGGGATGTACGGGGATGAACTGGTAGGAAAATGGGATGTACTGGCATGGAACGGGGATGTATTGGGATGGACAGGAACGGAACTGGAATGTACGGCGATGTATTGGGATGTACTGGGAGCGAACTGGGATTTACTGGGATATACTGGGAGGAAACTGGGATATACTGGGAGGAAACTGGGATATACTGGGAGGAAACTGGGAGGGAAGTGGGTGTCAACTGGGACATTCCAGTTTCCTCCCAGTACATCCCAGTTCCCTACCAGTGCAGCCCAGTACATCCCAGATCCCTCCCAGTCCCTCCCAGTACATCCCAGTTCCCTCACAGTACATCCCGGTTCCCTCCCAGTTCACACACAGTTCAATCCCAGTTCCATTCCAGTACATCCCAGTACATGCCAGTTGCCTCCCAGTTTCCTCTAAGTACATCCCAGTACTTTAAAGTTCCCTCCCAGTACATCCCAGTTCCCTCACAGTACATCCCAGTACTTCACAGTTCACTCCCACTACATCCCAGTACGTCCCAGTTCCCCCTTGGTACATAACACTTCCCTCCCAATACAACCAAGTTCCCTCCCAGTACATCCCAATCCCCTCCCAGTACATCCCAGTTCCCTGCCAGTATGTCCCAGTACATCCCAGTTCCCTCCCAGTACATACCAGTTCCCTCCCAGTTCCCTCCCACTACATCCCAGTTCCCTCCCACTACATCCCAGTTCCCTCCCAGTACATACCAGTTCCCTCCCACTACATCCCAGTACATCTTGGTACATCCCAGTTCCCACCCAGTACATCCTACTACATACCAGTTCCCTCCCAGTTCACTCCCAGTACATCCCAGTACTTCACAGTTCCCTCCCAGTACATCCCAGTTCCCCTCAATACGTAACACTTCCCTCCCAGCACATCCTACTAGATCCTGGTACATCCCAAATCCCTGCCAGTTCCACCCGGTACAACCCAGTACAAGCCTGTACATCCTAGTTCCTCCACAGTACATCCCAGGGCATCCCCGCACATTGTAGTGCCTCCCAGTACATCCCAGTTCCCAACCAGTGCAGCCCAGATCCCTCCCAGTCTGTCCCAGTACGTCCCAGTACATCCCAGTTCCCTCACAGTACATCCCAGTTCCCTCACAGTCCACACACAGTTCACTCCCAGTTCCATTCCAGTACATCCCAGTACATGCCACTTTCCTCCAAGTAAATCCCAGTTCCCTCCCACTACATCCAAGTTCCCTCCCACTTCCCTCTAAGTACATCCCAGTACTTCACAGTTCACTCCCAGTACATCCCAGTTCCCCCTCGGTACATAACAGTTCCCTCCCAGTACACCCCAGTACATCCCAGTTCCCTCCCACTACGTCCCAGTACATCCCAGTTCCCTCCCAGTACATACCAGTTCCCTCCCGGTACATCCCAGTTCCCACCCAGTACATCCTACTACATACCAGTTCCCTCCCAGTTCCCTCACAGTACATCCCAGTTCCCCTCAGTACATAACACTTCCCTCCCAGTACATAACAGTACATCCCAGTGTCCTCACAGTACATCCCAGTTCCCTCCCTGTTCCTTCCCAGTACATAACAGTTACCTCCCAGTACATCCCAGTAGATCCTGGTACATCCCAAATCCCTGCCAGTTCCACCCGGTACAACCCAGTAAAAGCCTGTACATCCTAGTTCCTCCACAGTACATCCCAGGGCATCCCCGCACATTGTAGTGCCTCCCAGTACATCCCAGCTCCCTCCCAGTACTGGGAGGGAACTGGGATGTACTGGGATGTAATGGGACGGAACTGGGATGTATTTGGAGGCAATGGGAAAGAAGTTTTAGCGAACCGGGAGGGAATTGGGATGTACGGGGATGAACTGGTAGGAAACTGGCATGTACTGGCATGGAACAGGGATGTATTGGGATGTACAGGAACGGAACTGGAATGTACTGCGATGTACTGGGAGCAAACTGGGATTTACTGGGATGTACTGGGAGGAAACTGGGATATACTGGGAGGATACTGGGAGGAAACTGGGACGAAAGTGGGTGTCAACTGGGACATTCCAGTTTCCTCCCAGTACATCCCAGTTCCCTACCAGTGCATCCCAGTCCGTCCCAGTTCCCTCCCAGTCCGTCCCAGTACATCCCAGTTCCCTCCCAGTACATCCTACTACATACCAGTTCCCTCCCAGTTCACTCCCAGTACACAACAGTTCCCTCCCAGTACGTCCCAGTTCCCTCCCAGTACGTCCCAGTACATCCCAGTTCCGTCCCTGTTTCCGACCAGTGCGTCCTAGTTCCCTCTTATTCCATTCCATTTCCCTCCAGTACATCTCAGTTCTCTCCCATTTCCCTCTAAGTACATCCCAGTTCCCTCCCAGTTCACTCCCAGTACACAACAGTTACCTCCCAGTACATCCCAGTAGATCCTAGGACATTTCAAATCCCTGCTAGTTCCACCCGGTACAACCCAGTACAAGCCTGTACATCCTAGTTCCTCCACGGTACATCCCAGGACACCCCCGCACATTGTAGTGCCTCCCAGTACATCCCAGCTCCCTCCCAGTACTGGGAGGGATCTGGGATGTACTGGGAGGGAACTGGGATGTACTGGGATGTAATGGGACGGATCTGGGATGTATTGGGAGGCACTGGGAAAGAAGTGGTAGTGAACCGGGAGGGAATTGGGATGTACGGGGATGAACTGGTAGGGAACTGGGATGTACTGGCATGGAATGGGGATGTATTGGGATGGACAGGAACGGAACTGGAATGTACGGCGATGTATTGGGATGTACTGGGAGCGAACTGGGATTTACTGGGATGTACTGGGAGGAAACTGGGATTTACTGGGAGGAAACTGGGATTTACTGGGAGGAAACTGGGATATACTGGGAGGAAACTGGGAGGGAAGTGGGTGTCAACTGGGACATTCCAGTGTGCTCCCAGTACATCCCAGTTCCCTACCAGTGCAGCCCAGTACATCCCAGATCCCTCCCAGTCCCTCCCAGTACATCCCAGTTCCCTCACAGTTCCCTCACAGTACATCCCAGTTCCCTCCCAGTTCACACACAGTTCACTCCCAGTTCCATTCCCGTACGTCCCACTACATCCCAGTTGCCTCCCAGTTTCCTCTAAGTACATCCCAGTACTTCAAAGTTCCCTCCCAGTACATCCCAGTTCCCTCTAAGTACATCCCAGTACTTCACAGTTCACTCCCACTACATCCCAGTACGTCCCAGTTCCGCCTTGGTACATAACACTTCCCTCCCAATACATCCAAGTTCCCTCCCAGTACATCCCAATCCTCTCCCAGTACATCCCAGTTCCCTGCCAGTATGTCCCCAGTACATCCCAGTTCCCTCCCAGTACATCCCAGTACATCCCAGTTCCCTCCCAGTACATACCAGTTCCCTCCCAGTACATCCTGGTACATCCCAGTTCCCACCCAGTACATCCTACTACATACCAGTTCCCTCCCAGTTCCCTCCCAGTACATCCCAGTACTTCACAGTTCCCTCCCAGTACATCCCAGTACTTCACAGTTCCCTCCCAGTACATCCCAGTACGTCCCAGTTCCCTCCCAGTACATCCCAGTACGTCCCAGTTCCCTCCCAGTACATAACACTTCCCTCCCAGTACATAACAGTACATCCCAGTGTCCTCACACTACGTCCCAGTTCCCTCACAGTACGTCCCAGTTCCCTACCAGTACATCCCAGTTCCCTCCCTGTTCCTTCCCAGTACATAACAGTTACCTCCCAGTACATCCCAGTACATCCCAGTACATCCTAGTAGATCCTAGGACATTTCAAATCCCTGCCAGTTCCACCCGGTACAACCCAGTACAAGCCTGTACATCCTAGTTCCTCCACAGTACATCCCAGGGCATCCCCGCACATTGTAGTGCCTCCCAGTACATCCCAGTTCCCTCCCAGTACTGGGAGGGACCTGGGATGTAATGGGAGGGAACTGGGACGTACTGGGAGGGAACTGGGACGTACTGGGAGGGAACTGGGACGTACTGGGAGGGAACTGGGATGTACTGGGATGTAATGGGACGGAACTGGGATGTATTGGGAGGCACTGGGAAAGAAGTGGTAGTGAACCGGGAGGGAATTGGGATGTACGGGGATGAACTGGCAGGAAACTGGGATGTACTGGCATGGAACGGGGATGTATTGGGATGTACAGGAACAGAACTGGAATGTACAGCGATGTATTGGCATGTACTGGCAGCGAGCTGGGATTTACTGGGATGTACTGGGAGGAAACTGGGATATACTAGGAGGAAACTGGGATATACTGGGAGGCATTGGGAGGGAAGTGGGTGTCAACTGGGACATTCCAGTTTCCTCCCAGTACATCCCAGTTCCATACCAGTGCAGCCCAGTACATCCCAGTTCCCTCCCAGTCCGTCCCAATCCCCTCCCAGTACATCCCAGTTCCCTGCCAGTATGTCCCAGTACATCCCAGTTCCCTCCCAGTACATCCCAGTTCCCTCCCAGTACATCCCAGTACATACCAGTTCCCTCCCGGTACATACCAGTTCCCTCCCAGTACATCCTACTACATACCAGTTCCCTCCCAGTTCACTCCCAGTACATCCCAGTACGTCCCAGTTCCCCTCAGTACATAACACTTCCCTCCCAGTACATACCAGTACATCCCAGTGTCCTCACAGTACGTCCCAGTTCCCTCCCAGTACGTCCCAGTTCCCTCCCAGTACATCCCAGTTCCCTCCCTGTTCCTTCCCAGTACATAACAGTTACCTCCCAGTACATCCCAGTAGATCCTGGTACATCCCAAATCCCTGCCAGTTCCACCCGGTACAACCCAGTACAAGCCTGTACATCCTAGTTCCTCCACAGTACATCCCAGGGCATCCCCGCACATTGTAGTGCCTTCCAGTACATCCCCGGTCCCTCGCAGTACTGGGAGGGAACTGGGATGTACTGGGAGGGAACTGGGATGTACTGGGATGTAATGGGACGGAACTGGGATGTATTGGGAGGCACTGGGAAAGAAGTGGTAGTGAACCGGGAGGGAATTGGGATGTACGGGGATGAACTGGTAGGAAACTGGGATGTACTGGCATGGAACGGGGATGTATTGGGATGTACAGGAACAGAACTGGAATGTACAGCGATGTATTGGCATGTACTGGCAGCGAGCTGGGATTTACTGGGATGTACTGGGAGGAAACTGGGATATACTGGGAGGAAACTGGGATATACTGGGAGGAAACTGGGATATACTGGGAGGCATTGGGAGGGAAGTGGGTGTCAACTGGGACATTCCAGTTTCCTCCCAGTACATCCCAGTTCCCTACCAGTGCAGCCCAGTACATCCCAGTTCCCTCCCAGTCCGTCCCAATCCCCTCCCAGTACATCCCAGTTCCCTGCCAGTATGTCCCAGTACATCCCAGTTCCCTCCCAGTACATCCCAGTTCCCTCCCAGTACATCCCAGTTCCCTCCCAGTTCCCTCCCACTACATCCCAGTACATCCCAGTTCCCTCCCAGTACATCCCAGTACATACCAGTTCCCTCCCGGTACATACCAGTTCCCTCCCGGTACATCCTACTACATACCAGTTCCCTCCCAGTTCACTCCCAGTACATCCCAGTACGTCCCAGTTCCCCTCAGTACATAACACTTCCCTCCCAGTACATAACAGTACATCCCAGTGTCCTCACAGTACGTCCCAGTTCCCTCACAGTACATCCCAGTTTCCTCCCAGTACATCCCAGTTCCCTCCCTGTTCCTTCCCAGTACGTAACAGTTACCTCCCAGTACATCCCAGTAGATCCTGGTACATCCCAAATCCCTGCCAGTTCCACCCGGTACAACCCAGTACAAGCCTGTACATCCTAGATCCTCCACAGTACATCCCAGGGCATCCCCGCACATTGTAGTGCCTCCAGTACATCCCAGATCCCTCCCAGTACATCCCAGATCCCTCCCAGTCTGTCCCAGTACGTCCCAGTACATCCCAGTTCCCTCTCAGTACATCCCAGTTCCCTCACAGTACATCCCATTTCCCTCACAGTACATCCCAGTTCCCTCACAGTTCACACACAGTTCACTTCCAGTTCCATTCCAGTACAGCCCAGTACATGCCACTTTCCTCCAAGTACATCCCAGTTCCCTCCCACTACATCCAAGTTCCCTCCCACTTCCCTCTAAGTACATCCCAGTACTTCACAGTTCACTCCCAGTACGTCCCAGTTCCCCCTCGGTACATAACAATTCCCTCCCAGTACACCCCAGTAGTTCCCAGTTCCATCCCAGTATGTCCCACTACATCCCAGTTCCCTCCCAGTCCATCCCAGTTCCCTCCCACTAAATCCCAATTCCCAACACTTTCCACCCAGTACATCCCAGTTCCCTCCCAGTACATCCCAGTACTTCACAGTTCCCTCCCAGTTCACTCCCAGTACACAACAGTTACCTCCCAGTACATCCCAGTACATCCTAGTAGATACTAGGACATTTCAAATCCCTGCCAGTTCCACCCGGTACAACCCAGTACAAGCCCGTACATCCTAGTTCCTCCACGGTACATCCCTGTGCATCCCCGCACATTGTAGTGCCTTCCAGTACATCCCAGGTCCCTCCCAGTTCACTCCCAGTACACAACAGTTACCTCCCAGTACATCCCAGTACAAGCCTGTACATCCCAAATCCCTGCCAGTTCCACCCGGTACAACGCAGTACAAGCCTGTACATCCTAGTTCCTCCACGGTACATCCCAGGACATCCCCGCACATTGTAGTGCCTCCCAGTACATCCCAGTTCCCTCCCAGTACTGGGAGGGAACTGGGATGTACTGGGAGGGAACTGGGATGTACTGGGATGTAATGGGACGGAACTGGGATGTATTGGGAGGCACTGGGAAAGAAGTGGTAGTGAACCGGGAGGGAACTGGGATGTACGGGGATGAACTGGTAGGAAACTGGGATGTACTGGCATGGAACGGGGATGTATTGGGATGGACAGGAACGGAACTGGAATGTACGGCGATGTATTGGGATGTACTGGGAGCGAACTGGGATTTACTGGGATATACTGGGAGGAAACTGGGATATACTGGGAGGAAACTGGGATATACTGGGAGGAAACTGGGAGGGAAGTGGGTGTCAACTGGGACATTCCAGTTTCCTCCCAGTACATCCCAGTTCCCTACCAGTGCAGCCCAGTACATCCCAGATCCCTCCCAGTCCCTCCCAGTACATCCCAGTTCCCTCACAGTACATCCCGGTTCCCTCCCAGTTCACACACAGTTCACTCCCAGTTCCATTCCAGTACATCCCAGTACATGCCAGTTGCCTCCCAGTTTCCTCTAAGTACATCCCAGTACTTTAAAGTTCCCTCCCAGTACATCCCAGTTCCCTCTAAGTACATCCCAGTACTTCACAGTTCACTCCCACTACATCCCAGTACGTCCCAGTTCCCCCTTGGTACATAACACTTCCCTCCCAATACATCCAAGTTCCCTCCCAGTACATCCCAATCCCCTCCCAGTACATCCCAGTTCCCTCCCAGTTCCCTCCCACTACATCCCAGTTCCCTCCCACTACATCCCAGTTCCCTCCCAGTACATACCAGTTCCCTCCCACTACATCCCAGTACATCTTGGTACATCCCAGTTCCCACCCAGTACATCCTACTACATACCAGTTCCCTCCCAGTTCACTCCCAGTACATCCCAGTACTTCACAGTTCCCTCCCAGTACATCCCAGTTCCCCTCAATACGTAACACTTCCCTCCCAGCACATCCTACTAGATCCTGGTACATCCCAAATCCCTGCCAGTTCCACCCGGTACAACCCAGTACAAGCCTGTACATCCTAGTTCCTCCACAGTACATCCCAGGGCATCCCCGCACATTGTAGTGCCTCCCAGTACATCCCAGTTCCCAACCAGTGCAGCCCAGATCCCTCCCAGTCTGTCCCAGTACGTCCCAGTACATCCCAGTTCCCTCACAGTACACCCCAGTTCCCTCACAGTTCACACACAGTTCACTCCCAGTTCCATTCCAGTACATCCCAGTACATGCCACTTTCCTCCAAGTAAATCCCAGTTCCCTCCCACTACATCCAAGTTCCCTCCCACTTCCCTCTAAGTACATCCCAGTACTTCACAGTTCACTCCCAGTACATCCCAGTTCCCCCTCGGTACATAACAGTTCCCTCCCAGTACACCCCAGTACATCCCAGTTCCCTCCCACTACGTCCCAGTACATCCCAGTTCCCTCCCAGTACATACCAGTTCCCTCCCGGTACATCCCAGTTCCCACCCAGTACATCCTACTACATACCAGTTCCCTCCCAGTTCATCCCAGTTCCCCTCAGTACATAACACTTCCCTCCCAGTACATAACAGTACATCCCAGTGTCCTCACAGTACATCCCAGTTCCCTCCCAGTACATCCCAGTTCCCTCCCAGTACATCCCAGTTCCCTCCCTGTTCCTTCCCAGTACATAACAGTTACCTCCCAGTACATCCCAGTAGATCCTGGTACATCCCAAATCCCTGCCAGTTCCACCCGGTACAACCCAGTACAAGCCTGTACATCCTAGTTCCTCCACAGTACATCCCAGGGCATCCCCGCACATTGTAGTGCCTCCCAGTACATCCCAGTTCCCTCCCAGTACTGGGAGGGAACTGGGATGTACTGGGATGTAATGGGACGGAACTGGGATGTATTTGGAGGCAATGGGAAAGAAGTGGTAGCGAACCGGGAGGGAATTGGGATGTACGGGGATGAACTGGTAGGAAACTGGGATGTACTGGCATGGAACGGGGATGTATTGGGATGTACAGGAACGGAACTGGAATGTACTGCGATGTACTGGGAGCAAACTGGGATTTACTGGGATGTACTGGGAGGAAACTGGGATATACTGGGAGGATACTGGGAGGAAACTGGGACGAAAGTGGGTGTCAACTGGGACATTCCAGTTTCCTCCCAGTACATCCCAGTTCCCTACCAGTGCATCCCAGTCCGTCCCAGTTCCCTCCCAGTCCGTCCCAGTACATCCCAGTTCCCTCCCAGTACATCCTACTACATACCAGTTCCCTCCCAGTTCACTCCCAGTACACAACAGTTCCCTCCCAGTACGTCCCAGTACATCCCAGTTCCGTCCCTGTTTCCGACCAGTGCGTCCTAGTTCCCTCTTATTCCATTCCATTTCCCTCCAGTACATCTCAGTTCTCTCCCATTTCCCTCCAAGTACATCCCAGTTCCCTCCCAGTTCACTCCCAGTACACAACAGTTACCTCCCAGTACATCCCAGTACATCCCAGTAGATCCTAGGACATTTCAAATCCCTGCTAGTTCCACCCGGTACAACCCAGTACAAGCCTGTACATCCTAGTTCCTCCACAGTACATCCCAGGGCATCCCCGCACATTGTAGTGCCTCCCAGTACATCCCAGCTCCCTCCCAGTACTGGGAGGGATCTGGGATGTACTGGGAGGGAACTGGGATGTACTGGGATGTAATGGGACGGATCTGGGATGTATTGGGAGGCACTGGGAAAGAAGTGGTAGTGAACCGGGAGGGAATTGGGATGTACGGGGATGAACTGGTAGGGAACTGGGATGTACTGGCATGGAACGGGGATGTATTGGGATGGACAGGAACGGAACTGGAATGTACGGCGATGTATTGGGATGTACTGGGAGCGAACTGGGATTTACTGGGATGTACTGGGAGGAAACTGGGATTTACTGGGAGGAAACTGGGATTTACTGGGAGGAAACTGGGATTTACTGGGAGGAAACTGGGATATACTGGGAGGAAACTGGGAGGGAAGTGGGTGTCAACTGGGACATTCCAGTGTGCTCCCAGTACATCCCAGTTCCCTACCAGTGCAGCCCAGTACATCCCAGATCCCTCCCAGTCCCTCCCAGTCCCTCCCAGTTCCCTCACAGTTCCCTCACAGTACATCCCAGTTCCCTCCCAGTTCACACACAGTTCACTCCCAGTTCCATTCCCGTACGTCCCACTACATCCCAGTTGCCTCCCAGTTTCCTCTAAGTACATCCCAGTACTTCAAAGTTCCCTCCCAGTACATCCCAGTTCCCTCTAAGTACATCCCAGTACTTCACAGTTCACTCCCACTACATCCCAGTACGTCCCAGTTCCGCCTTGGTACATAACACTTCCCTCCCAATACATCCAAGTTCCCTCCCAGTACATCCCAATCCTCTCCCAGTACATCCCAGTTCCCTGCCAGTATGTCCCCAGTACATCCCAGTTCCCTCCCAGTACATCCCAGTACATCCCAGTTCCCTCCCAGTACATACCAGTTCCCTCCCAGTACATCCTGGTACATCCCAGTTCCCACCCAGTACATCCTACTACATACCAGTTCCCTCCCAGTTCCCTCCCAGTACATCCCAGTACTTCACAGTTCCCTCCCAGTACATCCCAGTACTTCACAGTTCCCTCCCAGTACATCCCAGTACTTCACAGTTCCCTCCCAGTACATCCCAGTACTTCACAGTTCCCTCCCAGTACATAACACTTCCCTCCCAGTACATAACAGTACATCCCAGTGTCCTCACAGTATGTCCCAGTTCCCTCACAGTACGTCCCAGTTCCCTACCAGTACATCCCAGTTCCCTCCCTGTTCCTTCCCAGTACATAACAGTTACCTCCCAGTACATCCCAGTACATCCCAGTACATCCTGGTACATCCCAAATTCCTGCCAGTTCCACCCGGTACAACCCAGTACAAGCCTGTACATCCTAGTTCCTCCACACTACATCCCAGGACATCCCAGGACATTGTAGAGCCTCCCAGTACGTCCCAGTTCCCTCCCAGTACAACCCAGTAGATCCTGGTACGTCCCCGTTCCCCGCACTGTACGTCCCCGTTCCCCGCACTGTACTGGGAGGACAACCGAGCCTGCGCAGTGACTGACATAGGGAACGAGCAAGTTTGTACCCATCACTAGACAAGACAATAATGACTATGTATGAGTATGTGAAATTTTCATCTATAAATTGTACGGGAAAGGTGCGTGAGGTACGCACGCCAGGAGGAGCGATCCCCCGTGCATCCGGCGCCGCGAATAAAGAATGCCTGCTCTTTAATACTAAATTGGTGTTGAGGAGTCGTTTCCGATTTTAACGCGTTTTTCGGTAACACAGGGAGTCAGATCAAGAGAGCCAGAGAACAACAAAACACCGACAGGCTACAGGACAGAGCAGGAGGAATAAAAAAAAAAAAAAAACGGAGCCAGAGCCAGGCAGAGAGAGGCGGAGAAAGAAAAAGGAGCCACAGGCTACAGGACAGAGAGAGGGAGGACTGAAAAGACGGGGAGGCAGGGAGACACTCAGAGCGAGATGGAGAAAGAAGGTGCGGGGGGGGGGGCGCAAAAAAAAAAGTCAATTTTGCAGCAGGTAAGGAAAGAGAGGGGGCCGGGGGAGAGACAGGGAGGGCCCAGGACGCACAAGAGAGGCAACGGGGCCCCAGTGGCCCAGGACTCACCGCGACTCTCGCTCTCAGCGCTGCTGGCACAATTTAGCCGTTCAGATGCTTCTTTCCCCTCCTCTCCTCCCTGCCTCTTCTGCAGCTCCAGACTCTAGGCCGTCCTCCACCTGAAGAGAATACGTGGGTGTCTTACAGCTCTTACCAGATGAGGCTTCCTAGGCACGTAGCCTAGCTCGCTCGTGCACTACACGCCCGTACCCAACTCCGGGTTACGCGTACAGACCCTACGGTGCACGTTGGTGGCCTGGCCCGCTGCGGGCTATGAAGGGGGATCCTTCCTCCCCCACCTGCATGGACAGGCTCTCTCTTGCCTGCGGCAGGAAGGCAGCTGGCAGCCAGAGCACCTTCAGTTTCTTCTTCTTTACCTTTCGTTGGCGTCTCCAGCTTCAGCTGAGGCAGCTCCTGTCCGCAGCCGGGAAGGGCTTTGTCTATCCCTTTTCGGCCCTGCGCTGCGAGGACGGCGAGGACGGGCAGAGAGAAGCCACGCGAGCCTGAGACGGCCGCAGGCAACGGCATCCCCGGGGGAAGGACAGACAACCACGTCCTCAGCACGGTCTCTGGGAGAGGGAAAGAAGAAACAGTGACCGTCATTACCGTCGATCGACCCTGGCCAAAGCCTCTCCTTCCGCAGGGGCTTCTGGACACACCGCTCCCTCCCCACGCTACTGCTAAGGGCCCCTGCACCAAGGGGGAATCCAGTGCGCTTGAGGGACGGCTTGCTGCCTTCACGACAGGGCCTGGGGGCGGCCTAAGGCTATGCAGCACGCTTATGGGGAGGTGCCGGAGCTGGGGGCAGGCGCACGGGGCAAGGGGGGCCAGGGGAGGCTGAGCGGGACCTCCGGTGGGCCGGGGACGCGGCCATCATCTGCGCCCTGGGCACGGGGAAAAGGTCATCGTCCTCCTCCTTTCCCTCTTCCCTTCTGTCAGCTCCCGGGGAACTCACCGCTTCTCGGGAAGCGGCCGCACCCGCAAGCCCCCAGTAATCAACACGAAGCCAACCCCAAAAATACACCTCGCGTACCGTACGCGCCACGGCCGCCCGGCACCCGAGCGCCGGAAGACCGCGCCTCCCGCCATGCCCGGCGAACCACGTGACAGGGCCGGCAGCCACTGCGCCAGGAATACAGCTCCCGGCATGCTCTGCGGCACAACCCGGCCGCCCGGCAGCCGCAAGGACTACAGCTCCCGGCATGCTCTGCGGCACAACCCGGCCGCCCGGCGGCCGGTTTGATGCGGAGCCACCCAGCATCCCTGCGAGCACAGCTGCAGGCGCAACAGCAGTTACGCAGCCACAACTAGGCACTAAACAAAGGCTTTCCAACACTGGAGGTCTAGAACAGGTAGACATTAGCACAGAAGCACAAGGGGCTCCGTCACCCTGCACAAATCTCCCCGTGCCTACACACGCACACGTTCAGAAGTTAGTTATCAGAAAACGCCCGACTCAGCCATTTGCCACAGTCACGAGACTCACGACATGATAACACGACATGACACGCGAGGTGGGCTCAGAGTTTTAAGGCAAGAAATACCTCCCACGCCCCCCACCCGAGATCTTTCAGGGTCCACACCTGCCATCGCCCCGCACCAAACCTACCCGGCCAAAGGCTTTCAGGTGGCCCGAAACACTGTACACAGAAAATAACCAGGGACAGACCTGCATTGTTCGGAAGCGAACGATGCCCGACCGGGGCTCCTCTGCGGGGCACGGAGCCCCCCGGCCCCGCCCGGAGACACACACCCGCCCCCCGCTGCCCGAACTCACCCACCAGCGCTCTCCGGCCCCCGGACACGGCCGCGCTGCTCTCTCAGGCGGCTGCCGCAGGCGAGGCTCGGGCACCGCCAGGCCTCCAGGCGTCCCGAGGGGCTGCCGGCCACCGCAGGGGATGGCTGCCGGCGGCCGGACCGCCGCGGCGCTCCCCGCCCAGCTCCGAGCAGGCTCCGCCGGCCGCGGGCTTCCCACGCCGGGCCGCAGAGGGGCCCCGGCACCGCACAGGGACGCCTCGCGACCCGGCCGCCACACGCACCGGCCCTTCGGCCTCCACACGCACCGCTCCCGCCCCCGCTCCGACGCGCCGCGCACGCGCCACCGGAAGCCCGAGCCCCGCGGGGCGGCCCTTAAAGGGCGGCCGGAAGGAACGGCCCCCACCGGCCCCGCCACCGCGCCCAGCCGGTGAGCGCCAGCGCCCCCTGCTGGCCGGGCCGCGCTCAGCTCGCGAGGGCGCCGAGGGCCGGGCGGGGCGGGACGCGCCGGCTCGGGGCCAGCGCCTTCTCGGGGCGAGCGGGAAACCCCTGCGGGCCCCGGTCACGGCCGGGCACAGCCGCGCGCCCTCCGAGAGCTGCTGAACGCGGCTGCCGCTCGTGACACATACCGAGCCGTCTGCGACGGGAGCGGGCAGAGGAGGAAGGGGCCGGCGGCCGCGGCGCCCTGGCCCCAGGCGGGGGGGGGGGGCTGGGGCCCGGGGGGCCGCCCCCCTACTCACAGTTCCCTCACAGTTCCCTCACAGTTCATCCCATGGACGGAACCGGGACCTACTGTGAGGCACTGGGAAAGAAGTGGGAGGAAGCCGGGACAGACCAATATAGCCCAGTATGGACTAGACCAATATAGCCCAGTATGGACTAGACCAATATAGCCCAGTATGGACTAGACCAATATAGCCCAGTATGGACTAGACCAATATAGCCCAGTATGGACTAGACCAATATAGCCCAGTATGGACTAGACCAATATAGCCCAGTATGGACTGGAGGGAACTGCGAGGGAACCGCGAGAGAACCCCACAGAACAAACCATGGGGCACGAGAAGGCAGAGAATTAAGAATTAGGGACAGGGAGCCAGAAAAAAAAAAAAGAAAAAAACCAAAGGGAGACAGAGAGCAAAAGGAATCGCAATGCGTACGGAGAGAAGAGAGAAACAATTCTAGCATAGGGTCACGCGGGAGCCAGGGACAGCAAGATGGAGAAAGGACAGAAGCTACAGGCTACAGGGCAGAGAGGGAAGAATTAATGAATAGACACAGAGAGATGGGCAGAAAGACATGGAGAAAGGCTAAAGATCACACGGCCTACAGGGAAGAGAGAAGAGAGGGAGGAATTTTAAAAACAGGGGCAAGAAGCCAGAGAGAGGGAGAGAGAAGCAACAATAAAATGGGGACAAGCCACAGGGCAGCGAGGAGGGAATCAATGAATAAGAACACGAGACCAAAGAGAACACAATGTAGAATGGAAAAAAGGAACAGCGGCCTACAGGGAAGGAGGAATTAAAGATCAGGGACTGGGAGGCAGACAGAGACACATGAAGAAACAAGTGAAAAAAAAGAAAAAAACAAACCAACAGCAATGGGCTACAAAGACAGAGAGGGAGGAAATGAGGAAATAAAACGTCGCAGCAAGGAGCTGGACAGAGAGAGATGAGGACAAACAAATAGCACGGGTCCACGTGACAGAGAACGTGGAATTAGAACACAGAGAGAGGGAGCCGGACAGAGAGAGAGGCCGAGAGAAACATCTAGACAGGCTACAGCGGGCAGAGGCAGGAATTAAAACCTAGGGACAGGGAGCTGGACAGAGAGAGATGGAGGTCACAGGGAACAGCGGTGGCTGCAGGAAGAACAGGAATTCATGAATAGGGAAAGGGAGCTGGACAGAGAAGAACTCAGAAAGGCAAGAACAGTAGCAGGGTACAGAGCAGAGCAGACGAATTAAAAAGCACGGGGGGAGCGTTGAGGCAGACAGAGAGAGATTAAGAAAAAAGTCACGGGCTACGTGGCAAAGCAGGAGGAATTCAGAAACGAGGATGGGAACCAAGGGAGAGTGTGCTGGTGAAGGATAACGGGCATTAAAAGTGAGGGACGGGGAGCTGGGAAAAGCGAGGCAGAGAAAAACAGAATCACAGAGAGAATCACACAAAGCCAAAAAAGAAGAAACTGAACAACAGGAACAGGTGTAACCAAAGCAATGAAATCAACCAACCAGAGACGGTGTTCCATTACGGGAACATGGAGCGTACCAATCAGCGCACCTGTCGATCTGCATTTTAGTGCCTAGGCGATCGTTAATGTCAGCAGAACAACAGACAACATGCTTCTGTCAGAAAAGGATGACAAAACGCGGTTTCGCTTAGCGGACTGAGAAAACTAGCCAAGACTGCCAAGAGTAAGAGCCGAGAAGCTAAAAGGTAATTCCGGCAGGGGGAGATCGCGACCACCGACTCACAGACCACCACCGACCCAAGTAACACCACCTACTCAGAAGAGAACAACGGAAGAGGACAACCGAGCCTGCGCAGTGATTGACATACGGAACGAGCAAGTTTGTACCCATCGCTAGACAAGACAATAATGACTATGTATGAGTATGTAAAATTTTCATCTACAAATTGTACAGGAAAGGTGCGTGAGGTACGCACGCCAGGAGGAGCGATCCCCCGTGCATCCGGCGCCGTGAATATAGAATGCCTGCTCTTTAATACTAAATTGGTGTTGAGGAGTCGTTTCCGATTTTAACGCGTTTTTCGGTAACAGTTTTGGCACCCCAGGTGGGAACCTGCTTTTGAATCTCGACGGATCCGTGGGATCGTGGGACCTGCAGCCGGCCCCGAGGAATTCTCCGGGAGAGCTTCCGATCCCCGGGCCAGAGAATTCTGAGCAAGATCCCCTGGATTGAGGTAAACAAGGCATTCTTTGAAGAAGAAACTTAGGTAGAATAATACGTGGGGTTAGTTTCCCACATAGGATAGGATAGCGGGTTTGAGTCCCACAGGCCTGCCCGTAAGGCGCGGCGAAAGCCACGCAGGGTCGGGGCCAAGAGGTGCCTCGGTTGGTAAGTCTCTGCTAGGCGAAAGCCTGTGGAGCGGGACCCGAGGGTAGGGGAGTCTTCAACAGGGGGTTGAAGTCTCCAGGGATATCTAGCAGGGGGCTACAGATCCCAGTGGCAGATTTCCAGTGAGACCTCTAACGGGGGTTGGAGTCCCTCTGACTAGTATTTGTGATAGTGCACTATCACAACTACTAGTCGACTGGGAGACGGGAGCATTACTGAGTAGGAAACCTATCCCACAGAGAACACCTTTGCGATGTATTTTGAAGCACTGGAAAGACGTCGGGGGCGGTGACCCACTAACTCGGAAACCATTAATTGAATATTGCAATCATTGGTGGCCAACGTATCAATTGGAAGGTGGGCACAAATGGCCAGAACACGAGACATTGCAATATCGTACCATCTTGCAATTAATGTTGTTTTGTAAAAAGGGAAGGCAAACGGGAAGAAGTGGCATATGTTGATTTGTTCTTTACACCGTGGAATCATCCCGAGCAGCAGAAACAGCGTGAGGTATGTCCACAAGATTCTACGGCAATGTTTCTGAAAAGAGGAAAACGTGGTGAGAACTTGAAAGAGTGTTGCTCTACTTGTGATACTGGATACTTCGCTTGATGAAACTGACAAGAAAATAGTATGGAATACAGCCAGAAGGCAGGTGCAGGGAGCACATGCTAACAGGAATTTACAGAGAACAATGAATAAGAATTTTCCATCTACAAATCCCGAGTGGGACCCTAATCAGCCAGGACCCAGGGGAATGTTGACTAGATGTCAGAGAGAGATTTTATTTGGAGTAAGACAAGCAATGCCAAAAGCAATAAATTGGTCAAAATTTATGAAGTGAGACAAGAATTAAGTGAGTCCCCTTCAGCCTTTATGGAAAGACTGAAGGTGACCACCAGAAAATATACTCATTTGAACCCAGAAAAACCAGAAAAAGCAATTCAGCTGGTCTCTATATTCATAAGACAATCAGCCCCAGATGGGGGCGGGGGGAGAGAAAACAACCTTCAGAAACTAGAACAACCTGAATCCAGAGATCTGGGTTAAATGCTTGAAGTAGCTTGGCATGAAGGAGACCAGGGGAATCAACCCTAGCTGAACACCTGGTTACACTGAAGCTACGGAATGAAGAAATAGAATTTTTGGTAGATACGGGAGCCACTTATTTGGTATTGAATACACGTGAAGAGAAATTTGATCATAAATCAGTAGATGTTGCTAGCGCAACAGGGCAAAGAAAAATTAGCCCCTCTCAGAGCCATTAAAGTTTAAATTGGAGAAGCAATGGGCAACTCACCAGTTTCTGCATATGCCTGAATGTCCACTGCCTCTGTTATGACGAGATCTATTAGGTCAATTAGATGCTCAAGTAACTTTTAAAGATGGAGAGATTAAATCACTAATACCAGAATCAAAAGCCACAGAGGCGAGAGCGTTTATGTTACAGGATTCCTCCAGGGAGGAACGGGTTCCCGAGGAAGTGGAAAACGTAGTAATTCCTTTGGTTTGAGCGAGCGGAGCTCCGGAGCGATCTAAGTGGGCAGAGCCGGTAAAAGTAACCTTAAAGCTTGGAGCCAAGCCCGTAAGACAAAAACAATACCCTATTAAGCGAGAGGCTCGAAAAGGATTACAGAAGTTAATTATAAAATTTTTCAGAATATGAGCTTTTAGTGGAATGTGAATCAGAATATAGTACTCCTGTGTCGCCAGTAAAGAAATCTAGAGGCAAAGAGTATTAGCTAGTTCACGATTTAAGGGCTATAAATCAGGTGGTCCAAGATATACATCCGGTAGTAGCTAATCCATACACTTTACTGACCTCTTTTAAAGGAGGAGCATAAATGGTTTACTGTACTAGATTTGAAGGACGCCTTCTTTTGCATACCTCCAGGCATAAAAAGTCAAAGCCTATTTGCTTTGGAATGGGAAAGCCCCACCACAGAATGAAAGACACAGCTACCATGGACCGTACTTCCACAAGGATTTAAAAATAGTCCTACGATACTTGAGACTCAGCTGGCAAAAAAAAATTAGAGATATAGAAAAAAACAGAACCCAGGGAGAGGCATCTTGTTACAGAATGCGGATGACATTCTGATAGCGGCACAAAGTAAAGAAAAATGTTTTGAAATTTTTAAATTTTCTCGGCCAAGGAAGATGCGGAGTTTCCAGAAACAAAACCCAAATAGGAAAAGAAGCAGCCATTTATTTAGGATTTGAAATCTCAAAGACAAAGACAATTAGAAAGTGAAAAGAAAGAAACTATTTGTCAAATTCCCGAACCTAGCAGCCCGAAGGAACTGAGAGCTTTTCTGAAAACAATGAAATAGCATCAGCTCTGGATTCTGAACTATAGACTGTATGTAAAACCATTATTTGAGGCATTGAAAGACTCAAAAGGATAAATATTTAACCTGGACGCCCGGATGCCAAACGGCATTCAAAGAACTGAAAAGAGCCTCGATGATGGCCCCTGCATTAGGCCTACCTGATTTCGCTAAACCTTTTCAGTTGTTTGTCCACGAAAGACAACATTTAGCCCTTGGAGTGCTGACACAGCGACTGGGAACCTGGAAGAGACCTGTGGGCTACTTCTCCAAACAACCTGACCACGCGAGTTAAAGATGGCCTGGGTGTTTACGGGCAGTAGCAACAACAGCGCTGCCGATCCGGGAAGCCCCAAAGTTAACAATGGGACAGAAGATGACAGTATATATCCCGCACATAGCGGTGACTGTTTTAGAACAAAAGGGGGGTCGTTGGCTATCCCTTAGCAGAATGTTGAAATATCAAGTTGTTCTGTTAGAACAAGACGATGTGGAATCGAAGACTACTGCTATACTGAATCCTGCTATGTTTTTAACAACAGAAAACCTTACGGACAATTTAGAACACGATCGCTTGCTAACTATTGAACAAGTCTATTCCAGCAGACCAGACCTGAGACACAAACCTCTGGGAAAATCCTGATCTGGAGTTGTTTACAGATGGAAGAAGCTCTGGGCGAGAAGAGAAGCGAATGGCCGGATATGCTGTCGTTATCGCCGCCGAGGGAATGGAGTCAGGGGTGCTGCCTGCAAACACCTCAGCACAGAAAGCAGCATTGGTAGCATTGAAGCGAGCTCTGCGAATGGCAGAAGGACAAAGGATAAATATCTAGACTGATTCCAAACGTGCATTTGGTGTGATCCACGATCATGGAGCTATTGGGAAGGAGAAAGGACTGCCATCAGCCCAAGAATCATCAATACAGCATAAAGAAGAAATTCTCCAACTTCCGGAAGACGTGCAGAAACCAAAAGAAGTGGCGGTAAAGCGTTGCAAAGCTCATCAATTTGGCCAGACGGCTGTAAACATAAGCAAACGACTGACCGATAAAGCTGCAAAGAGGACTGCAGAGCAAGGTATCCTTGCACTAGTACCAGTAAAACAGATCAGAATTCCAAAGTTGAAACCGAGATATAATAAATTGGATGAGCAATTAGCAGAACAATTGGAAGCATCACAAAACACAGAGAGATGGTAGGTAACACCAGAAAAACAAGTAATAACAACAACCACCCCACAAGTTATGACAGAACTTGCAAAAGAAAACCATGAGCAAACACATTAGGCTGTAGGCGCTACGGTTTTGAGTTTAAAAACATCTGTAGCGTGTGTAGGCACGACAAGAATAGTTAAACCCATAGTAGCTAAGTGTCCAATCTGTCCTAGAAATAATCCCCTGAACCAAAGGAAACAACCTTTAGGCGTAACAAAACAAAAAATTCTCCCGGAAATTATTAGCAAATTAAGTTCTCTGAGTTACCCAGACAAAATAGATAGAGCAGTATTTGTCAGTGCTGATTGACAAATTTTCTAGATGGCCAGCAGCTTTCTCGTGCTGCACCGACAAAGCTAGAGTAGTAGTTAAGACGTTGCTGAAGGAAATAATACCAAGATTTAGAGTGCCAACGGGAATGTCCTCTGATAGAGCACCACATTTTTTTGCAGAGGTACTTCAACAAATTAATAAAATTTTGGGTAGAAAATGGGACCTGCATACACCCTGGAGACCACAATCAAGTGAAAAATTTCAGAACATGAAGCAAACACTAAACTGACATAGTGGAATATTATTGATCTAGGATGGAAGTATTGAGAAAATTATTATTTCAGAACTTCCAAACAGGGGAAATGTAACCGAAGTGATGAAATCAACCAGAGACGGTGTTCCATTACGGGAACATGGAGCGTACCAATCAGCGTACCTGTCGATCTGCATTTTAGTCCGTAGGCGATCATTAATGCGAACAGAACAACAGACAACGTGCTTCTGTCAGAAAAGGATGACAAAACGCGGTTTCGCTTAGCGGACTGAGAAAACTAGCCAAGACTGCCAAGAGTAAGAGCCGAGAAGCTAAAAGGTAATTCCGGCAGGGGGAGATCGCGACCACCGACTCACAGACCACCACCGACCCAAGTAACAGAAGAGAACAACGGAAGAGGACAACCGAGCCTGCGCAGCGATTTACATACGGAACGAGCAAGTTTGTACCAATCAGCAGACAGGACAATAATGAATATGTATGAATACGTAAAACATTGATCTACAAATTGTACGGGAAAGGTGCGTGAGGTACGCACGCCAGGAGGAGCGATCCCCCGTGCATCCGGCGCCGCGAATAAAGAATGCCTGCTCTTTAATACTAAATTGGTGTTGAGGAGTCGTTTCCGATTTTAACGCGTTTTTCGGTAACACAGGGAGTCAGATCAAGAGAGCCAGAGAACAACAAAACA
This sequence comes from Phalacrocorax aristotelis, assembly GCF_949628215.1. Lineage (NCBI taxonomy): Eukaryota > Metazoa > Chordata > Aves > Suliformes > Phalacrocoracidae > Phalacrocorax > Phalacrocorax aristotelis. Next base: position 176,499 of record NW_027441139.1, on the reverse strand, counting down.
CCGACAGGCTACAGGACAGAGCAGGAGGAATAAAAAAAAAAAAAAAACGGAGCCAGAGCCAGGCAGAGAGAGGCGGAGAAAGAAAAAGGAGCCACAGGCTACAGGACAGAGAGAGGGAGGACTGAAAAGACGGGGAGGCAGGGAGACACTCAGAGCGAGATGGAGAAAGAAGGTGCGGGGGGGGGGGGGGGGGGGCTCAAAAAAAAAAAGTAAATTTTGCAGCAGGTAAGGAAAGAGAGGGGGCCGGGGGAGAGACAGGGAGGGCCCAGGACGCACAAGAGAGGCAACGGGGCCCCAGTGGCCCAGGACTCACCGCGACTCTCGCTCTCAGCGCTGCTGGCACAATTTAGCCGTTCAGATGCTTCTTTCCCCTCCTCTCCTCCCTGCCTCTTCTGCAGCTCCAGACTCTAGGCCGTCCTCCACCTGAAGAGAATACGTGGGTGTCTTACAGCTCTTACCAGATGAGGCTTCCTAGGCACGTAGCCTAGCTCGCTCGTGCACTACACGCCCGTACCCAACTCCGGGTTACGCGTACAGACCCTACGGTGCACGTTGGTGGCCTGGCCCGCTGCGGGCTATGAAGGGGGATCCTTCCTCCCCCACCTGCATGGACAGGCTCTCTCTTGCCTGCGGCAGGAAGGCAGCTGGCAGCCAGAGCACCTTCAGTTTCTTCTTCTTTACCTTTCGTTGGCGTCTCCAGCTTCAGCTGAGGCAGCTCCTGTCCGCAGCCGGGAAGGGCTTTGTCTATCCCTTTTCGGCCCTGCGCTGCGAGGACGGCGAGGACGGGCAGAGAGAAGCCACGCGAGCCTGAGACGGCCGCAGGCAACGGCATCCCCGGGGGAAGGACAGACAACCACGTCCTCAGCACGGTCTCTGGGAGAGGGAAAGAAGAAACAGTGACCGTCATTACCGTCGATCGACCCTGGCCAAAGCCTCTCCTTCCGCAGGGGCTTCTGGACACACCGCTCCCTCCCCACGCTACTGCTAAGGGCCCCTGCACCAAGGGGGAATCCAGTGCGCTTGAGGGACGGCTTGCTGCCTTCACGACAGGGCCTGGGGGCGGCCTAAGGCTATGCAGCACGCTTATGGGGAGGTGCCGGAGCTGGGGGCAGGCGCACGGGGCAAGGGGGGCCAGGGGAGGCTGAGCGGGACCTCCGGTGGGCCGGGGACGCGGCCATCATCTGCGCCCTGGGCACGGGGAAAAGGTCATCGTCCTCCTCCTTTCCCTCTTCCCTTCTGTCAGCTCCCGGGGAACTCACCGCTTCTCGGGAAGCGGCCGCACCCGCAAGCCCCCAGTAATCAACACGAAGCCAACCCCAAAAATACACCTCGCGTACCGTACGCGCCACGGCCGCCCGGCACCCGAGCGCCGGAAGACCGCGCCTCCCGCCATGCCCGGCGAACCACGTGACAGGGCCGGCAGCCACTGCGCCAGGAATACAGCTCCCGGCATGCTCTGCGGCACAACCCGGCCGCCCGGCAGCCGCAAGGACTACAGCTCCCGGCATGCTCTGCGGCACAACCCGGCCGCCCGGCGGCCGGTTTGATGCGGAGCCACCCAGCATCCCTGCGAGCACAGCTGCAGGCGCAACAGCAGTTACGCAGCCACAACTAGGCACTAAACAAAGGCTTTCCAACACTGGAGGTCTAGAACAGGTAGACATTAGCACAGAAGCACAAGGGGCTCCGTCACCCTGCACAAATCTCCCCGTGCCTACACACGCACACGTTCAGAAGTTAGTTATCAGAAAACGCCCGACTCAGCCATTTGCCACAGTCACGAGACTCACGACATGATAACACGACATGACACGCGAGGTGGGCTCAGAGTTTTAAGGCAAGAAATACCTCCCACGCCCCCCACCCGAGATCTTTCAGGGTCCACACCTGCCATCGCCCCGCACCAAACCTACCCGGCCAAAGGCTTTCAGGTGGCCCGAAACACTGTACACAGAAAATAACCAGGGACAGACCTGCATTGTTCGGAAGCGAACGATGCCCGACCGGGGCTCCTCTGCGGGGCACGGAGCCCCCCGGCCCCGCCCGGAGACACACACCCGCCCCCCGCTGCCCGAACTCACCCACCAGCGCTCTCCGGCCCCCGGACACGGCCGCGCTGCTCTCTCAGGCGGCTGCCGCAGGCGAGGCTCGGGCACCGCCAGGCCTCCAGGCGTCCCGAGGGGCTGCCGGCCACCGCAGGGGATGGCTGCCGGCGGCCGGACCGCCGCGGCGCTCCCCGCCCAGCTCCGAGCAGGCTCCGCCGGCCGCGGGCTTCCCACGCCGGGCCGCAGAGGGGCCCCGGCACCGCACAGGGACGCCTCGCGACCCGGCCGCCACACGCACCGGCCCTTCGGCCTCCACACGCACCGCTCCCGCCGCCCGCTCCGACGCGCCGCGCACGCGCCACCGGAAGCCCGAGCCCCGCGGGGCGGCCCTTAAAGGGCGGCCGGAAGGAACGGCCCCCACCGGCCCCGCCACCGCGCCCAGCCGGTGAGCGCCAGCGCCCCCTGCTGGCCGGGCCGCGCTCAGCTCGCGAGGGCGCCGAGGGCCGGGCGGGGCGGGACGCGCCGGCTCGGGGCCAGCGCCTTCTCGGGGCGAGCGGGAAACCCCTGCGGGCCCCGGTCACGGCCGGGCACAGCCGCGCGCCCTCCGAGAGCTGCTGAACGCGGCTGCCGCTCGTGACACATACCGAGCCGTCTGCGACGGGAGCGGGCAGAGGAGGAAGGGGCCGGCGGCCGCGGCGCCCTGGCCCCAGGCGGGGGGGGGGGGCTGGGGCCCGGGGGGCCGCCCCCCTACTCACAGTTCCCTCACAGTTCCCTCACAGTTCATCCCATGGACGGAACCGGGACCTACTGTGAGGCACTGGGAAAGAAGTGGGAGGAAGCCGGGACTAGACCAATATAGCCCAGTATGGACTAGACCAATATAGCCCAGTATGGACTAGACCAATATAGCCCAGTATGGACTAGACCAATATAGCCCAGTATGGACTAGACCAATATAGCCCAGTATGGACTAGACCAATATAGCCCAGTATGGACTGGAGGGAACTGCGAGGGAACCGCGAGAGAACCCCACAGAACAAACCATGGGGCACGAGAAGGCAGAGAATTAAGAATTAGGGACAGGGAGCCAGAAAAAAAAAAAAGAAAAAAACCAAAGGGAGACAGAGAGCAAAAGGAATCGCAATGCGTACGGAGAGAAGAGAGAAACAATTCTAGCATAGGGTCACGCGGGAGCCAGGGACAGCAAGATGGAGAAAGGACAGAAGCTACAGGCTACAGGGCAGAGAGGGAAGAATTAATGAATAGACACAGAGAGATGGGCAGAAAGACATGGAGAAAGGCTAAAGATCACACGGCCTACAGGGAAGAGAGAAGAGAGGGAGGAATTTTAAAAACAGGGGCAAGAAGCCAGAGAGAGGGAGAGAGAAGCAACAATAAAATGGGGACAAGCCACAGGGCAGCGAGGAGGGAATCAATGAATAAGAACACGAGACCAAAGAGAACACAATGTAGAATGGAAAAAAGGAACAGCGGCCTACAGGGAAGGAGGAATTAAAGATCAGGGACTGGGAGGCAGACAGAGACACATGAAGAAACAAGTGAAAAAAAAGAAAAAAACAAACCAACAGCAATGGGCTACAAAGACAGAGAGGGAGGAAATGAGGAAATAAAACGTCGCAGCAAGGAGCTGGACAGAGAGAGATGAGGACAAACAAATAGCACGGGTCCACGTGACAGAGAACGTGGAATTAGAACACAGAGAGAGGGAGCCGGACAGAGAGAGAGGCCGAGAGAAACATCTAGACAGGCTACAGCGGGCAGAGGCAGGAATTAAAACCTAGGGACAGGGAGCTGGACAGAGAGAGATGGAGGTCACAGGGAACAGCGGTGGCTGCAGGAAGAACAGGAATTCATGAATAGGGAAAGGGAGCTGGACAGAGAAGAACTCAGAAAGGCAAGAACAGTAGCAGGGTACAGAGCAGAGAAGACGAATTAAAAAGCACGGGGGGAGCGTTGAGGCAGACAGAGAGAGATTAAGAAAAAAGTCACGGGCTACGTGGCAAAGCAGGAGGAATTCAGAAACGAGGATGGGAACCAAGGGAGAGTGTGCTGGTGAAGGATAACGGGCATTAAAAGTGAGGGACGGGGAGCTGGGAAAAGCGAGGCAGAGAAAAACAGAATCACAGAGAGAATCACACAAAGCCAAAAAAGAAGAAACTGAACAACAGGAACAGGTGTAACCAAAGCGATGAAATCAGCCAACCAGAGACGGTGTTCCATTACGGGAACATGGAGCGTACCAATCAGCGCACCTGTCGATCTGCATTTTAGTGCCTAGGCGATCGTTAATGTCAGCAGAACAACAGACAACATGCTTCTGTCAGAAAAGGATGACAAAACGCGGTTTCGCTTAGCGGACTGAGAAAACTAGCCAAGACTGCCAAGAGTAAGAGCCGAGAAGCTAAAAGGTAATTCCGGCAGGGGGAGATCGCGACCACCGACTCACAGACCACCACCGACCCAAGTAACACCACCTACTCAGAAGAGAACAACGGAAGAGGACAACCGAGCCTGCGCAGTGATTGACATACGGAACGAGCAAGTTTGTACCCATCGCTAGACAAGACAATAATGACTATGTATGAGTATGTAAAATTTTCATCTACAAATTGTACAGGAAAGGTGCGTGAGGTACGCACGCCAGGAGGAGCGATCCCCCGTGCATCCGGCGCCGTGAACATAGAATGCCTGCTCTTTAATACTAAATCGGTGTTGAGGAGTCGTTTCCGATTTTAACGCGTTTTTCGGTAACAGTTTTGGCACCCCAGGTGGGAACCTGCTTTTGAATCTCGACGGATGCGTGGGATCGTGGGACCTGCAGCCGGCCCCGAGGAATTCTCCGGGAGAGCTTCCGATCCCCGGGCCAGAGAATTCTGAGCAAGATCCCCTGGATTGAGGTAAACAAGGCATTCTTTGAAGAAGAAACTTAGGTAGAATAATACGTGGGGTTAGTTTCCCACATAGGATAGGATAGCGGGTTTGAGTCCCACAGGCCTGCCCGTAAGGCGCGGCGAAAGCCACGCAGGGTCGGGGCCAAGAGGTGCCTCGGTTGGTAAGTCTCTGCTAGGCGAAAGCCTGTGGAGCGGGACCCGAGGGTAGGGGAGTCTTCAACAGGGGGTTGAAGTCTCCAGGGATATCTAGCAGGGGGCTACAGATCCCAGTGGCAGATTTCCAGTGAGACCTCTAACGGGGGTTGGAGTCCCTCTGACTAGTATTTGCGATAGCGCACAATCACAACTACTAGTTGACTGGGAGACGGGAGCATTACTGAGTAGGAAACCTATCCCACAGAGAACACCTTTGCGATGTATTTTGAAGCACTGGAAAGACGTCGGGGGCGGTGACCCACTAACTCGGAAACCATTAATTGAATATTGCAATCATTGGTGGCCAACGTATCAATTGGAAGGTGGGCACAAATGGCCAGAACATGAGACATTGCAATATCGTACCATCTTGCAATTAATGTTGTTTTGTAAAAAGGGAAGGCAAATGGGAAGAAGTGGCATATGTTGATTTGTTCTTTACACCGTGGAATCATCCCGAGCAGCAGAAACAGCGTGAGGTATGTCCACAAGATTCTACGGCAATGTTTCTGAAAAGAGGAAAACGTGGTGAGAACTTGAAAGAGTGTTGCTCTACTTGTGATACTGGATACTTCGCTTGATGAAACTGACAAGAAAATAGTATGGAATACAGCCAGAAGGCAGGTGCAGGGAGCACATGCTAACGGGAATTTACAGAGAACAATGAATAAGAATTTTCCATCTACAAATCCCGAGTGGGACCCTAATCAGCCAGGACCCAGGGGAATGTTGACTAGATGTCAGAGAGAGATTTTATTTGGAGTAAGACAAGCAATGCCAAAAGCAATAAATTGGTCAAAATTTATGAAGTGAGACAAGAATTAAGTGAGTCCCCTTCAGCCTTTATGGAAAGACTGAAGGTGACCACCAGAAAATATACTCATTTGAACCCAGAAAAACCAGAAAAAGCAATTCAGCTGGTCTCTATATTCATAAGACAATCAGCCCCAGATGGGGGCGGGGGGAGAGAAAACAACCTTCAGAAACTAGAATAACCTGAATCCAGAGATCTGGGTTAAATGCTTGAAGTAGCTTGGCATGAAGGAGACCAGGGGAATCAACCCTAGCTGAACACCTGGTTACACTGAAGCTACGGAATGAAGAAATAGAATTTTTGGTAGATACGGGAGCCACTTATTTGGTATTGAATACACGTGAAGAGAAATTTGATCATAAATCAGTAGATGTTGCTAGCGCAACAGGGCAAAGAAAAATTAGCCCCTCTCAGAGCCATTAAAGTTTAAATTGGAGAAGCAATGGGCAACTCACCAGTTTCTGCATATGCCTGAATGTCCACTGCCTCTGTTATGACGAGATCTATTAGGTCAATTAGATGCTCAAGTAACTTTTAAAGATGGAGAGATTAAATCACTAATACCAGAATCAAAAGCCACAGAGGCGAGAGCGTTTATGTTACAGGATTCCTCCAGGGAGGAACAGGTTCCCGAGGAAGTGGAAAACGTAGTAATTCCTTTGGTTTGAGCGAGCGGAGCTCCGGAGCGATCTAAGTGGGCAGAGCCGGTAAAAGTAACCTTAAAGCTTGGAGCCAAGCCCGTAAGACAAAAACAATACCCTATTAAGCGAGAGGCTCGAAAAGGATTACAGAAGTTAATTATAAAATTTTTCAGAATATGAGCTTTTAGTGGAATGTGAATCAGAATATAGTACTCCTGTGTCGCCAGTAAAGAAATCTAGAGGCAAAGAGTATTAGCTAGTTCACGATTTAAGGGCTATAAATCAGGTGGTCCAAGATATACATCCGGTAGTAGCTAATCCATACACTTTACTGACCTCTTTTAAAGGAGGAGCATAAATGGTTTACTGTACTAGATTTGAAGGACGCCTTCTTTTGCATACCTCCAGGCATAAAAAGTCAAAGCCTATTTGCTTTGGAATGGGAAAGCCCCACCACAGAATGAAAGACACAGCTACCATGGACCGTACTTCCACAAGGATTTAAAATTAGTCCTACGATACTTGAGACTCAGCTGGCAAAAAAAAATTAGAGATATAGAAAAAACAGAACCCAGGGAGAGGCATCTTGTTACAGAATGCGGATGACATTCTGATAGCGGCACAAAGTAAAGAAAAATGTTTTGAAATTTTTAAATTTTCTCGGCCAAGGAAGATGCGGAGTTTCCAGAAACAAAACCCAAATAGGAAAAGAAGCAGCCATTTATTTAGGATTTGAAATATCTCAAAGACAAAGACAATTAGAAAGTGAAAAGAAAGAAACTATTTGTCAAATTCCCGAACCTAGCAGCCCGAAGGAACTGAGAGCTTTTCTGAAAACAATGAAATAGCATCAGCTCTGGATTCTGAACTATAGACTGTATGTAAAACCATTATTTGAGGCATTGAAAGACTCAAAAGGATAAATATTTAACCTGGACGCCCGGATGCCAAACGGCATTCAAAGAACTGAAAAGAGCCTCGATGATGGCCCCTGCATTAGGCCTACCTGATTTCGCTAAACCTTTTGAGTTGTTTGTCCACGAAAGACAACATTTAGCCCTTAGAGTGCTGACACAGCGACTGGGAACCTGGAAGAGACCTGTGGGCTACTTCTCCAAACAACCTGACCACGCGAGTAAAAGATGGCCTAGGTGTTTACGGGCAGTAGCAACAACAGCGCTGCCGATCCGGGAAGCCCCAAAGTTAACAATGGGACAGAAGATGACAGTATATATCCCGCACATAGCGGTGACTGTTTTAGAACAAAAGGGGGGTCGTTGGCTATCCCTTAGCAGAATGTTGAAATATCAAGTTGTTCTGTTAGAACAAGACGATGTGGAATCGAAGACTACTGCTATACTGAATCCTGCTATGTTTTTAACAACAGAAAACCTTACGGACAATTTAGAACACGATCGCTTGCTAACTATTGAACAAGTCTATTCCAGCAGACCAGACCTGAGACACAAACCTCTGGGAAAATCCTGATCTGGAGTTGTTTACAGATGGAAGAAGCTCTGGGCGAGAAGAGAAGCGAATGGCCGGATATGCTGTCGTTATCGCCGCCGAGGGAATGGAGTCAGGGGTGCTGCCTGCAAACACCTCAGCACAGAAAGCAGCATTGGTAGCATTGAAGCGAGCTCTGCGAATGGCAGAAGGACAAAGGATAAATATCTAGACTGATTCCAAACGTGCATTTGGTGTGATCCACGATCATGGAGCTATTGGGAAGGAGAAAGGACTGCCATCAGCCCAAGAATCATCAATACAGCATAAAGAAGAAATTCTCCAACTTCCGGAAGACGTGCAGAAACCAAAAGAAGTGGCGGTAAAGCGTTGCAAAGCTCATCAATTTGGCCAGACGGCTGTAAACATAAGCAAACGACTGACCGATAAAGCTGCAAAGAGGACTGCAGAGCAAGGTATCCTTGCACTAGTACCAGTAAAACAGATCAGAATTCCAAAGTTGAAACCGAGATATAATAAATTGGATGAGCAATTAGCAGAACAATTGGAAGCATCACAAAACACAGAGAGATGGTAGGTAACACCAGAAAAACAAGTAATAACAACAACCACCCCACAAGTTATGACAGAACTTGCAAAAGAAAACCATGAGCAAACACATTAGGCTGTAGGCGCTACGGTTTTGAGTTTAAAAACATCTGTAGCGTGTGTAGGCACGACAAGAATAGTTAAACCCATAGTAGCTAAGTGTCCAATCTGTCCTAGAAATAATCCCCTGAACCAAAGGAAACAACCTTTAGGCGTAACAAAACAAAAAATTCTCCCGGAAATTATTAGCAAATTAAGTTCTCTGAGTTACCCAGACAAAATAGATAGAGCAGTATTTGTCAGTGCTGATTGACAAATTTTCTAGATGGCCAGCAGCTTTCTCGTGCTGCACCGACAAAGCTAGAGTAGTAGTTAAGACGTTGCTGAAGGAAATAATACCAAGATTTAGAGTGCCAACGGGAATGTCCTCTGATAGAGCACCACATTTTTTTGCAGAGGTACTTCAACAAATTAATAAAATTTTGGGTAGAAAATGGGACCTGCATACACCCTGGAGACCACAATCAAGTGAAAAATTTCAGAACATGAAGCAAACACTAAACTGACATAGTGGAATATTATTGATCTAGGATGGAAGTATTGAGAAAATTATTATTTCAGAACTTCCAAACAGGGGAAATGTAACCAAAGTGATGAAATCAACCAGAGACGGTGTTCCATTACGGGAACATGGAGCGTACCAATCAGCGTACCTGTCGATCTGCATTTTAGTCCGTAGGCGATCATTAATGCGAACAGAACAACAGACAACGTGCTTCTGTCAGAAAAGGATGACAAAACGCGGTTTCGCTTAGCGGACTGAGAAAACTAGCCAAGACTGCCAAGAGTAAGAGCCGAGAAGCTAAAAGGTAATTCCGGCAGGGGGAGATCGCGACCACCGACTCACAGACCACCACCGACCCAAGTAACAGAAGAGAACAACGGAAGAGGACAACCGAGCCTGCGCAGCGATTTACATACGGAACGAGCAAGTTTGTACCAATCAGCAGACAGGACAATAATGAATATGTATGAATACGTAAAACATTGATCTACAAATTGTACGGGAAAGGTGCGTGAGGTACGCACGCCAGGAGGAGCGATCCCCCGTGCATCCGGCGCCGCGAATAAAGAATGCCTGCTCTTTAATACTAAATTGGTGTTGAGGAGTCGTTTCCGATTTTAACGCGTTTTTCGGTAACACAGGGAGTCAGATCAAGAGAGCCAGAGAACAACAAAACACCGACAGGCTACAGGACAGAGCAGGAGGAATAAAAAAAAAAAAAAACGAGCCAGAGCCAGGCAGAGAGAGGCGGAGAAAGAAAAAGGAGCCACAGGCTACAGGACAGAGAGAGGGAGGACTGAAAAGACGGGGAGGCAGGGAGACACTCAGAGCAAGATGGAGAAAGAAGGTGCGGGGGGGGGGGCGCAAAAAAAAAGTCAATTTTGCAGCAGGTAAGGAAAGAGAGGGGGCCGGGGGAGAGACAGGGAGGGCCAGGACGCACAAGAGAGGCAACGGGGCCCAGTGGCCCAGGACTCACCGCGGACTCTCGCTCTCAGCGCTGCTGGCACAATTTAGCCGTTCAGATGCTTCTTTCCCCTCCTCTCCTCCCTGCCTCTTCTGCAGCTCCAGACTCTAGGCCGTCCTCCACCTGAAGAGAATACGTGGGTGTCTTACAGCTCTTACCAGATGAGGCTTCCTAGGCACGTAGCCTAGCTCGCTCGTGCACTACACGCCCGTACCCAACTCCGGGTTACGCGTACAGACCCTACGGTGCACGTTGGTGGCCTGGCCCCGCTGCGGGCTATGAAGGGGGATCCTTCCTCCCCCACCTGCATGGACAGGCTCTCTCTTGCCTGCGGCAGGAAGGCAGCTGGCAGCCAGAGCACCTTCAGTTTCTTCTTCTTTACCTTTCGTTGGCGTCTCCAGCTTCAGCTGAGCAGCTCCTGTCCGCAGCCGGGAAGGGCTTTGTCTATCCCTTTTCGGCCCTGCGCTGCGAGGACGGCGAGGACGGGCAGAGAGAAGCCACGCGAGCCTGAGACGGCCGCAGGCAACGGCATCCCCGGGGGAAGGACAGACAACCACGTCCTCAGCACGGTCTCTGGAGAGGGAAAGAAAAAAACAGTGACCGTCATTACCGTCGATCGACCCTGGCCAAAGCCTCTCCTTCCGCAGGGGCTTCTGGACACACCGCTCCCTCCCCACGCTACTGCTAAGGGCCCCTGCACCAAGGGGGAATCCAGTGCGCTTGAGGGACGGCTTGCTGCCTTCACGACAGGGCCTGGGGGCGGCCTAAGGCTATGCAGCACGCTTATGGGGAGGTGCCGGAGCTGGGGGCAGGCGCACGGGGCAAGGGGGGCCAGGGGAGGCTGAGCGGGACCTCCGGTGGGCCGGGGACACGGCCATCATCTGCGCCCTGGGCACGGGGAAAAGGTCATCGTCCTCCTCCTTTCCCTCTTCCCTTCTGTCAGCTCCCGGGGAACTCACCGCTTCTCGGGAAGCGGCCGCACCCGCAAGCCCCCAGTAATCAACACGAAGCCAACCCCAAAAATACACCTCGCGTACCGTACGCGCCACGGCCGCCCGGCACCCGAGCGCCGGAAGACCGCGCCTCCCGCCATGCCCGGCGAACCACGTGACAGGGCCGGCAGGCCACTGCGCCAGGAATACAGCTCCCGGCATGCTCTGCGGCACAACCCGGCCGCCCGGCAGCCGCAAGGACTACAGCTCCCGGCATGCTCTGCGGCACAACCCGGCCGCCCGGCGGCCGGTTTGATGCGGAGCCACCCAGCATCCCTGCGAGCACAGCTGCAGGCGCAACAGCAGTTACGCAGCCACAACTAGGCACTAAACAAAGGCTTTCCAACACTGGAGGTCTAGAACAGGTAGACATTAGCACAGAAGCACAAGGGGCTCCGTCACCCTGCACAAATCTCCCCGTGCCTACACACGCACACGTTCAGAAGTTAGTTATCAGAAAACGCCCGACTCAGCCATTTGCCACAGTCACGAGACTCACGACATGATAACACGACATGACACGCGAGGTGGGCTCAGAGTTTTAAGCAAGAAATACCTCCCACGCCCCCCACCCGAGATCTTTCAGGGTCCACACCTGCCATCGCCCGCACCAAACCTACCCGGCCAAAGGCTTTCAGGTGGCCCGAAACACTGTACACAGAAAATAACCAGGGACAGACCTGCATTGTTCGGAAGCGAACGATGCCCGACCGGGGCTCCTCTGCGGGGCACGGAGCCCCCCGGCCCCGCCCGGAGACACACACCCGCCCCCCGCTGCCCGAACTCACCCACCAGCGCTCTCGGCCCCCGGACACGGCCGCGCTGCTCTCTCAGGCGGCTGCCGCAGGCGAGGCTCGGGCACCGCCAGGCCTCCAGGCGTCCCGAGGGGCTGCCGGCCACCGCAGGGGATGGCTGCCGGCGGCCGGACCGCCGCGGCGCTCCCCGCCCAGCTCGACGGCAGGCTCCGCCGGCCGCGGGCTTCCCACGCCGGGCCGCAGAGGGGCCCCCGGCACCGCACAGGGACGCCTCGCGACCCGGCCGCCACACGCACCGGCCCTTCGGCCTCCACACGCACCGCTCCCGCCCCCGCTCCGACGCGCCGCGCACGCGCCACCGGAAGCCCGAGCCCCGCGGGGCGGCCCTTAAAGGGCGGCCGGAAGGAACGGCCCCCACCGGCCCCGCCACCGCGCCCCAGCCGGTGAGCGCCAGCGCCCCCTGCTGGCCGGGCCGCGCTCAGCTCGCGAGGGCGCCGAGGGCCGGGGCGGGGCGGGACGCGCCGGCTCGGGGCCAGCGCCTTCTCGGGGCGAGCGGGAAACCCCTGCGGGGCCCCGGTCACGGGCCGGGCACAGCCGCGCGCCCTCCGAGAGCTGCTGAACGCGGCTGCCGCTCGTGACACATACCGAGCCGTCTGCGACGGGAGCGGGCAGAGGAGGAAGGGGCCGGCGGCCGCGGCGCCCTGGCCCCAGGCGGGGGGGGGGGGCTGGGGCCCGGGGGGCCGCCCCCTACTCACAGTTCCCTCACAGTTCCTCACAGTCATCCCATGGACGGAACCGGGACCTACTGTGAGGCACTGGGAAAGAAGTGGGAGGAAGCCGGGACAGACCATATAGCCCAGTATGGACTAGACCAATATAGCCCAGTATGGACTAGACCAATATAGCCAGTATGGACTAGACCAATATAGCCCAGTATGGACTAGACCAATATAGCCCAGTATGGACTAGACCAATATAGCCCAGTATGGACTAGACCAATATAGCCCAGTATGGACTGGAGGGAACTGCGAGGGAACCGCGAGAGAACCCCACAGAACAAACCATGGGGCACGAGAAGGCAGAGAATTAAGAATTAGGGACAGGGAGCCAGAAAAAAAAAAAGAAAAAAACCAAAGGGAGACAGAGAGCAAAAGGAATCGCAATGCGTACGGAGAGAAGAGAGAAACAATTCTAGCATAGGGTCACGCGGGAGCCAGGGACAGCAAGATGGAGAAAGGACAGAAGCTACAGGCTACAGGGCAGAGAGGGAAGAATTAATGAATAGACACAGAGAGATGGGCAGAAAGACATGGAGAAAGGCTAAAGATCACACGGCCTACAGGAAGAGAGAAGAGAGGGAGGAATTTTAAAAACAGGGGCAAGAGCCAGAGAGAGGGAGAGAGAAGCAACAATAAAATGGGGACAAGCCACAGGGCAGCGAGGAGGGATCAATGAATAAGAACACGAGACCAAAGAGAACACAATGTAGAATGGAAAAAAAGGAACAGCGGCCTACAGGGAAGGAGGAATTAAAGATCAGGGACTGGGAGGCAGACAGAGACACATGAAGAAACAAGTGAAAAAAAAGAAAAAAACAAACCAACAGCAATGGGCTACAAAGACAGAGAGGGAGGAAATGAGGAAATAAAACGTCGCAGCAAGGAGCTGGACAGAGAGAGATGAGGACAAACAAATAGCACGGGTCCACGTGACAGAGAACGTGGAATTAGAACACAGAGAGAGGGAGCGGACAGAGAGAGAGGCCGAGAGAAACATCTAGACAGGCCTACAGCGGGCAGAGGCAGGAATTAAAACCTAGGGACAGGGAGCTGGACAGAGAGAGATGGAGGTCACAGGGAACAGCGGTGGCTGCAGGAAGAACAGGAATCATGAATAGGGAAAGGGAGCTGGACAGAGAAGAACTCAGAAAGGCAAGAACAGTAGCAGGGTACAGAGCAGAGCAGACGAATTAAAAAGCACGGGGGGAGCGTTGAGGCAGACAGAGAGAGATTAAGAAAAAAGTCACGGGCTACGTGGCAAAGCAGGAGGAATTCAGAAACGAGGATGGGAACCAAGGGAGAGTGTGCTGGTGAAGGATAACGGGCATTAAAAGTGAGGGGACGGGGAGCTGGGAAAAGCGAGGCAGAGAAAAACAGAATCACAGAGAGAATCACACAAAGCCAAAAAAGAAGAAACTGAACAACAGGAACAGGTGTAACCAAAGCGATGAAATCAACCAACAGAGACGGTGTTCCATTACGGGAACATGGAGCGTACCAATCAGCGCACCTGTCGATCTGCATTTTAGTGCCTAGGCGATCGTTAATGTCAGCAGAAACAACAGACAACATGCTTCTGTCAGAAAAGGATGACAAAACGCGGTTTCGCTTAGCGGACTGAGAAAACTAGCCAAGACTGCCAAGAGTAAGAGCCGAGAAGCTAAAAGGTAATTCCGGCAGGGGGAGATCGCGACCCACCGACTCACAGACCACCACCGACCCAAGTAACACCACCTACTCAGAAGAGAACAACGGAAGAGGACAACCGAGCCTGCGCAGTGATTGACATACGGAACGAGCAAGTTTGTACCATCGCTAGACAAGACAATAATGACTATGTATGAGTATGTAAAATTTTCATCTACAAATTGTACAGGAAAGGTGCGTGAGGTACGCACGCCAGGAGGAGCGATCCCCCGTGCATCCGGCGCCGTGAATATAGAATGCCTGCTCTTTAATACTAAATTGGTGTTGAGGAGTCGTTTCCGATTTTAACGCGTTTTTCGGTAACAGTTTTGGCACCCCAGGTGGGAACCTGCTTTTGAATCTCGACGGATCCGTGGGATCGTGGGACCTGCAGCCGGCCCGAGGAATTCTCCGGGAGAGCTTCCGATCCCCGGGCCAGAGAATTCTGAGCAAGATCCCCTGGATTGAGGTAAACAAGGCATTCTTTGAAGAAGAAACTTAGGTAGAATAATACGTGGGGTTAGTTTCCCACATAGGATAGGATAGCGGGTTTGAGTCCCACAGGCCTGCCCGTAAGGCGCGGCGAAAGCCACGCAGGGTCGGGGCCAAGAGGTGCCTCGGTTGGTAAGTCTCTGCTAGGCGAAAGCCTGTGGAGCGGGACCCGAGGGTAGGGGAGTCTTCAACAGGGGGTTGAAGTCTCCAGGGATATCTAGCAGGGGGCTACAGATCCCAGTGGCAGATTTCCAGTGAGACCTCTAACGGGGGTTGGAGTCCCTCTGACTAGTATTTGTGATAGTGCACTATCACAACTACTAGTCGACTGGGAGACGGGAGCATTACTGAGTAGGAAACCTATCCCACAGAGAACACCTTTGCGATGTATTTTGAAGCACTGGAAAGACGTCGGGGGCGGTGACCCACTAACTCGGAACCATTAATTGAATATTGCAATCATTGGTGGCCAACGTATCAATTGGAAGGTGGGCACAAATGGCCAGAACACGAGACATTGCAATATCGTACCATCTTGCAATTAATGTTGTTTTGTAAAAAGGGAAGGCAAACGGGAAGAAGTGGCATATGTTGATTTGTTCTTTACACCGTGGAATCATCCCGAGCAGCAGAAACAGCGCCACAAGATTCTACGGCAATGTTTCTGAAAAGAGGAAAACGTGGTGAGAACTTGAAAGAGTGTTGCTCTACTTGTGATACTGGATACTTCGCTTGATGAAACTGACAAGAAAATAGTATGGAATACAGCCAGAAGGCAGGTGCAGGGAGCACATGCTAACAGGAATTTACAGAGAACAATGAATAAGAATTTTCCATCTACAAATCCCGAGTGGGACCCTAATCAGCCAGGACCCAGGGGAATGTTGACTAGATGTCAGAGAGAGATTTTATTTGGAGTAAGACAAGCAATGCCAAAAGCAATAAATTGGTCAAAATTTATGAAGTGAGACAAGAATTAAGTGAGTCCCCTTCAGCCTTTATGGAAAGACTGAAGGTGACCACCAGAAAATATACTCATTTGAACCCAGAAAAAACAGAAAAAGCAATTCAGCTGGTCTCTATATTCATAAGACAATCAGCCCCAGATGGGGGCGGGGGGAGAGAAAACAACCTTCAGAAACTAGAACAACCTGAATCCAGAGATCTGGGTTAAATGCTTGAAGTAGCTTGGCATGAAGGAGACCAGGGGAATCAACCCTAGCTGAACACCTGGTTACACTGAAGCTACGGAATGAAGAAATAGAATTTTTGGTAGATACGGGAGCCACTTATTTGGTATTGAATACACGTGAAGAGAAATTTGATCATAAATCAGTAGATGTTGCTAGCGCAACAGGGCAAAGAAAAATTAGCCCCTCTCAGAGCCATTAAAGTTTAAACTGGAGAAGCAATGGGCAACTCACCAGTTTCTGTCTATGCCTGAATGTCCACTGCCTCTGTTATGACGAGATCTATTAGGTCAATTAGATGCTCAAGTAACTTTTAAAGATGGAGAGATTAAATCACTAATACCAGAATCAAAAGCCACAGAGGCGAGAGCGTTTATGTTACAGGATTCCTCCAGGGAGGAACGGGTTCCCGAGGAAGTGGAAAACGTAGTAATTCCTTTGGTTTGAGCGAGCGGAGCTCCGGAGCGATCTAAGTGGGCAGAGCCGGTAAAAGTAACCTTAAAGCCTGGAGCCAAGCCCGTAAGACAAAAACAATACCCTATTAAGCGAGAGGCTCGAAAAGGATTACAGAAGTTAATTATAAAATTTTTCAGAATATGAGCTTTTAGTGGAATGTGAATCAGAATATAGTACTCCTGTGTCGCCAGTAAAGAAATCTAGAGGCAAAGAGTATTAGCTAGTTCACGATTTAAGGGCTATAAATCAGGTGGTCCAAGATATACATCCGGTAGTAGCTAATCCATACACTTTACTGACCTCTTTTAAAGGAGGAGCATAAACGGTTTACTGTACTAGATTTGAAGGACGCCTTCTTTTGCATACCTCCAGGCATAAAAAGTCAAAGCCTATTTGCTTTGGAATGGGAAAGCCCCACCACAGAATGAAAGACACAGCTACCATGGACCGTACTTCCACAAGGATTTAAAAATAGTCCTACGATACTTGAGACTCAGCTGGCAAAAAAAAATTAGAGATATAGAAAAAACAGAACCCAGGGAGAGGCATCTTGTTACAGAATGCGGATGACATTCTGATAGCGGCACAAAGTAAAGAAAAATGTTTTGAAATTTTTAAATTTTCTCGGCCAAGGAAGATGCGGAGTTTCCAGAAACAAAACCCAAATAGGAAAAGAAGCAGCCATTTATTTAGGATTTGAAATATCTCAAAGACAAAGACAATTAGAAAGTGAAAAGAAAGAAACTATTTGTCAAATTCCCGAACCTAGCAGCCCGAAGGAACTGAGAGCTTTTCTGAAAACAATGAAATAGCATCAGCTCTGGATTCTGAACTATAGACTGTATGTAAAACCATTATTTGAGGCATTGAAAGACTCAAAAGGATAAATATTTAACCTGGACGCCCGGATGCCAAACGGCATTCAAAGAACTGAAAAGAGCCTCGATGATGGCCCCTGCATTAGGCCTACCTGATTTCGCTAAACCTTTTGAGTTGTTTGTCCACGAAAGACAACATTTAGCCCTTGGAGTGCTGACACAGCGACTGGGAACCTGGAAGAGACCTGTGGGCTACTTCTCCAAACAACCTGACCACGCGAGTAAAAGATGGCCTGGGTGTTTACGGGCAGTAGCAACAACAGCGCTGCCGATCCGGGAAGCCCCAAAGTTAACAATGGGACAGAAGATGACAGTATATGTCCCGCACATAGCGGTGACTGTTTTAGAACAAAAGGGGGGTCGTTGGCTATCCCTTAGCAGAATGTTGAAATATCAAGTTGTTCTGTTAGAACAAGACGATGTGGAATCGAAGACTACTGCTATACTGAATCCTGCTATGTTTTTAACAACAGAAAACCTTACGGACAATTTAGAACACGATCGCTTGCTAACTATTGAACAAGTCTATTCCAGCAGACCAGACCTGAGACACAAACCTCTGGGAAAATCCTGATCTGGAGTTGTTTACAGATGGAAGAAGCTCTGGGCGAGAAGAGAAGCGAATGGCCGGATATGCTGTCGTTATCGCCGCCGAGGGAATGGAGTCAGGGGTGCTGCCTGCAAACACCTCAGCACAGAAAGCAGTATTGGTAGCATTGAAGCAAGCTCTGCGAATGGCAGAAGGACAAAGGATAAATATCTAGACTGATTCCAAACGTGCATTTGGTGTGATCCACGATCATGGAGCTATTGGGAAGGAGAAAGGACTGCCATCAGCCCAAGAATCATCAATACAGCATAAAGAAGAAATTCTCCAACTTCCGGAAGACGTGCAGAAACCAAAAGAAGTGGCGGTAAAGCGTTGCAAAGCTCATCAATTTGGCCAGACGGCTGTAAACATAAGCAAACGACTGACCGATAAAGCTGCAAAGGGGACTGCAGAGCAAGGTATCCTTGCACTAGTACCAGTAAAACAGATCAGAATTCCAAAGTTGAAACCGAGATATAATAAATTGGATGAGCAATTAGCAGAACAATTGGAAGCATCACAAAACACAGAGAGATGGTAGGTAACACCAGAAAAACAAGTAATAACAACAACCACCCTACAAGTTATGACAGAACTTGCAAAAGAAAACCATGAGCAAACACATTAGGGTGTAGGCGCTAAGGTTTTGAGTTTAAAAACATCTGTAGCGTGTGTAGGCATGACAAGAATAGTTAAACCCATAGTAGCTAAGTGTCCAATCTGTCCTAGAAATAATCCCCTGAACCAAAGGAAACAACCTTTAGGAGTAACAAAACAAAAAATTCTCCCGGAAATTATTAGCAAATTAAGTTCTCTGAGTTACCCAGACAAAACAGATATAGCAGTATTTGTCAGTGCTGATTGACAAATTTTCTAGATGGCCAGAAGCTTTCTCGTGCTGCACCAACAAAGCTAGAGTAGTAGTTAAAACGTTGCTGAAAGAAATAATACCAAGATTTAGAGTGCCAACGGGAACGTCCTCTGATAGAGCACCACATTTTTTTGCAGAGGTACTTCAACAAATTAATAAAATTTTGGGTAGTAAATGGGACCTGCATACACCCTGGAGACCACAATCAAGTGAAAAATTTCAGAACATGAAGCAAACACTAAACTGACATAGTGGAATGTTATTGATCTAGGATGGAAGTATTGAGAAAATTATTATTTCAGAACTTCCAAACAGGGGAAATGTAACCAAAGTGATGAAATCAACCAGAGACAGTGTTCCATTACGGGAACATGGAGCGTACCAATCAGCGCACCTGTCGATCTGCATTTTAGTCCGTAGGCGATCATTAATGCGAACAGAACAACAGACAACGTGCTTCTGTCAGAAAAGGATGAAAAAACGCTGTTTCGCTTAGCGGACTGAGAAAACTAGCCAAGACTGCCAAGAGTAAGAGCCGAGAAGCTAAAAGGTAATTCCGGCAGGGGGAGATCGCGACCACCGACTCACAGACCACCACCGACCCAAGTAACAGAAGAGAACAACGGAAGAGGACAACCGAGCCTGCGCAGCGATTTACATACGGAACGAGCAAGTTTGTACCAATCAGCAGACAGGACAATAATGACTATGTATGAATACGTAAAACATTGATCTACAAATTGTACGGGAAAGGTGCGTGAGGTACGCACGCCAGGAGGAGCGATCCCCCGTGCATCCGGCGCCGCGAATAAAGAATGCCTGCTCTTTAATACTAAATTGGTGTTGAGGAGTCGTTTCCGATTTTAACGCGTTTTTCGGTAACACAGGGAGTCAGATCAAGAGAGCCAGAGAACAACAAAACACCGACAGGCTACAGGACAGAGCAGGAGGAATAAAAAAAAAAAAAAAACGGAGCCAGAGCCAGGCAGAGAGAGGCGGAGAAAGAAAAAGGAGCCACAGGCTACAGGACAGAGAGAGGGAGGACTGAAAAGACGGGGAGGCAGGGAGACACTCAGAGCGAGATGGAGAAAGAAGGTGCGGGGGGGGGCGCAAAAAAAAAAAGTAAATTTTGCAGCAGGTAAGGAAAGAGAGGGGGCCGGGGGAGAGACAGGGAGGGCCCAGGACGCACAAGAGAGGCAACGGGGCCCCAGTGGCCCAGGACTCACCGCGACTCTCGCTCTCAGCGCTGCTGGCACAATTTAGCCGTTCAGATGCTTCTTTCCCCTCCTCTCCTCCCTGCCTCTTCTGCAGCTCCAGACTCTAGGCCGTCCTCCACCTGAAGAGAATACGTGGGTGTCTTACAGCTCTTACCAGATGAGGCTTCCTAGGCACGTAGCCTAGCTCGCTCGTGCACTACACGCCCGTACCCAACTCCGGGTTACGCGTACAGACCCTACGGTGCACGTTGGTGGCCTGGCCCGCTGCGGGCTATGAAGGGGGATCCTTCCTCCCCCACCTGCATGGACAGGCTCTCTCTTGCCTGCGGCAGGAAGGCAGCTGGCAGCCAGAGCACCTTCAGTTTCTTCTTCTTTACCTTTCGTTGGCGTCTCCAGCTTCAGCTGAGGCAGCTCCTGTCCGCAGCCGGGAAGGGCTTTGTCTATCCCTTTTCGGCCCTGCGCTGCGAGGACGGCGAGGACGGGCAGAGAGAAGCCACGCGAGCCTGAGACGGCCACAGGCAACGGCATCCCCGGGGGAAGGACAGACAACCACGTCCTCAGCACGGTCTCTGGGAGAGGGAAAGAAGAAACAGTGACCGTCATTACCGTCGATCGACCCTGGCCAAAGCCTCTCCTTCCGCAGGGGCTTCTGGACACACCGCTCCCTCCCCACGCTACTGCTAAGGGCCCCTGCACCAAGGGGGAATCCAGTGCGCTTGAGGGACGGCTTGCTGCCTTCACGACAGGGCCTGGGGGCGGCCTAAGGCTATGCAGCACGCTTATGGGGAGGTGCCGGAGCTGGGGGCAGGCGCACGGGGCAAGGGGGGCCCGGGGAGGCTGAGCGGGACCTCCGGTGGGCCGGGGAGGCGGCCATCATCTGCGCCCTGGGCACGGGGAAAAAGTCATCGTCCTCCTCCTTTCCCTCTTCCCTTCTGTCAGCTCCCGGGGAACTCACCGCTTCTCGGGAAGCGGCCGCACCCGCAAGCCCCCAGTAATCAACACGAAGCCAACCCCAAAAATACACCTCGCGTACCGTACGCGCCACGGCCGCCCGGCACCCGAGCGCCGGAAGACCGCGCCTCCCGCCATGCCCGGCGAACCACGTGACAGGGCCGGCAGCCACTGCGCCAGGAATACAGCTCCCGGCATGCTCTGCGGCACAACCCGGCCGCCCGGCAGCCGCAAGGACTACAGCTCCCGGCATGTTCTGCGGCACAACCCGGCCGCCCGGCGGCCGGTTTGATGCGGAGCCACCCAGCATCCCTGCGAGCACAGCTGCAGGCGCAACAGCAGTTACGCAGCCACAACTAGGCACTAAACAAAGGCTTTCCAACACTGGAGGTCTAGAACAGGTAGACATTAGCACAGAAGCACAAGGGGCTCCGTCACCCTGCACAAATCTCCCCGTGCCTACACACGCACACGTTCAGAAGTTAGTTATCAGAAAACGCCCGACTCAGCCATTTGCCACAGTCACGAGACTCACGACATGATAACACGACATGACACACGAGGTGGGCTCAGAGTTTTAAGGCAAGAAATACCTCCCACGCCCCCCACCCGAGATCTTTCAGGGTCCACACCTGCCATCGCCCCGCACCAAACCTACCCGGCCAAAGGCTTTCAGGTGGCCCGAAACACTGTACACAGAAAATAACCAGGGACAGACCTGCATTGTTCGGAAGCGAACGATGCCCGACCGGGGCTCCTCTGCGGGGCACGGAGCCCCCCGGCCCCGCCCGGAGACACACACCCGCCCCCCGCTGCCCGAACTCACCCACCAGCGCTCTCCGGCCCCCGGACACGGCCGCGCTGCTCTCTCAGGCGGCTGCCGCAGGCGAGGCTCGGGCACCGCCAGGCCTCCAGGCGTCCCGACGGGCTGGCGGCCACCGCAGGGGATGGCTGCCGGCGGCCGGACCGCCGCGGCGCTCCCCGCCCAGCTCCGAGCAGGCTCCGCCGGCCGCGGGCTTCCCACGCCGGGCCGCAGAGGGGCCCCGGCACCGCACAGGGACGCCTCGCGACCCCGCCGCCACACGCACCGGCCCTTCGGCCTCCACACGCACCGCTCCCGCCCCCGCTCCGACGCGCCGCGCACGCGCCACCGGAAGCCCGAGCCCCGCGGGGCGGCCCTTAAAGGGCGGCCGGAAGGAACGGCCCCCACCGGCCCCGCCACCGCGCCCAGCCGGTGAGCGCCAGCGCCCCCTGCTGGCCGGGCCGCGCTCAGCTCGCGAGGGCGCCGAGGGCCGGGCGGGGCGGGACGCGCCGGCTCGGGGCCAGCGCCTTCTCGGAGCGAGCGGGAAACCCCTGCGGGCCCCGGTCACGGCCGGGCACAGCCGCGCGCCCTCGGAGAGCTGCTGAACGCGGCTGCCGCTCGTGACACATACCGAGCCGTCTGCGACGGGAGCGGGCAGAGGAGGAAGGGGCCGGCGGCCGCGGGGCCTGGCCCCAGGCGGGGGGGAGGGGCTGGGGCCCGGGGGGCCGCCCCCCTCCTCACAGTTCCCCCACAGTTCCCCCACAGTTCCCCCACAGTTCCCCCACAGTTCCCCCACAGTTCCCCCACAGTTCCCCCACAGTTCATCCCATGGACGGAACCGGGACCTACTGTGAGGCACTGGGAAAGAAGTGGGAGGAAGCCGGGACAGACCAATATAGCCCAGTATGGACTAGACCAATATAGCCCAGTATGGACTGGAGGGAACTGCGAGGGAACCGCGAGAGAACCCCACAGAACAAACCATGGGGCACGAGAAGGCAGAGAATTAAGAATTAGGGACAGGGAGCCAGAAAAAAAAAAGAAAAAAACCAAAGGGAGACAGAGAGCAAAAGGAACCGCAATGCGTACGGAGAGAAGAGAGAAACAATTCTAGCATAGGGTCACGCGGGAGCCAGGGACAGCAAGATGGAGAAAGGACAGAAGCTACAGGCTACAGGGCAGAGAGGGAAGAATTAATGAATAGACACAGAGAGCTGGGCAGAAAGAGATGGAGAAAGGCTAAAGATCACACGGCCTACAGGGAAGAGAGAAGAGAGGGAGGAATTTTAAAAACAGGGGCAAGAAGCCAGAGAGAGGGAGAGAGAAGCAACAATAAAATGGGGACAAGCCACAGGGCAGCGAGGAGGGAATCAATGAATAAGAACACGAGACCAAAGAGAACACAATGTAGAATGGAAAAAAGGAACAGCGGCCTACAGGGAAGGAGGAATTAAAGATCAGGGACTGGGAGGCAGACAGAGACACATGAAGAAACAAGTGGAAAAAAAAAAAAAAAACACAAACCAACAGCAATGGGCTACAAAGACAGAGAGGGAGGAAATGAGGAAATAAAACATCGCAGCAAGGAGCTGGACAGAGAGAGATGAGGACAAACAAATAGCACGGGTCCACGTGACAGAGAACGTGGAATTAGAACACAGAGAGAGGGAGCCGGACAGAGAGAGAGGCCGAGAGAAACATCTAGACAGGCTACAGCGGGCAGAGGCAGGAATTAAAACCTAGGGACAGGGAGCTGGACAGAGAGAGATGGAGGTCACAGGGAACAGCGGTGGCTGCAGGAAGAACAGGAATTCATGAATAGGGAAAGGGAGCTGGACAGAGAAGAACTCAGAAAGGCAAGAACAGTAGCAGGGTACAGAGCAGAGAAGACGAATTAAAAAGCACGGGGGGAGCGTTGAGGCAGACAGAGAGAGATTAAGAAAAAAGTCACGGGCTACGTGGCAAAGCAGGAGGAATTCAGAAACGAGGATGGGAACCAAGGGAGAGTGTGCTGGTGAAGGATAACGGGCATTAAAAGTGAGGGACGGGGAGCTGGGAAAAGCGAGGCAGAGAAAAACAGAATCACAGAGAGAATCACACAAAGCCAAAAAAGAAGAAACTGAACAACAGGAACAGGTGTAACCAAAGCGATGAAATCAACCAACCAGAGACGGTGTTCCATTACGGGAACATGGAGCGTACCAATCAGCGCACCTGTCGATCTGCATTTTAGTGCCTAGGCGATCGTTAATGTCAGCAGAACAACAGACAACATGCTTCTGTCAGAAAAGGATGACAAAACGCGGTTTCGCTTAGCGGACTGAGAAAACTAGCCAAGACTGCCAAGAGTAAGAGCCGAGAAGCTAAAAGGTAATTCCAGCAGGGGGAGATCGCGACCACCGACTCACAGACCACCACCGACCCAAGTAACACCACCTACTCAGAAGAGAACAACGGAAGAGGACAACCGAGCCTGCGCAGTGATTGACATACGGAACGAGCAAGTTTGTACCCATCGCTAGACAAGACAATAATGACTATGTATGAGTATGTAAAATTTTCATCTACAAATTGTACAGGAAAGGTGCGTGAGGCACGCACGCCAGGAGGAGCGATCCCCCGTGCATCCGGCGCCGTGAATATAGAATGCCTGCTCTTTAATACTAAATTGGTGTTGAGGAGTCGTTTCCGATTTTAACGCGTTTTTCGGTAACAGTTTTGGCACCCCAGGTGGGAACCTGCTTTTGAATCTCGACGGATCCGTGGGATCGTGGGACCTGCAGCCGGCCCCGAGGAATTCTCCGGGAGAGCTTCCGATCCCCGGGCCAGAGAATTCTGAGCAAGATCCCCTGGATTGAGGTAAACAAGGCATTCTTTGAAGAAGAAACTTAGGTAGAATAATACGTGGGGTTAGTTTCCCACATAGGATAGGATAGCGGGTTTGAGTCCCACAGGCCTGCCCGTAAGGCGCGGCGAAAGCCACGCAGGGTCGGGGCCAAGAGGTGCCTCGGTTGGTAAGTCTCTGCTAGGCGAAAGCCTGTGGAGCGGGACCCGAGGGTAGGGGGGTCTTCAACAGGGGGTTGAAGTCTCCAGGGATATCTAGCAGGGGGCTACAGATCCCAGTGGCAGATTTCCAGTGAGACCTCCAACGGGGGTTGGAGTCCCTCTGACTAGTATTTGTGATAGTGCACTATCACAACTACTAGTCGACTGGGAGACGGGAGCATTACTGAGTAGGAAACCTATCCCACAGAGAACACCTTTGCGATGTATTTTGAAGCACTGGAAAGACGTCGGGGGCGGTGACCCACTAACTCGGAAACCATTAATTGAATATTGCAATCATTGGTGGCCAACGTATCAATTGGAAGGTGGGCACAAATGGCCAGAACACGAGACATTGCAATATCGTACCATCTTGCAATTAATGTTGTTTTGTAAAAAGGGAAGGCAAACGGGAAGAAGTGGCATATGTTGATTTGTTCTTTACACCGTGGAATCATCCCGAGCAGCAGAAACAGCGTGAGGTATGTCCACAAGATTCTACGGCAATGTTTCTGAAAAGAGGAAAACGTGGTGAGAACTTGAAAGAGTGTTGCTCTACTTGTGATACTGGATACTTCGCTTGATGAAACTGACAAGAAAATAGTATGGAATACAGCCAGAAGGCAGGTGCAGGGAGCACATGCTAACAGGAATTTACAGAGAACAATGAATAAGAATTTTCCATCTACAAATCCCGAGTGGGACCCTAATCAGCCAGGACCCAGGGGAATGTTGACTAGATGTCAGAGAGAGATTTTATTTGGAGTAAGACAAGCAATGCCAAAAGCAATAAATTGGTCAAAATTTATGAAGTGAGACAAGAATTAAGTGAGTCCCCTTCAGCCTTTATGGAAAGACTGAAGGTGACCACCAGAAAATATACTCATTTGAACCCAGAAAAAACAGAAAAAGCAATTCAGCTGGTCTCTATATTCATAAGACAATCAGCCCCAGATGGGGGCGGGGGGAGAGAAAACAACCTTCAGAAACTAGAACAACCTGAATCCAGAGATCTGGGTTAAATGCTTGAAGTAGCTTGGCATGAAGGAGACCAGGGGAATCAACCCTAGCTGAACACCTGGTTACACTGAAGCTACGGAATGAAGAAATAGAATTTTTGGTAGATACGGGAGCCACTTATTTGGTATTGAATACACGTGAAGAGAAATTTGATCATAAATCAGTAGATGTTGCTAGCGCAACAGGGCAAAGAAAAATTAGCCCCTCTCAGAGCCATTAAAGTTTAAATTGGAGAAGCAATGGGCAACTCACCAGTTTCTGCATATGCCTGAATGTCCACTGCCTCTGTTATGACGAGATCTATTAGGTCAATTAGATGCTCAAGTAACTTTTAAAGATGGAGAGATTAAATCACTAATACCAGAATCAAAAGCCACAGAGGCGAGAGCGTTTATGTTACAGGATTCCTCCAGGGAGGAACGGGTTCCCGAGGAAGTGGAAAACGTAGTAATTCCTTTGGTTTGAGCGAGCGGAGCTCCGGAGCGATCTAAGTGGGCAGAGCCGGTAAAAGTAACCTTAAAGCCTGGAGCCAAGCCCGTAAGACAAAAACAATACCCTATTAAGCGAGAGGCTCGAAAAGGATTACAGAAGTTAATTATAAAATTTTTCAGAATATGAGCTTTTAGTGGAATGTGAATCAGAATATAGTACTCCTGTGTCGCCAGTAAAGAAATCTAGAGGCAAAGAGTATTAGCTAGTTCACGATTTAAGGGCTATAAATCAGGTGGTCCAAGATATACATCCGGTAGTAGCTAATCCATACACTTTACTGACCTCTTTTAAAGGAGGAGCATAAACGGTTTACTGTACTAGATTTGAAGGACGCCTTCTTTTGCATACCTCCAGGCATAAAAAGTCAAAGCCTATTTGCTTTGGAATGGGAAAGCCCCACCACAGAATGAAAGACACAGCTACCATGGACCGTACTTCCACAAGGATTTAAAAATAGTCCTACGATACTTGAGACTCAGCTGGCAAAAAAAAATTAGAGATATAGAAAAAACAGAACCCAGGGAGAGGCATCTTGTTACAGAATGCGGATGACATTCTGATAGCGGCACAAAGTAAAGAAAAATGTTTTGAAATTTTTAAATTTTCTCGGCCAAGGAAGATGCGGAGTTTCCAGAAACAAAACCCAAATAGGAAAAGAAGCAGCCATTTATTTAGGATTTGAAATATCTCAAAGACAAAGACAATTAGAAAGTGAAAAGAAAGAAACTATTTGTCAAATTCCCGAACCTAGCAGCCCGAAGGAACTGAGAGCTTTTCTGAAAACAATGAAATAGCATCAGCTCTGGATTCTGAACTATAGACTGTATGTAAAACCATTATTTGAGGCATTGAAAGACTCAAAAGGATAAATATTTAACCTGGACGCCCGGATGCCAAACGGCATTCAAAGAACTGAAAAGAGCCTCGATGATGGCCCCTGCATTAGGCCTACCTGATTTCGCTAAACCTTTTGAGTTGTTTGTCCACGAAAGACAACATTTAGCCCTTGGAGTGCTGACACAGCGACTGGGAACCTGGAAGAGACCTGTGGGCTACTTCTCCAAACAACCTGACCACGCGAGTAAAAGATGGCCTGGGTGTTTACGGGCAGTAGCAACAACAGCGCTGCCGATCCGGGAAGCCCCAAAGTTAACAATGGGACAGAAGATGACAGTATATGTCCCGCACATAGCGGTGACTGTTTTAGAACAAAAGGGGGGTCGTTGGCTATCCCTTAGCAGAATGTTGAAATATCAAGTTGTTCTGTTAGAACAAGACGATGTGGAATCGAAGACTACTGCTATACTGAATCCTGCTATGTTTTTAACAACAGAAAACCTTACGGACAATTTAGAACACGATCGCTTGCTAACTATTGAACAAGTCTATTCCAGCAGACCAGACCTGAGACACAAACCTCTGGGAAAATCCTGATCTGGAGTTGTTTACAGATGGAAGAAGCTCTGGGCGAGAAGAGAAGCGAATGGCCGGATATGCTGTCGTTATCGCCGCCGAGGGAACGGAGTCAGGGGTGCTGCCTGCAAACACCTCAGCACAGAAAGCAGCATTGGTAGCATTGAAGCGAGCTCTGCGAATGGCAGAAGGACAAAGGATAAATATCTAGACTGATTCCAAACGTGCATTTGGTGTGATCCACGATCATGGAGCTATTGGGAAGGAGAAAGGACTGCCATCAGCCCAAGAATCATCAATACAGCATAAAGAAGAAATTCTCCAACTTCCGGAAGACGTGCAGAAACCAAAAGAAGTGGCGGTAAAGCGTTGCAAAGCTCATCAATTTGGCCAGACGGCTGTAAACATAAGCAAACGACTGACCGATAAAGCTGCAAAGAGGACTGCAGAGCAAGGTATCCTTGCACTAGTACCAGTAAAACAGATCAGAATTCCAAAGTTGAAACCGAGATATAATAAATTGGATGAGCAATTAGCAGAACAATTGGAAGCATCACAAAACACAGAGAGATGGTAGGTAACACCAGAAAAACAAGTAATAACAACAACCACCCCACAAGTTATGACAGAACTTGCAAAAGAAAACCATGAGCAAACACATTAGGCTGTAGGCGCTACGGTTTTGAGTTTAAAAACATCTGTAGCGTGTGTAGGCACGACAAGAATAGTTAAACCCATAGTAGCTAAGTGTCCAATCTGTCCTAGAAATAATCCCCTGAACCAAAGGAAACAACCTTTAGGAGTAACAAAACAAAAAATTCTCCCGGAAATTATTAGCAAATTAAGTTCTCTGAGTTACCCAGACAAAATAGATAGAGCAGTATTTGTCAGTGCTGATTGACAAATTTTCTAGATGGCCAGAAGCTTTCTCGTGCTGCACCGACAAAGCTAGAGTAGTAGTTAAAACGTTGCTGAAGGAAATAATACCAAGATTTAGAGTGCCAACGGGAATGCCCTCTGATAGAGCACCACATTTTTTTGCAGAGGTACTTCAACAACTTAATAAAATTTTGGGTAGAAAATGGGACCTGCATACACCCTGGAGACCACAATCAAGTGAAAAATTTCAGAACATGAAGCAAACACTAAACTGACATAGTGGAATATTATTGATCTAGGATGGAAGTATTGAGAAAATTATTATTTCAGAACTTCCAAACAGGGGAAATGTAACCAAAGTGATGAAATCAACCAGAGACGGTGTTCCATTACGGGAACATGGAGCGTACCAATCAGCGCACCTGTCGATCTGCATTTTAGTCCCTAGGCGATCGTTAATGTCAGCAGAACAACAGACAACATGCTTCTGTCAGAAAAGGATGAAAAAACGCGGTTTCGCTTAGCGGACTGAGAAAACTAGCCAAGACTGCCAAGAGTAAGAGCCGAGAAGCTAAAAGGTAATTCCGGCAGGGGGAGATCGCGACCACCGACTCACAGACCACCACCGACCCAAGTAACAGAAGAGAACAACGGAAGAGGACAACCGAGCCTGCGCAGCGATTTACATACGGAACGAGCAAGTTTGTACTAATCAGCAGACAGGACAATAATGAATATGTATGAATACGTAAAACATTGATCTACAAATTGTACGGGAAAGGTGCGTGAGGTACGCACGCCAGGAGGAGCGATCCCCCGTGCATCCGGCGCCGCGAATAAAGAATGCCTGCTCTTTAATACTAAATTGGTGTTGAGGAGTCGTTTCCGATTTTAACGCGTTTTTCGGTAACACAGGGAGTCAGATCAAGAGAGCCAGAGAACAACAAAACACCGACAGGCTACAGGACAGAGCAGGAGGAATAAAAAAAAAAAACGGAGCCAGAGCCAGGCAGAGAGAGGCAGAGAAAGAAAAAGGAGCCACAGGCTACAGGACAGAGAGAGGGAGGACTGAAAAGACGGGGAGGCAGGGAGACACTCAGAGCGAGATGGAGAAAGAAGGTGCCGGGGGGGAGGGCGCAAAAAAAAAAAAGTAAATTTTGCAGCAGGTAAGGAAAGAGAGGGGGCCGGGGGAGAGACAGGGAGGGCCCAGGACGCACAAGAGAGGCAACGGGGCCCCAGTGGCCCAGGACTCACCGCGACTCTCGCTCTCAGCGCTGCTGGCACAATTTAGCCGTTCAGATGCTTCTTTCCCCTCCTCTCCTCCCTGCCTCTTCTGCAGCTCCAGACTCTAGGCCGTCCTCCACCTGAAGAGAATACGTGGGTGTCTTACAGCTCTTACCAGATGAGGCTTCCTAGGCACGTAGCCTAGCTCGCTCGTGCACTACACGCCCGTACCCAACTCCGGGTTACGCGTACAGACCCTACGGTGCACGTTGGTGGCCTGGCCCGCTGCGGGCTATGAAGGGGGATCCTTCCTCCCCCACCTGCATGGACAGGCTCTCTCTTGCCTGCGGCAGGAAGGCAGCTGGCAGCCAGAGCACCTTCAGTTTCTTCTTCTTTACCTTTCGTTGGCGTCTCCAGCTTCAGCCGAGGCAGCTCTTGTCCGCAGCCGGGAAGGGCTTTGTCTATCCCTTTTCGGCCCTGCGCTGCGAGGACGGCGAGGACGGGCAGAGAGAAGCCACGCGAGCCTGAGACGGCCGCAGGCAACGGCATCCCCGGGGGAAGGACAGACAACCACGTCCTCAGCACAGTCTCTGGGAGAGGGAAAGAAGAAACAGCGACCGTCATTACCGTCGATCGACCCTGGCCAAAGCCTCTCCTTCCGCAGGGGCTTCTGGACACACCGCTCCCTCCCCACGCTACTGCTAAGGGCCCCTGCACCAAGGGGGAATCCAGTGCGCTTGAGGGACGGCTTGCTGCCTTCACGACAGGGCCTGGGGGCGGCCTAAGGCTATGCAGCACGCTTATGGGGAGGTGCCGGAGCTGGGGGCAGGCGCACGGGGCAAGGGGGGCCAGGGGAGGCTGAGCGGGACCTCCGGTGGGCCGGGGACGCGGCCATCATCTGCGCCCTGGGCACGGGGAAATGGTCATCGTCCTCCTCCTTTCCCTCTTCCCTTCTGTCAGCTCCCGGGGAACTCACCGCTTCTCGGGAAGCGGCCGCACCCGCAAGCCCCCAGTAATCAACACGAAGCCAACCCCAAAAATACACCTCGCGTACCGTACGCGCCACGGCCGCCCGGCACCCGAGCGCCGGAAGACCGCGCCTCCCGCCATGCCCGGCGAACCACGTGACAGGGCCGGCAGCCACTGCGCCAGGAATACAGCTCCCGGCATGCTCTGCGGCACAACCCGGCCGCCCGGCGGCCGGTTTGATGCGGAGCCACCCAGCATCCCTGCGAGCACAGCTGCAGGCGCAACAGCAGTTACGCAGCCACAACTAGGCACTAAACAAAGGCTTTCCAACTCTGGAGGTCTAGAACAGGTAGACATTAGCACAGAAGCACAAGGGGCTCCGTCACCCTGCACAAATCTCCCCGTGCCTACACACGCACACGTTCAGAAGTTAGTTATCAGAAAACGCCCGACTCAGCCATTTGCCACAGTCACGAGACTCACGACATGATAACACGACATGACACACGAGGTGGGCTCAGAGTTTTAAGGCAAGAAATACCTCCCACGCCCCCCACCCGAGATCTTTCAGGGTCCACACCTGCCATCGCCCCGCACCAAACCTACCCGGCCAAAGGCTTTCAGGTGGCCCGAAACACTGTACACAGAAAATAACCAGGGACAGACCTGCATTGTTCGGAAGCGAACGATGCCCGACCGGGGCTCCTCTGCGGGGCACGGAGCCCCCCGGCCCCGCCCGGAGACACACACCCGCCCCCCGCTGCCCGAACTCACCCACCAGCGCTCTCCGGCCCCCGGACACGGCCGCGCTGCTCTCTCAGGCGGCTGCCGCAGGCGAGGCTCGGGCACCGCCAGGCCTCCAGGCGTCCCGAGGGGCTGCCGGCCACCGCAGGGGATGGCTGCCGGCGGCCGGACCGCCGCGGCGCTCCCCGCCCAGCTCCGAGCAGGCTCCGCCGGCCGCGGGCTTCCCACGCCGGGCCGCAGAGGGGCCCCGGCACCGCACAGGGACGCCTCGCGACCCGGCCGCCACACGCACCGGCCCTTCGGCCTCCACACGCACCGCTCCCGCCCCCGCTCCGACGCGCCGCGCACGCGCCACCGGAAGCCCGAGCCCCGCGGGGCGGCCCTTAAAGGGCGGCCGGAAGGAGCGGCCCCCACCGGCCCCGCCCCCGCGCCGGACCGCCCCCGCGCCCAGCCGGTGAGCGCCAGCGCCCCCTGCTGGCCGGGCCGCGCTCAGCTCGCGAGGGCGCCGAGGGCCGGGCGGGGCGGGGCGGGACGCGCCGGCTCGGGGCCAGCGCCTTCTCGGGGCGAGCGGGAAACCCCTGCGGGCCCCGGTCACGGCCGGGCAGAGCCGCGCGCCCTCCGAGAGCTGCTGAACGCGGCTGCCGCTCGTGACACATACCGAGCCGTCTGCGACGGGAGCGGGCAGAGGAGGAAGGGGCCGGCGGCCGCGGGGCCCTGGCCCCAGGCGGGGGGGGGGGGCTGGGGCCCGGGGGGCCGCCCTGCTGGGTCACTGCCCTGCGCCGCACCGCGCTGGGGGCTGGGGCCCGACCGGCGCCGGGGGACCGGGGGCCGCCACGAGCAGGGGGCCTGAGCTTAGCCACGGCCTGCAAAACACCCCGAAGCGTGAGACGCTGCAAGGCCAAGGTGGTCCTTGGCAATGGGGGCGCCTGGGCTCGGCCTCCGCCTTACCTGTCCTGGGTCTGCGTGGCGTTCCAGGGGATTGGTGTTTTCCTTGTGCGGAAGGTGGGCTGGCCGTTCGGCCGTGCCCCGGCCGTTACCGATCCTGCCAAAGGCGCTCGCACGCTCTGGCCCATTACTGCTGCGGTACCGCGCCGTAGCAGAAAGGTGTTGTGTTTTCTCACAAAAAGCCTCCTATGGTCAGTTGAAGAAATAACCTCCTTCCGTGGCACTGACTCTTTTCGTACAGTCCATAGCCGGCTTTCGGCTTTTGTCTTTACAGCATTCAGTTTGCTTTCTGCCTAGCTTTCTACCTGCTGTGAAACATTTGGATGGTTTTTTCTTGTTGGTTTTTTTTCCCCCTACTTGCTCCACAACTCCCACACCAACCACCCAGCGTGGCTCGCCTTTCAGCCCCCAGACCGAGGAGCCTTGCCCTGGGACGGCCCTTACATGTCAGCAGAGTTGTTCCAGCTCTCACCCTGTCCCTACCCAGCTGAGGACGTCTGTGTCCGTGGGAGACACCCAGACACTCCCCCTGCAGCGTGGCAGCCCCCTGCCCCGTCAGTGAAAACTGCGGCAATATCGGCTAAGTTTAAAAGCGTCGGCAGGAGGTGCAGAATACGTAAATAAAGCGGCGGTTGGCTGCCGGGTATGGGTGCGATATAAATACATTTTGTTTACAGGCCTTCGTGCCTATTCAGCGTTGAACGGCACCGCAGCCCACCCACCCCGGGGCTCACGGGGCTCGGAGAAGGGTTTCTCCAAGGGCACAACCTAAGGCAGCGCAGGAAGCCCAGCTGCCACGCTCCCAGTCGCTACGGGACGCTTGCTTACAGCTACACCGACGAGGGTACGGATGAGGCTGGAACTAGCAGAAATGCTGACTCTTCTGGCCTTTTATTTGTGGAAGGTACAGCGCGCGAGCCTCGGCGGCTCACAGGAGAAGCGCGCAGTGCTGCCTAACTCTCATTCTCAGCTCACGTACTACTGCCAAAGCTCCTGCCCTGTGCTGTGCCAGATGCCGGCTGGCGTGAGCACCTGGGCTCCTGAGGGACCCCCTTGTCCTGAGAGCCAGAGGTACTCACTTCCCTTTGCATGAGGCCTGTAGGAGATATACCCTGCAATTTAAAAAATCCGTATCAAATGTGGCAGACTCAAAAGAGGGCATTTTTAAAAAGGCAGGTTTGTTTTCTTTGTTAACTTTACGATCTACAGCCTAGCAAAGAGCTCCCTTTCAGTGTCAGTCGCTTGGCTTTCTCCCCTACTGACGAGGTCCCAGCCTCCCGGTGAGATCTCGCTGGAGATATTCTGAGTTTCCCTCGAGTACGTGGCTGCCCTGGCCCGAGGCCAGCGAAGAAGCTGACTTTGCCCGTGCCTGAATCAGCAACACGTCCAGCAGGCGACTTGCAGAGCCCAGGGAACCCTCGTAAAGAGGTTTGGGGGTGGGGCGCGCCACATCTGCGGCATCGGCCGTGGGAAAGGACCGGCGCAGTAAAACAGGTGGGTGAAACCGCGGTCCGCGCCAATACGTGCTGCTGCCTGGGGCATCGCTTTGCTGCGGGTCAAGTCAGATGCTCTCTGTAAGAGTCAGTCAGGGTAAAGGCAGCAGCAGATTTCTTTTCTGCTCATTTTAACAAAGGCTGGACGGAGCCCATAGAGGAAGGCACTACGCGTCTTGCTGGGTTGGTTTCCCTGCCTTCTCGTAAGCTGTCGCAGAAACTTGCACGAGCAAAGCCTGTGCAAGCTGATGACAGCCACACACGGTTGAAGAGGGAGCAGACGGTGAGAGCAGAGGTGTGCGCTCAGGCTGTGCGCTGGAAGCTAATGCTAATGCTGCAAAATAAAGAGTGGATTTTCTTTTTTGGGTTTAGGTGAGCGTTAAACATGACATGTGCGTATGTGCGTGTGTCTCTCGCAGGTTTTTGTCATACACCCCACCCTCCCACCCCAAAAAAACAACCCACACATGCCACGCGTTAAACAGTGGTTTTCCATTGTACTTAGAAGTGCTTACATAGGTGTGTTGGTTTGTTACTTTTTTATTTTTTAATGCAGAAACAGCAATACGATAGATTTAATACAGCTAGCAATTAGATGGGTGTAGCTTTAGAGCGTCGGCTGTTTACAAAGCAACCGCACACCTTCTTTAACTCACAGTTTAAACAAGTAAACTTGCAGTGCATCACACGTGCTTTGTACAGTCACGTTCCACACGGCAGGCCAGATGCTTCACCCTGCCTTGTCCTTGTTGCCCCGACTCCAACGGGACCGCCGAGGCCATCCTGGGGACAGCGCCGCTTTCTAGCAGCTGGGTTGCTTGCCTGGACGCCCCACAGACAAAGAGTCATTTCCCCACTGAACCTCTTCTCAAATAATTTCCTAGCCCTGCAGGCCCCACGTCCTTTGGTTCATATTTCCTTTTTTCCGGGCTTGATGCACAGGACCGACGATTTCCAGAAATAGAAACAGAGGCTGATTCAGTCCAGGCTCAACATTCTCTGACCTAAACCAAACTGTCTTCGAAGAGATAGCTGTACCGTAGGCACCACCTCGGGAACAGAAGTTGCCCTGTCATAAAAAAAAAAAAAAAGAAGGAAAACAAGGCATTTCAGGCTGAGGAGGCTGAGCGGTGTGCTGGGGGCGGTGGGGGTTGGAAAGAAACAGTTCAGACGATTAGAGCGAGCTTAGCGTTGCAAAGCGTGCCATTATTTTTAATTTGGCAGTCAGAAGAAAATAGATTCCGACACTGATTTCCTGTGTGCTGCGGGAGTTCTCTCCTCAGCATTCCTGTGCACCATTTTACTTTTGTGTCCCGTCCGCTTCGCTTTTGCGCTGTAGCTCTCCGGTTCTAGCTACGCTTCCCACCACCCCCATTACTCTTTGACAAGCCCAGCTCTCACTGTGCTTCCCTTCCCTTCCCTTCCCTTCCCGTATGCGCGTGCAGGGAAAAGCCCGCGCGTCTGCCACTACAGGACACGCTCTGGGAGGCAGGAGAGATGACGACGCTCCCTGACAGAGGACACAGCTGAGGGGCGGTCCGCCGGGGCTGGGGAGATGGCAGCACCTTCCCTCAGCTGCCCCATCCGAGCACAGGTGCAGGTGAGCACTGAGGAGAGACAAGCAGGCAGGAGCCGCAGAGCGAGAGAGAAAATAAAATTCACGGGTGGGTGCTACTTGCGTCTCATTTTTAGCGCAAGGGATGAATTCTCAGCACATTCTTGGAGCTGCCCCTTTGGGACTCACGGAGAAGAGGGAGGTTGGCCACGCGGTGCAGCCCAGCTCTGCTTCCCCTAAATGGTTTTACTGTTCAGGTGTTGCCCTAATCTGGCCGGTACCCCTGCAAAGAGTTTGGGATTTCTGCTGCCTCTCCGGGCCAGCCGCAGACCCTGACTTCATCGCAGCGAATGACCCTGCGCTCGTCAGAGCGGTTGCCGAGTCACATCCCGCTGCCTTCCCTGCAGAACCGGTGACCCTTTTTCAGCCCTTGCCCCCTCTTCTCTCCGCTCGTTGCCCATCCTTTTATCAGTGCCGGCACCGATCCTGCCTCCAGCTCGCCCTGTCTCCACCTGCGAGCACCCAACAGGAGCTAAATGTCTCCTCAAGGACGCACGGAAGAGACGCGCAGGTAACCCAGCACAGACCCCCTGCAAACATCTTCTTTCCATTTTCTTTCCTCTCCTGACACGAAGAGATGACTTAGGAAAAAGCGTACTGCTCACACTTCACCTGCACTGCTTCTACTTTCACTTTCGCTCTCCTTGGCAGTAATTAATAGCGGTGGCTGGGGGGGCTGGGGCATTCCCCCAAAGCAGCTGCAGTTACATCCGGGCGGTTGTGGCACTCCATTAGCTCTGTAGTTTTTAAATCTAAATCTTCTGGAATTGTTAGTTCTGCTCAGGAATCACCCGTACCTGCAAATTTTCTTAATAGCTACGCTTGACCCCAGCCACTGTTTAACAGCTCACCTTTATTTCTCTTCATTTAAGAACCTAAAGCTTCGTTTACTGCTTGGGTTGGAAGCAGGAGCTGTCGCTGCCTCTGAACTTTCTAACAGCCCTGTTACAATTTCAGTACTACCCGCTCCCAATTTAGCTTTCCGGGTCGATTTTCATTCTAGATTCGAAAATTTCCTTATTTTGTTTCTGATCAGGAGTCATTAATGCCTGCAGTTGATTTAGTAACGGCTGTATTTAGATTGAGCTATTAATGACTCGCAACTCTATTTATGGCATAAAAAAGGACTGCCTTTATTTTTTTTAACTACAGATTAGGAATAATGACTGCCTGGTTTGTTCAGTAATAGGTGTGATTAAATTTAGTCACGACTCCTCCCTAAATAATATGTATTTATTTGCACTCTAACAATTTAACCTTCCCTTTACCGGCCAGGGGCACCGACAAGTGCCCGTGCGTACCTCCGCTCCCCCTGCGCCGGCTCCCCAGGGAACAGCCTCTTACCCTGACCAGAGTCTGCAGCGGCCCGTTGTCATCCCAGCTCCTCGCCCTCGAGAAAGCGGCCGCCTGAAGCGGCGGCAGCTCCGCTGCTGCCCAGAGGGGACGGAAATGGCGCGGGGTAAAGCTCTCCGGGCCGCCTGCGTCCCGCGCGGAGGCGGTGACCTCAGCAGCCTGTACGCTGTTGGGGCCGAGCCAACAACCTGAGGAGGAGTCGCAGGGCGTAGCTGTTTCTGCAACAACCACGCTTTCCCGCCTGGCTGGACAAGAAAGCGGGGCCTGCGGGGGCCTGGAGAGGCAGCATCGCTGCAGGTTGTGCCACGGCTGTTGAGAGGCCAAGGCAACACCTGAAACAGTGAACGGCACAACTAGTGAAAACCCCCAAGGTTCCGGGTTCAGTAAAGACAGGAATTGCAGCAGCACAATAAAATGATCTCACGAGGGGAAAAAAAACAGCAAAGCAAAAACCAAACCCCAAACAGAACACCATACCACTAACCCGTCTCACCGCCCCCTCAGCGCCCAAAACAGCATCCTGGGAGAAAAAAAGCAAAGCAGGCCACAAGGGACCTTTCTAGTACAGATGCCGCCAAAGAGTGCCAAGCTCTGGAATCCTTACCTCAGGCAACGCCTCCGCTTCTCTAAACGCCAGAGCACGCCTGCCCGGGGGGCTGAGACAGCCCCAAAGCTGCGACCGCCCGAGGGAACACGGGAGCACCGACGCCAGAGAAGCCCAGGGCCAGAGCCGGGGCTCTTCCACCCCCGGGCCCCGCCCCCGCCCTTCCCACAGCGCCCCGCGAAAGGGGCGGGCCGAGCCCCCCGGGGGGTGAAGGCCCCGGGAGCCGTACGAGAGCCGCCTGGAGTTCCCGGCACGGGAGGGAGGGGGGAGAGAAAACACCCAAACCGAGCCCCCCGAGCGGAGCAAACACAGGCTCGGGCTGTTGCCGGGGGGCGGGGCCTGTCGCTAAGGGGAGAGAGCCGGCACCGCCCCCCGGGCCGTTGCCGGGGGGTGGGGCCTGTCGCTAAGGGGAGAGAGCCGGCACCGCCCCCCGGGCCGTTGCCGGGGGGTGGGGCCTGTCACTAAGGGGGTGTGTCCAAAGGGACGCTGGCAATGCCCCTGGAGCCATCACCAAGGGCAGGGCCTGTTGCTATGGAGGGTGGGGCCAGGCAGCACCAGCAACACCCCCAGGCTGTCACCAGGGGGTGGGACCTCTTGCTAACTGGGGATGCTGGGGAGCACACGAGCACGGCCCCACCCCACCAGGCCCTCGCCAGGGGGCGGGGCCTGTCGCAAAGGTGGGTGGGGCCAGAGGGGTCAGACATCAGCCCGCGCGTATAGACCAGTGCGTCCCAGTAATGACCAACATGCCACACAGTATGGATCCCAGTACATCCCAGCTCCCTCCCAGCGACGCCCAGTACATCCCAGTTCCCTCCCAGTACATCCCAGTTCCCTACCAGTGCAGCCCAGTACATCCCAGATCCCTCCCAGTCCGTCCCAGTTCCTTCCCAGTCCGTCCCAGTACATCCCAGTTCCCTCACAGTACATCCCAGTTCCCTCCCAGTTCACACACAGTTCACTCCCAGTTCCATTCCAGTACATCCCAGTACATGCCAGTTGCCTCCCAGTTTCCTCTAAGTACATCCCAGTACTTCAAAGTTCCCTCCCAGTACATCCCAGTTCCCTCACAGTACATCCCAGTACTTCACAGTTCACTCCCACTACATCCCAGTACGTCCCAGTTCCCCCTTGGTACATAACACTTCCCTCCCAATACATCCCAGTTCCCTCCCATTACATCCCGATTCCCTCCCAGTACATCCCAGTTCCCTCCCAGTATGTCCCAGTACATCCCAGTTCCCTCACAGTACATCCCAGTTCCCTCCCAGTACATCCCACTACATCCCAGTTCCCTCCCAGTACATACCAGTTCCCTCCCAGTACATCCCAGTACATCCTGGTACATCCCAGTTCCCACCCAGTACATCCTACTACATACCAGTTCCCTCCCAGTTCCATCCCAGTTCCATCCCAGTTCCCTCTAAGTACATCCCAGTACTTCACGTTCCCTCCCAGCACATCCCAGTACGTCCCAGTTCCCCTCAGTACATAACACTTCCCTCCCCGTACATAACAGTACATCCCAGTGTCCTCACACTACGTCCCAGTTCCCTCCCAGTACATCCCAGTTCCCTACCAGTACATCCCAGTTCCCTCCCAGTTCCTTCCCAGTACATAACAGTTACCTCCCAGTACATCCCAGTACATCCCAGTAGATCCTGGTACATCCCAAATCCCTGCCAGTTCCACCCGGTACAACCCAGTACAAGCCTGTACATCCTAGTTCCTCCACAGTACATCCCAGGGCATCCCCGCACATTGTAGTGCCTCCCAGTACATCCCAGTTCCCTCCCAGTACTGGGAGGGACCTGGGATGTACTGGGAGGGACCTGGGATGTACTGGGAGGGAACTGGGATGTACTGGGATGTAATGGGACGGAACTGGGATGTATTGGGAGGCACTGGGAAAGAAGTGGTAGCGAACCGGGAGGGAATTGGGATGTACGGGGATGAACTGGTCGGAAACTGGGATGTACTGGCATGGAACGGGGATGTATTGGGATGTACAGGAACGGAACTGGAATGTACTGCGATGTACTGGGATGTACTGGGAGCAAATTGGAATTTACTGGGATGTACTGGG
Source organism: Phalacrocorax aristotelis (assembly GCF_949628215.1). NCBI lineage: Eukaryota > Metazoa > Chordata > Aves > Suliformes > Phalacrocoracidae > Phalacrocorax > Phalacrocorax aristotelis. The sequence goes on along the minus strand of NW_027441139.1, from coordinate 136,768 downwards.
AGGAAACTGGGATATACTGGGTGGAAACTGGAATATACTGGGAGGCACTGGGAGGGAAGTGGGTGTCAACTGGGACATTCCAGTTTCCTCCCAGTACATCCCAGTTCCCTACCAGTGCAGCCCAGTACATCCCATTTCCCTCCCAGTCCGTCCCAGTTCCCTCCCAGTCCGTCCCAGTTCCCTCCCAGTACATCCCAGTTCCCTCACAGTTCACACACAGTTCACTCCCAGTTCCATTCCAGTACATCCCAGTACATGCCAGTTGCCTCCCAGTTTCCTCTAAGTACATCCCAGTACTTCAAAGTTCCATCCCAGTACATCCCAGTTCCCTCCCACTCCGTCCCAGTACATCCCAGTTCCCTCACAGTACATCCTACTACATACCAGTTCCCTCCCAGTTCACTCCCAGTACACAACAGTTACCTCCCAGTACGTCCCAGTTCCCTCCCAGTACGTCCCAGTACATCCCAGTTCCGTCCCAGTTCCCTACCAGTGCGTCCTAGTTCCCTCCCAGTACGTCCCAGTTCCCTCTTAGTCCATTCCAGTTCCCTCCAGTATATCCCAGTACATCCCAGTTCCCTCCAGTACATCTCAGTTCCCTCACAGTTCACACACAGTTCACTCCCAGTTCCATTCCAGTACATCCCAGTACATGCCAGTTCCCTCCCAGTACATCGCAGTTCCCTCACAGTTCACACACAGTTCACTCCCAGTTCCATTCCAGTACATCCCAGTACATGCCAGTTCCTTCCCAGTACATCACACTACATCCCAGTTCCCTCCCAGTTCCTGCTAAGTACACCCCAGTACTTCACAGTTCCCTCCCAGCACATCCCAGTACGTCCCAGTTCCCCTCAGTACATAACACTTCCCTCCCAGTACATAACAGTACATCCCAGTGTCCTCACAGTACGTCCCAGTTCCCTCCCAGTACATACCAGTACCCTCCCAGTACATCCCAGTACATCCTGGTACATCCCAGTTCCCACCCAGTACATCCTACTACATACCAGTTCACTCCCAGTACATCCCAGTTCCATCCCAGTACATCCCAGTTCCCTCCCAGTTCCTTCCCAGTACATAACAGTTACCTCCCAGTACATCCCAGTACATCCCAGTACATCCTGGTACATCCCAAATCCCTGCCAGTTCCACCCGGTACAACCCAGTACAAGCCTGTACATCCTAGTTCCTCCACGGTACATCCCAGGGCATCCCCGCACATTGTAGTGCCTCCCAGTACATCCCAGATCCCTCCCAGTACATCCCAGATCCCTCCCAGTCTGTCCCAGTACGTCCCAGTACATCCCAGTTCCCTCACAGAACATCCCAGTTCCCTCACAGTTCACACACAGTTCACTCCCAGTTCCATTCCAGTACATCCCAGTACATGCCACTTTCCTCCAAGTAAATCCCAGTACATCCCACTACATTCAAGTTCCCTCCCACTTCCCTCTAAGTACATCCCAGTACTTCACAGTTCACTCCCAGTACATCCCAGTTCCCCCTCGGTACATAACAATTCCCTCCCAGTACACCCCAGTACATCCCAGTTCCCTCCCAGTATGTCCCACTACATCCCAGTTCCCTCCCAGTCCATCCCAGTTCCCTCCCGGTACATCCCAGTTCCCACCCAGTACATCCTACTACATACCAGTTCCCTCCCAGTTCACTCCCAGTACACAACAGTTCCCTCCCAGTACGTCCCAGTACATCCCAGTACGTCCCAGTACATCCCAGTTCCGTCCCTGTTTCCGACCAGTGCGTCCTAGTTCCCTCCCAGTACGTCCCAGTTCCCTCTTATTCCATTCCAGTTCCCTCCAGGATATCCCAGTACATCCCAGTTCCCTCCAGTACATCTCAGTTCTCTCCCATTTCCCTCCAAGTACATCCCAGTTCCCTCCCAGTTCAGTCCCAGTACACAACAGTTACCTCCCAGTACATCTCAGTACATCCTAGTAGATCCTGGTACATCCCAAATCCCTGCCAGTTCCACCCGGTACAACCCAGTACAAGCCTGTACATCCTAGTTCCTCCACAGTACATCCCAGGGCATCCCCGCACATTGTAGTGCCTCCCAGTACATCCCAGGTCCCTCCCAGTACTGGGAGGGAACTGGGACGTACTGGGAGGGAACTGGGATGTACTGGGATGTAATGGGACGGAACTGGGATGTATTGGGAGGCACTGGGAAAGAAGTGGTAGTGAACCGGGAAGGAATTGGGATGTACGGGGACGAACCGGTAGGAAACTGGGAGGTACTGGAATGGAACGGGGATGTATTGGGATGTACAGGAACGGAACTGGAATGTACGGCGATGTATTGGGATGTACTGGGAGCGAACTGGGATTTACTGGGATGTACTGGGAGGAAACTGGGATATACTGGGAGGAAACTGGGAGGGAAGTCGGTGTCAACTGGGACATTCCAGTTTCCTCCCAGTACATCCCAGTTCCCTACCAGTGCAGCCCAGTACATCCCAGATCCCTCCCAGTCCCTCCCAGTACATCCCAGTACATCCCAGTTCCCTCACAGTACATCCCAGTTCCCTCCCAGTTCACACACAGTTCACTCCCAGTTCCATTCCAGTACATCCCAGTACATGCCTGTTGCCTCCCAGTTTCCTCTAAGTACATCCCAGTACTTCAGAGTTCCCTCCCAGTACATCCCAGTTCCCTCACAGTACATCCCAGTACTTCACAGTTCACTCCCACTACATCACAGTACGTCCCAGTTCCCCCTTGGTACATAACACTTCCCTCCCAATACATCCAAGTTCCCTCCCAGTCCGTCCCAATCCCCTCCCAGTACATCCCAGTTCCCTGCCAGTATGTCCCAGTACATCCCAGTTCCCTCCCAGTACATACCAGTTCCCTCCCAGTACATCCCAGTTCCCTCCCAGTTCCCTCCCAGTACATACCAGTTCCCTCCCAGTACATACCAGTTCCCTCCCAGTACATCCGGGTACAACCTGGTACATCCCAGTTCCCACCCAGTACATCCTACTACATACCAGTTCCCTCCCAGTTCACTCCCAGTACATCCCAGTACTTCACAGTTCCATCCCAGTACATCCCAGTACGTCCCAGTTCCCCTCAGTACATAACACTTCCCTCCCAGTACATACCAGTACATCCCAGTGTCCTCACAGTACGTCCCAGTTCCCTCCCAGTACATCCCAGTTCCCTACCAGTACGTCCCAGTTCCCTCCCAGTTCCTTCCCAGTACACAACAGTTACCTCCCAGTACATCCCAGTACATCCCAGTAGATCCTGGTACATCCCAAATCCCTGCCAGTTCCACCCGGTACAACCCAGTACAAGCCTGTACATCCTAGTTCCTCCACGGTACATCCCAGGACATCCCCGCACATTGTAGTGCCTCCCAGTACATCCCAGTTCCGTCCCAGTACTGGGAGGGACCTGGGATGTACTGGGAGGGAACTGGGACGTACTGGGAGGGAACTGGGATGTACTGGGATGTAATGGGACGGAACTGGGATGTATTGGGAGGCACTGGGAAAGAAGTGGTAGTGAACCGGGAGGGAATTGGGATGTACGGGGATGAACTGGTAGGAAACTGGGATATACTGGCATGGAACGGGGATGTATTGGGATGTACAGGAACGGAACTGGAATGTACTGCGATGTACTGGGATGTACTGGGAGCGAACTGGGATTTACTGGGATGTACTGGGAGGAAACTGGGATATACTGGGAGGAAACTGGGATATACTGGGAGGCATTGGGAGGGAAGTGGGTGTCAACTGGGACATTCCAGTTTCCTCCCAGTACATCCCAGTTCCCTACCAGTGCAGCCCAGTACATCCCAGTTCCCTCCCAGTCCGTCCCAATCCCCTCCCAGTACATCCCAGTTCCCTGCCAGTATGTCCCAGTACATCCCAGTTCCCTCCCAGTACATACCAGTTCCCTCCCAGTACATCCCAGTACATCCTGGTACATCCCAGTTCCCACCCAGTACATCCTACTACATACCAGTTCCCTCCCAGTTCACTCCCAGTACATCCCAGTACTTCACAGTTCCCTCCCAGTACATCCCAGTACGTCCCAGTTCCCCTCAGTACATAACACTTCCCTCCCAGTACATACCAGTACATCCCAGTGTCCTCACAGTACGTCCCAGTTCCCTCACAGTACATCCCAGTTCCCTACCAGTACATCCCAGTTACCTCCCTGTTCCTTCCCAGTACATAACAGTTACCTCCCAGTACATCCCAGTAGATCCTGGTACATCCCAAATCCCTGCCAGTTCCACCCGGTACAACCCAGTACAAGCCTGTACATCCTAGTTCCTCCACAGTACATCCCAGGGCATCCCCGCACATTGTAGTGCCTCCCAGTACATCCCAGTTCCCTCCCAGTACTGGGAGGGAACTGGGATGTACTGGGAGGGACCTGGGATGTACTGGGAGGGAACTGGGACGTACTGGGAGGGACCTGGGATGTACTGGGATGTAATGGGACGGAACTGGGATGTAATGGGACGGAACTGGGAAAGAAGTGGTAGTGAACCGGGAGGGAATTGGGATGTACGGGGATGAACTGGTAGGGAACTGGGATGTACTGGCATGGAACGGGGATGTATTGGGATGTACAGGAACAGAACTGGAATGTACAGCGATGTATTGGGATGTACTGGCAGCGAGCTGGGATTTACTGGGATGTACTGGGAGGAAACTGGGATATACTGGGAGGAAACTGGGATATACTGGGAGGCATTGGGAGGGAAGTGGGTGTCAACTGGGACATTCCAGTTTCCTCCCAGTACATCCCAGTTCCCTACCAGTGCAGCCCAGTACATCCCAGTTCCCTCCCAGTCCGTCCCAATCCCCTCCCAGTACATCCCAGTTCCCTGCCAGTATGTCCCAGTACATCCCAGTTCCCTCCCAGTACATACCTGTTCCCTCCCAGTACATCCCAGTTCCCTCCCAGTTCCCTCCCACTACATCCCAGTACATCCCAGTTCCCTCCCAGTACATACCAGTTCCCTCCCAGTACATCCCAGTTCCCTCCCGGTACATCCCAGTTCCCACACAGTACATCCTACTACATACCAGTTCCCTCCCAGTTCACTCCCAGTACATCCCAGTACTTCACAGTTCCCTCCCAGCACATCCCAGTACGTCCCAGTTCCCTCCCAGTACATACCAGTACCCTCCCAGTACATCCCAGTACATCCTGGTACATCCCAGTTCCCACCCAGTACATCCTACTACATACCAGTTCACTCCCAGTACATCCCAGTTCCATCCCAGTACATCCCAGTTCCCTCCCAGTTCCTTCCCAGTACATAACAGTTACCTCCCAGTACATCCCAGTACATCCCAGTACATCCTGGTACATCCCAAATCCCTGCCAGTTCCACCCGGTACAACCCAGTACAAGCCTGTACATCCTAGTTCCTCCACGGTACATCCCAGGGCATCCCCGCACATTGTAGTGCCTCCCAGTACATCCCAGATCCCTCCCAGTACATCCCAGATCCCTCCCAGTCTGTCCCAGTACGTCCCAGTACATCCCAGTTCCCTCACAGAACATCCCAGTTCCCTCACAGTTCACACACAGTTCACTCCCAGTTCCATTCCAGTACATCCCAGTACATGCCACTTTCCTCCAAGTAAATCCCAGTACATCCCACTACATTCAAGTTCCCTCCCACTTCCCTCTAAGTACATCCCAGTACTTCACAGTTCACTCCCAGTACATCCCAGTTCCCCCTCGGTACATAACAATTCCCTCCCAGTACACCCCAGTACATCCCAGTTCCCTCCCAGTATGTCCCACTACATCCCAGTTCCCTCCCAGTCCATCCCAGTTCCCTCCCGGTACATCCCAGTTCCCACCCAGTACATCCTACTACATACCAGTTCCCTCCCAGTTCACTCCCAGTACACAACAGTTCCCTCCCAGTACGTCCCAGTACATCCCAGTACGTCCCAGTACATCCCAGTTCCGTCCCTGTTTCCGACCAGTGCGTCCTAGTTCCCTCCCAGTACGTCCCAGTTCCCTCTTATTCCATTCCAGTTCCCTCCAGGATATCCCAGTACATCCCAGTTCCCTCCAGTACATCTCAGTTCTCTCCCATTTCCCTCCAAGTACATCCCAGTTCCCTCCCAGTTCAGTCCCAGTACACAACAGTTACCTCCCAGTACATCTCAGTACATCCTAGTAGATCCTGGTACATCCCAAATCCCTGCTAGTTCCACCCGGTACAACCCAGTACAAGCCTGTACATCCTAGTTCCTCCACAGTACATCCCAGGGCATCCCCGCACATTGTAGTGCCTCCCAGTACATCCCAGGTCCCTCCCAGTACTGGGAGGGAACTGGGACGTACTGGGAGGGAACTGGGATGTACTGGGATGTAATGGGACGGAACTGGGATGTATTGGGAGGCACTGGGAAAGAAGTGGTAGTGAACCGGGAAGGAATTGGGATGTACGGGGACGAACCGGTAGGAAACTGGGAGGTACTGGAATGGAACGGGGATGTATTGGGATGTACAGGAACGGAACTGGAATGTACGGCGATGTATTGGGATGTACTGGGAGCGAACTGGGATTTACTGGGATGTATTGGGAGGAAACTGGGATATACTGGGAGGAAACTGGGAGGGAAGTCGGTGTCAACTGGGACATTCCAGTTTCCTCCCAGTACATCCCAGTTCCCTACCAGTGCAGCCCAGTACATCCCAGATCCCTCCCAGTCCCTCCCAGTACATCCCAGTACATCCCAGTTCCCTCACAGTACATCCCAGTTCCCTCCCAGTTCACACACAGTTCACTCCCAGTTCCATTCCAGTACATCCCAGTACATGCCTGTTGCCTCCCAGTTTCCTCTAAGTACATCCCAGTACTTCAGAGTTCCCTCCCAGTACATCCCAGTTCCCTCACAGTACATCCCAGTACTTCACAGTTCACTCCCACTACATCACAGTACGTCCCAGTTCCCCCTTGGTACATAACACTTCCCTCCCAATACATCCAAGTTCCCTCCCAGTCCGTCCCAATCCCCTCCCAGTACATCCCAGTTCCCTGCCAGTATGTCCCAGTACATCCCAGTTCCCTCACAGTACATCCCAGTTCCCTCCCAGTACATCCCAGTTCCCTCCCAGTTCCCTCCCAGTACATACCAGTTCCCTCCCAGTACATACCAGTTCCCTCCCAGTACATCCGGGTACAACCTGGTACATCCCAGTTCCCACCCAGTACATCCTACTACATACCAGTTCCCTCCCAGTTCACTCCCAGTACATCCCAGTACTTCACAGTTCCATCCCAGTACATCCCAGTACGTCCCAGTTCCCCTCAGTACATAACACTTCCCTCCCAGTACATACCAGTACATCCCAGTGTCCTCACAGTACGTCCCAGTTCCCTCCCAGTACATCCCAGTTCCCTACCAGTACGTCCCAGTTCCCTCCCAGTTCCTTCCCAGTACACAACAGTTACCTCCCAGTACATCCCAGTACATCCCAGTAGATCCTGGTACATCCCAAATCCCTGCTAGTTCCACCCGGTACAACCCAGTACAAGCCTGTACATCCTAGTTCCTCCACAGTACATCCCAGGGCATCCCCGCACATTGTAGTGCCTCCCAGTACATCCCAGGTCCCTCCCAGTACTGGGAGGGACCTGGGATGTACTGGGAGGGAACTGGGACGTACTGGGAGGGAACTGGGATGTACTGGGATGTAATGGGACGGAACTGGGATGTATTGGGAGGCACTGGGAAAGAAGTGGTAGTGAACCGGGAGGGAATTGGGATGTACGGGGATGAACTGGTAGGAAACTGGGATGTACTGGCATGGAACGGGGATGTATTGGGATGTACAGGAACGGAACTGGAATGTACTGCGATGTACTGGGATGTACTGGGAGCGAACTGGGATTTACTGGGATGTACTGGGAGGAAACTGGGATATACTGGGAGGAAACTGGGATATACTGGGAGGCATTGGGAGGGAAGTGGGTGTCAACTGGGACATTCCAGTTTCCTCCCAGTACATCCCAGTTCCCTACCAGTGCAGCCCAGTACATCCCAGTTCCCTCCCAGTCCGTCCCAATCCCCTCCCAGTACATCCCAGTTCCCTGCCAGTATGTCCCAGTACATCCCAGTTCCCTCCCAGTACATACCTGTTCCCTCCCAGTACATCCCAGTTCCCTCCCAGTTCCCTCCCACTACATCCCAGTACATCCCAGTTCCCTCCCAGTACATACCAGTTCCCTCCCAGTACATCCCAGTTCCCTCCCGGTACATCCCAGTTCCCACACAGTACATCCTACTACATACCAGTTCCCTCCCAGTTCACTCCCAGTACATCCCAGTACTTCACAGTTCCCTCCCAGTACATCCCAGTACGTCCCAGTTCCCCTCAGTACATAACACTTCCCTCCCAGTACATAACAGTACATCCCAGTGTCCTCACAGTACGTCCCAGTTCCCTCCCAGTACATCCCAGTTCCCTACCAGTACATCCCAGTTACCTCCCTGTTCCTTCCCAGTACATAACAGTTACCTCCCAGTACATCCCAGTAGATCCTGGTACATCCCAAATCCCTGCCAGTTCCACCCGGTACAACCCAGTACAAGCCTGTACATCCTAGTTCCTCCACAGTACATCCCAGGGCATCCCCGCACATTGTAGTGCCTCCCAGTACATCCCAGTTCCCTCCCATTACTGGGAGGGACCTGGGATTAACTGGGAGGGACCTGGGATGTACTGGGAGGGACCTGGGATGTACTGGGATGTAATGGGACGGAACTGGGATGTATTGGGAGGCACTGGGAAAGAAGTGGTAGCGAACCGGGAGGGAATTGGGATGTACGGGGATGAACTGGTAGGAAACTGGGATGTACTGGCATGGAACGGGGATGTATTGGGATGTACAGGAACGGAACTGGAATGTACTGCGATGTACTGGGAGCAAACTGGGATTTACTGGGATGTACTGGGAGGAAACTGGGATATACTGGGAGGAAACTGGGAGGAAAGTGGGTGTCAACTGGGACATTCCAGTTTCCTCCCAGTACATCCCAGTTCCCTACCAGTGCATCCCAGTCCGTCCCAGTTCCCTCCCAGTCCGTCCCAGTACATCCCAGTTCCCTCCCAGTTCACTCCCACTACATAACAGATACCTCCCAGTACATCCCAGTACATCCCAAATCCCTGCCAGTTCCACCCGGTACAACCCAGTACAAGCCTATACATCCTAGTTCCTCCACAGTACATCCCAGGCCATCCCCGCACATTGTAGTGCCTCCCAGTACATCCCAGTTCCCTCCGGGTACTGGGAGGGACCTGGGATGTACTGGGAGGGAACTGGGACGTACTGGGAGGGAACTGGGATGTACTGGGAGGAAACTGGGATATACTGGGAGGCATTGGGAGGGAAGTGGGTGTCAACTGGGACATTCCAGTTTCCTCCCAGTACATACCAGTTCCCTACCAGTGCAGCCCAGTACATCCCAGTTCCCTCCCAGTCCGTCCCAATCCCCTCCCAGTACATCCCAGTTCCCTGCCAGTATGTCCCAGTACATGCCACTTCCCTCCCAGTACATACCAGTTCCCTCCCAGTACATCCCAGTTCCCTCCCAGTTCCCTCCCACTACATCCCAGTACATCCCAGTTCCCTCCCAGTACATACCAGTTCCCTCCCAGTACATCCCAGTTCCCTCCCGGTACATCCCAGTTCCCACACAGTACATCCTACTACATACCAGTTCCCTCCCAGTTCACTCCCAGTACATCCCAGTACTTCACAGTTCCCTCCCAGTACATCCCAGTACGTCCCAGTTCCCCTCAGTACATAACACTTCCCTCCCAGTACATAACAGTACATCCCAGTGTCCTCACAGTACGTCCCAGTTCCCTCACAGTACATCCCAGTTTCCTCCCAGTACATCCCAGTTCCCTCCCTGTTCCTTCCCAGTACATAACAGTTACCTCCCAGTACATCCCAGTACATCCCAGTAGATCCTGGTACATCCCAAATCCCTGCCAGTTCCACCCGGTACAACCCAGTACAAGCCTGTACATCCTAGTTCCTCCACGGTACATCCCAGGACATCCCCGCACATTGTAGTGCCTCCCAGTACATCCCAGTTCCCTCCCAGTACTGGGAGGGACCTGGGATGTACTGGGAGGGAACTGGGACGTACTGGGAGGGAACTGGGATGTACTGGGATGTAATGGGACGGAACTGGGATGTAATGGGACGGAACTGGTATGTAATGGGACGGAACTGGGAAAGAAGTGGTAGTGAACCGGGAGGGAATTGGGATGTACGGGGATGAACTGGTAGGGAACTGGGATGTACTGGCATGGAACGGGGATGTATTGGGATGTACAGGAACGGAACTGGAATGTACTGCGATGTACTGGCATGTACTGGGAGCAAACTGGGATTTACTGGGATGTACTGGGAGGAAACTGGGATATACTGGGAGGCACTGGGAGGGAAGTGGGTGTCAACTGGGACATTCCAGTTTCCTCCCAGTACATCCCAGTTCCCTACCAGTGCAGCCCAGTACATCCCAGATCCCTCCCAGTACATCCCAGTTCCCTCCCAGTCCGTCCCAGTACATCCCAGTACATCCCAGTTCCCTCACAGTACATCCCAGTTCCCTCACAGTTCACACACAGTTCACTCCCAGTTCCATTCCAGTACATCCCAGTACATGCCACTTTCCTCCAAGTAAACCCCAGTTCCCTCCCACTACATCCAAGTTACCTCCCACTTCCCGATAAGTACATCCCAGTACTTCACAGTTCACTCCCAGTACATCCCAGTTCCCCCTCGGTACATAACAGTTCCCTCCCAGTACACCCCAGTACATCCCAGTTCCCTCCCAGTATGTCCCACTACATCCCAGTTCCCTCCCAGTCCATCCCAGTTCCCTCCCAGTAAATCCCAATTCCCAACACTTTCCACCCAGTACATCCCAGTTCCCTCCCAGTACATCCCAGTTCCCTCCCAGTACATCCCAGTACTTCACAGTTCCCTCCCAGTTCACTCCCAGTTCCCTCCCAGTACATCCCAGTTCCCTCTAAGTACATCCCAATACTTCATAGTTCCCTCCCAGCACGTCCCAGTACGTCCCAGTTCCCCTCAGTACATAACACTTCCCTCCCAGTACATACCAGTACATCCCAGTGTCCTCACAGTACATCCCAGTTCCCTCCCAGTACATCCCAGTTCTCTCCCAGTTCACTCCCAGTACACAACAGTTACCTCCCAGTACATCCCAGTACATCCCAGTAGATCCTGGTACATCCCAAATCCCTGCCAGTTCCACCCGGTACAACCCAGTACAAGCCTGTACATCCTAGTTCCTCCACAGTACATCCCAGGGCATCCCCGCACATTGTAGTGCCTCCCAGTACATCCCAGTTCCCTCCCAGTACTGGGAGGGACCTGGGATGTACTGGGAGGGAACTGGGACGTACTGGGATGTAATGGGACGGAACTGGGATGTATTGGGAGGCACTGGGAAAGAAGTGGTAGTGAACCGGGAGGGAACTGGGATGTACGGGGATGAACTGGTAGGAAACTGGGATGTACTGGCATGGAACGGGGATGTATTGGGATGTACAGGAACAGAACTGGAATGTACAGCGATGTATTGGCATGTACTGGCAGCGAGCTGGGATTTACTGGGATGTACTGGGAGGAAACTGGGATATACTGGGAGGAAACTGGGATATACTGGGAGGCATTGGGAGGGAAGTGGGTTTCAACTGGGACATTCCAGTTTCCTCCCAGTACATCCCAGTTCCCTACCAGTGCAGCCCAGTACATCCCAGTTCCCTCCCAGTCCGTCCCAATCCCCTCCCAGTACATCCCAGTTCCCTGCCAGTATGTCCCAGTACATCCCAGTTCCCTCCCAGTACATACCAGTTCCCTCCCAGTACATCCCAGTACATCCTGGTACATCCCAGTTCCCACCCAGTACATCCTACTACATACCAGTTCCCTCCCAGTTCACTCCCAGTACATCCCAGTACTTCACAGTTCCCTCCCAGTACATCCCAGTACGTCCCAGTTCCCCTCAGTACATAACACTTCCCTCCCAGTACATACCAGTACATCCCAGTGTCCTCACGGTACGTCCCAGTTCCCTCCCAGTACATCCCAGTTCCCTGCCAGTATGTCCCTGTACATCCCAGTTCCCTCCCAGTACATACCAGTTCCCTCCCAGTACATCCCAGTACATCCTGGTACATCCCAGTTCCCACCCAGTACATCCTACTACATACCAGTTCCCTCCCAGTTCACTCCCAGTACATCCCAGTACTTCACAGTTCCCTCCCAGTACATCCCAGTACGTCCCAGTTCCCCTCAGTACATAACACTTCCCTCCCAGTACATACCAGTACATCCCAGTGTCCTCACAGTACGTCCCAGTTCCCTCACAGTACATCCCAGTTCCCTCCCTGTTCCTTCCCAGTACATAACAGTTACCTCCCAGTACATCCCAGTAGATCCTGGTACATCCCAAATCCCTGCCAGTTCCACCCGGTACAACCCAGTACAAGCCTGTACATCCTAGTTCCTCCACAGTACATCCCAGGGCATCCCCGCACATTGTAGTGCCTCCCAGTACATCCCAGGTCCCTCCCAGTACTGGGAGGGAACTGGGATGTACTGGGAGGGACCTGGGATGTACTGGGAGGGAACTGGGATGTACTGGGATGTAATGGGACGGAATTGGGATGTAATGGGACGGAACTGGGAAAGAAGTGGTAGTGAACCGGGAGGGAATTGGGATGTACGGGGATGAACTGGTAGGAAACTGGGATGTACTGGCATGGAACGGGGATGTATTGGGATGTACAGGAACAGAACTGGAATGTACAGCGATGTATTGGCATGTACTGGCAGCGAGCTGGGATTTACTGGGATGTACTGGGAGGAAACTGGGATATACTGGGAGGAAACTGGGATATACTGGGAGGAACCTGGGAGGGAAGTGGGTGTCAACTGGGACATTCCAGTTTCCTCCCAGTACATCCCAGTTCCCTACCAGTGCAGCCCAGTACATCCCAGATCCCTCCCAGTCCCTCCCAGTACATCCCAGTACATCCCAGTTCCCTCACAGTACATCCCAGTTCCCTCCCAGTTCACACACAGTTCACTCCCAGTTCCATTCCAGTACATCCCAGTACATGCCAGTTGCCTCCCAGTTTCCTCTAAGTACATCCCAGTACTTTAAAGTTCCCTCCCAGTACATCCCAGTTCCCTCACAGTACATCCCAGTACTTCACAGTTCACTCCCACTACATCCCAGTACGTCCCAGTTCCCCCTTGGTACATAACACTTCCCTCCCAATACATCCAAGTTCCCTCCCAGTACATCCCAATCCCCTCCCAGTACATCCCAGTTCCCTGCCAGTATGTCCCAGTACATCCCAGTTCCCTCCCAGTACATACCAGTTCCCTCCCAGTACATCCCAGTTCCCTCCCAGTTCCCTCCCACTACATCCCAGTTCCCTCCCAGTACATACCAGTTCCCTCCCAGTACATCCCAGTACATCCTGGTACATCCCAGTTCCCACCCAGTACATCCTACTACATACCAGTTCCCTCCCAGTTCACTCCCACTACATCCCAGTACTTCACAGTTCCATCCCAGTACATCCCAGTACGCACCAGTTCCCCTCAGTACATAACACTTCCCTCCCAGTACATAACAGTACATCCCAGTGTCCTCACAGTACGTCCCAGTTCCCTCACAGTACATCCCAGTTCCCTACCAGTACATCCCAGTTCCCTCCCTGTTCCTTCCCAGTACATAACAGTTACCTCCCAGTACATCCCAGTACATCCCAGTAGATCCTGGTACATCCCAAATCCCTGCCAGTTCCACCCGGTACAACCCAGTACAAGCCTGTACATCCTAGTTCCTCCACAGTACATCCCAGGGCATCCCCGCACATTGTAGTGCCTCCCAGTACATCCCAGGTCCCTCCCAGTACTGGGAGGGAACTGGGATGTACTGGGAGGGAACTGGGACGTACTGGGAGGGAACTGGGATGTACTGGGATGTAATGGGACGGAACTGGGATGTAATGGGACGGAACTGGGAAAGAAGTGGTAGTGAACCGGGAGGGAATTGGGATGTACGGGGATGAACTGGTAGGAAACTGGGATGTACTGGCATGGAACGGGGATGTATTGGGATGTACAGGAACGGAACTGGAATGTACTGCGATGTACTGGGAGCAAACTGGGATTTACTGGGATGTACTGGGAGGAAACTGGGATATACTGGGAGGAAACTGGGAGGAAAGTGGGTGTCAACTGGGACATACCAGTTTCCTCCCAGTACATCCCAATCCCCTCCCAGTACATCCCAGTTCCCTGCCAGTATGTCCCAGTACATCCCAGTTCCCTCCCAGTACATACCAGTTCCCTCCCAGTACATCCCAGTACATCCTGGTACATCCCAGTTCCCACCCAGTACATCCTACTACATACCAGTTCCCTCCCAGTTCACTCCCAGTACATCCCAGTACTTCACAGTTCCCTCCCAGTACATCCCAGTACGTCCCAGTTCCCCTCAGTACATAACACTTCCCTCCCAGTACATACCAGTACATCCCAGTGTCCTCACAGTACGTCCCAGTTCCCTCACAGTACATCCCAGTTCCCTACCAGTACATCCCAGTTACCTCCCTGTTCCTTCCCAGTACATAACAGTTACCTCCCAGTACATCCCAGTAGATCCTGGTACATCCCAAATCCCTGCCAGTTCCACCCGGTACAGCCCAGTACAAGCCTGTACATCCTAGTTCCTCCACAGTACATCCCAGGGCATCCCCGCACATTGTAGTGCCTCCCAGTACATCCCAGTTCCCTCCCAGTACTGGGAGGGACCTGGGATGTACTGGGAGGGACCTGGGATGTACTGGGAGGGAACTGGGATGTACTGGGATGTAATGGGACGGAACTGGGATGTAATGGGACGGAACTGGGAAAGAAGTGGTAGTGAACCGGGAGGGAATTGGGATGTACGGGGATGAACTGGTAGGGAACTGGGATGTACTGGCATGGAACGGGGATGTATTGGGATGTACAGGAACAGAACTGGAATGTACAGCGATGTATTGGCATGTACTGGCAGCGAGCTGGGATTTACTGGGATGTACTGGGAGGAAACTGGGATATACTGGGAGGAAACTGGGATATACTGGGAGGCATTGGGAGGGAAGTGGGTGTCAACTGGGACATTCCAGTTTCCTCCCAGTACATCCCAGTTCCCTACCAGTGCAGCCCAGTACATCCCAGTTCCCTCCCAGTCCGTCCCAATCCCCTCCCAGTACATCCCAGTTCCCTGCCAGTATGTCCCAGTACATCCCAGTTCCCTCCCAGTACATACCAGTTCCCTCCCAGTACATACCAGTTCCCTCCCAGTACATCCCAGTACATCCTGGTACATCCCAGTTCCCACCCAGTACATCCTACCACATACCAGTTCCCTCCCAGTTCACTCCCAGTACATCCCAGTACTTCACAGTTCCATCCCAGTACATCCCAGTACGCACCGGTTCCCCTCAGTACATAACACTTCCCTCCCAGTACATAACAGTACATCCCAGTGTCCTCACAGTACATCCCAGTTCCCTCCCAGTACATCCCAGTTCCCTCCCAGTTCACTCCCAGTACATAACAGTTACCTCCCAGTACATCCCAGTAGATCCTGGTACATCCCAAATCCCTGCCAGTTCCACCCGGTACAACCCAGTACAAGCCTGTACATCCTAGTTCCTCCACGGTACATCCCAGGACATCCCCGCACATTGTAGTGCCTCCCAGTACATCCCAGCTCCCTCCCAGTACTGGGAGGGAACTGGGACGTACTGGGAGGGAACTGGGATGTACTGGGATGTAATGGGACGGAACTGGGATGTATTGGGAGGCACTGGGAAAGAAGTGGTAGTGAACCGGGAGGGAATTGGGATGTACGGGGATGAACTGGTAGGAAACTGGGATGTACTGGCATGGAACGGGGATGTATTGGGATGTACAGGAACGGAACTGGAATGTACTGCGATGTACTGGGAGCAAACTGGGATTTACTGGGATGTACTGGGAGGAAACTGGGATATACTGGGAGGAAACTGGGAGGAAAGTGGGTGTCAACTGGGACATTCCAGTTTCCTCCCAGTACATCCCAGTTCCCTACCAGTGCATCCCAGTCCGTCCCAGTTCCCTCCCAGTCCGTCCCAGTACATCCCAGTTCCCTCCCAGTTCACTCCCAGTACATAACAGATACTTCCCAGTACATCCCAGTACATCCCAAATCCCTGCCAGTTCCACCCGGTACAACCCAGTACAAGCCTGTACATCCTAGTTCCTCCACAGTACATCCCAGGGCATCCCCGCACATTGTAGTGCCTCCCAGTACATCCCAGTTCCCTCCCAGTACTGGGAGGGACCTGGGATGTACTGGGAGGGAACTGGGACGTACTGGGAGGGAACTGGGATGTACTGGGAGGAAACTGGGATATACTGGGAGGCATTGGGAGGGAAGTGGGTGTCAACTGGGACATTCCAGTTTCCTCCCAGTACATCCTAGTTCCCTCCCAGTACTGGGAGGGAACTGGGATGTACTGGGAGGGAACTGGGACGTACTGGGAGGGACCTGGGATGTACTGGGATGTAATGGGACGGAACTGGGATGTAATGGGACGGAACTGGGAAAGAAGTGGTAGTGAACCGGGAGGGAATTGGGATGTACGGGGATGAACTGGTAGGGAACTGGGATGTACTGGCATGGAACGGGGATGTATTGGGATGTACAGGAACAGAACTGGAATGTACAGCGATGTATTGGCATGTACTGGCAGCGAGCTGGGATTTACTGAGTTGTACTGGGAGGAAACTGGGATATACTGGGAGGAAACTGGGATATACTGGGAGGCATTGGGAGGGAAGTGGGTGTCAACTGGGACATTCCAGTTTCCTCCCAGTACATCCCAGTTCCCTACCAGTGCAGCCCAGTACATCCCAGTTCCCTCCCAGTCCGTCCCAATCCCCTCCCAGTACATCCCAGTTCCCTGCCAGTATGTCCCAGTACATCCCAGTTCCCTCCCAGTACATAGCAGTTCCCTCCCAGTACATCCCAGTTCCCTGCCAGTATGTCCCAGTACATCCCAGTTCCCTCCCAGTACATACCAGTTCCCTCCCAGTACATCCCAGTTCCCTCCCAGTTCCCTCCCACTACATCCCAGTACATCCCAGTTCCCTCCCAGTACATACCAGTTCCCTCCCAGTACATCCCAGTACATCCTGGTACATCGCAGTTCCCACCCAGTACATCCTACTACATACCAGTTCCCTCCCAGTTCACTCCCAGTACATCCCAGTACTTCACAGTTCCCTCCCAGTACATCCCAGTACGTCCCAGTTCCCCTCAGTACATAACACTTCCCTCCCAGTACATACCAGTACATCCCAGTTCCCTCCCAGTACGTCCCAGTTCCCTACCAGTACATCCCAGTTCCCTCCCTGTTCCTTCCCAGTACATAACAGTTACCTCCCAGTACATCCCAGTAGATCCTGGTACATCCCAAATCCCTGCTAGTTCCACCCGGTACAACCCAGTACAAGCCTGTACATCCTAGTTCCTCCACAGTACATCCCAGGGCATCCCCGCACATTGTAGTGCCTCCCAGTACATCCCAGTTCCCTCCCAGTACTGGGAGGGACCTGGGATGTACTGGGAGGGAACTGGGACGTACTGGGAGGGAACTGGGATGTACTGGGATGTAATGGGACGGAACTGGGATGTATTGGGAGGCACTGGGAAAGAAGTGGTAGTGAACCGGGAGGGAATTGGGATGTACGGGGATGAACTGGTAGGAAACTGGGATGTACTGGCATGGAACGGGGATGTATTGGGATGTACAGGAACAGAACTGGAATGTACAGCGATGTATTGGCATGTACTGGCAGCGAGCTGGGATTTACTGGGATGTACTGGGAGGAAACTGGGATATACTGGGAGGAAACTGGGATATACTGGGAGGCATTGGGAGGGAAGTGGGTGTCAACTGGGACATTCCAGTTTCCTCCCAGTACATCCCAGTTCCCTACCAGTGCAGCCCAGTACATCCCAGTTCCCTCCCAGTCCGTCCCAATCCCCTCCCAGTACATCCCAGTTCCCTGCCAGTATGTCCCAGTACATCCCAGTTCCCTCCCAGTACATACCAGTTCCCTCCCAGTACATACCAGTTCCCTCCCAGTTCCCTCCCACTACATCCCAGTACATCCCAGTTCCCTCCCAGTACATACCAGTTCCCTCCCAGTACATCCCAGTTCCCTCCCGGTACATCCCAGTTCCCACCCAGTACATCCTACTACATACCAGTTCCCTCCCAGTTCACTCCCAGTACATCCCAGTACTTCACAGTTCCCTCCCAGTACATCCCAGTACGTCCCAGTTCCCCTCAGTACATAACACTTCCCTCCCAGTACATACCAGTACATCCCAGTGTCCTCACAGTACGTCCCAGTTCCCTCACAGTACATCCCAGTTCCCTACCAGTACATCCCAGTTACCTCCCTGTTCCTTCCCAGTACATAACAGTTACCTCCCAGTACATCCCAGTAGATCCTGGTACATCCCAAATCCCTGCCAGTTCCACCCGGTACAACCCAGTACAAGCCTGTACATCCTAGTTCCTCCACGGTACATCCCAGGACATCCCCGCACATTGTAGTGCCTCCCAGTACATCCCAGTTCCCTCCCAGTACTGGGAGGGAACTGGGACGTACTGGGAGGGAACTGGGATGTACTGGGATGTAATGGGACGGAACTGGGATGTATTGGGAGGCACTGGGAAAGAAGTGGTAGTGAACCGGGAGGGAATTGGGATGTACGGGGATGAACTGGTAGGGAACTGGGATGTACTGGCATGGAACGGGGATGTATTGGGATGTACAGGAACAGAACTGGAATGTACAGCGATGTATTGGCATGTACTGGCAGCGAGCTGGGATTTACTGGGATGTACTGGGAGGAAACTGGGATATACTGGGAGGAAACTGGGATATACTGGGAGGCATTGGGAGGGAAGTGGGTGTCAACTGGGACATTCCAGTTTCCTCCCAGTACATCCCAGTTCCCTACCAGTGCAGCCCAGTACATCCCAGTTCCCTCCCAGTCCGTCCCAATCCCCTCCCAGTACATCCCAGTTCCCTGCCAGTATGTCCCAGTACATCCCAGTTCCCTCCCAGTACATAGCAGTTCCCTCCCAGTACATCCCAGTTCCCTGCCAGTATGTCCCAGTACATCCCAGTTCCCTCCCAGTACATACCAGTTCCCTCCCAGTACATCCCAGTTCCCTCCCAGTTCCCTCCCACTACATCCCAGTACATCCCAGTTCCCTCCCAGTACATACCAGTTCCCTCCCAGTACATCCCAGTACATCCTGGTACATCGCAGTTCCCACCCAGTACATCCTACTACATACCAGTTCCCTCCCAGTTCACTCCCAGTACATCCCAGTACTTCACAGTTCCCTCCCAGTACATCCCAGTACGTCCCAGTTCCCCTCAGTACATAACACTTCCCTCCCAGTACATACCAGTACATCCCAGTTCCCTCCCAGTACGTCCCAGTTCCCTACCAGTACATCCCAGTTCCCTCCCTGTTCCTTCCCAGTACATAACAGTTACCTCCCAGTACATCCCAGTAGATCCTGGTACATCCCAAATCCCTGCTAGTTCCACCCGGTACAACCCAGTACAAGCCTGTACATCCTAGTTCCTCCACAGTACATCCCAGGGCATCCCCGCACATTGTAGTGCCTCCCAGTACATCCCAGTTCCCTCCCAGTACATACCAGTTCCCTCCCAGTACATACCAGTTCCCTCCCAGTACATCCCAGTACATCCTGGTACATCCCAGTTCCCACCCAGTACATCCTACCACATACCAGTTCCCTCCCAGTTCACTCCCAGTACATCCCAGTACTTCACAGTTCCCTCCCAGTACATCCCAGTACGCACCGGTTCCCCTCTGTACATAACACTTCCCTCCCAGTACATAACAGTACATCCCAGTGTCCTCACAGTACGTCCCAGTTCCCTCCCAGTACATCCCAGTTCCCTACCAGTACGTCCCAGTTCCCTCCCAGTTCACTCCCAGTACATAACAGTTACCTCCCAGTACATCCCAGTACATCCCAGTAGATCCTGGTACATCCCAAATCCCTGCCAGTTCCACCCGGTACAACCCAGTACAAGCCTGTACATCCTAGTTCCTCCACAGTACATCCCAGGGCATCCCCGCACATTGTAGTGCCTCCCAGTACATCCCAGTTCCCTCCCAGTACTGGGAGGTACCTGGGATTAACTGGGAGGGACCTGGGATGTACTGGGAGGGACCTGGGATGTACTGGGAGGGACCTGGGATGTACTGGGATGTAATGGGACGGAACTGGGATGTATTGGGAGGCACTGGGAAAGAAGTGGTAGCGAACCGGGAGGGAATTGGGATGTACGGGGATGAACTGGTAGGAAACTGGGATGTACTGGCATGGAACGGGGATGTATTGGGATGTACAGGAACGGAACTGGAATGTACTGCGATGTACTGGGAGCAAACTGGGATTTACTGGGATGTACTGGGAGGAAACTGGGATATACTGGGAGGAAACTGGGAGGAAAGTGGGTGTCAACTGGGACATTCCAGTTTCCTCCCAGTACATCCCAGTTCCCTACCAGTGCATCCCAGTCCGTCCCAGTTCCCTCCCAGTCCGTCCCAGTACATCCCAGTTCCCTCCCAGTTCACTCCCAGTACATAACAGATACTTCCCAGTACATCCCAGTACATCCCAAATCCCTGCCAGTTCCACCCGGTACAACCCAGTACAAGCCTGTACATCCTAGTTCCTCCACAGTACATCCCAGGGCATCCCCGCACATTGTAGTGCCTCCCAGTACATCCCAGTTCCCTCCCAGTACTGGGAGGGACCTGGGATGTACTGGGAGGGAACTGGGACGTACTGGGAGGGAACTGGGATGTACTGGGAGGAAACTGGGATATACTGGGAGGCATTGGGAGGGAAGTGGGTGTCAACTGGGACATTCCAGTTTCCTCCCAGTACATCCCAGTTCCCTCCCAGTACTGGGAGGGAACTGGGATGTACTGGGAGGGAACTGGGACGTACTCGGAGGGAACTGGGATGTACTGGGATGTAATGGGACGGAACTGGGATGTAATGGGACGGAACTGGGAAAGAAGTGGTAGTGAACCGGGAGGGAACTGGGATGTACGGGGATGAACTGGTAGGGAACTGGGATGTACTGGCATGGAACGGGGATGTATTGGGATGTACAGGAACAGAACTGGAATGTACAGCGATGTATTGGCATGTACTGGCAGCGAGCTGGGATTTACTGGGATGTACTGGGAGGAAACTGGGATATACTGGGAGGAAACTGGGATATACTGGGAGGCATTGGGAGGGAAGTGGGTGTCAACTGGGACATTCCAGTTTCCTCCCAGTACATCCCAGTTCCCTACCAGTGCAGCCCAGTACATCCCAGTTCCCTCCCAGTCCGTCCCAATCCCCTCCCAGTACATCCCAGTTCCCTGCCAGTATGTCCCAGTACATCCCAGTTCCCTCCCAGTACATAGCAGTTCCCTCCCAGTACATCCCAGTTCCCTGCCAGTATGTCCCAGTACATACCAGTTCCCTCCCAGTACATACCAGTTCCCTCCCAGTACATCCCAGTTCCCTCCCAGTTCCCTCCCACTACATCCCAGTACATCCCAGTTCCCTCCCAGTACATACCAGTTCCCTCCCAGTACATCCCAGTACATCCTGGTACATCCCAGTTCCCACCCAGTACATCCTACTATATACCAGTTCCCTCCCAGTTCACTCCCAGTACATCCCAGTACTTCACAGTTCCCTCCCAGTACATCCCAGTACGTCCCAGTTCCCCTCAGTACATAACACTTCCCTCCCAGTACATACCAGTACATCCCAGTTCCCTCCCAGTACGTCCCAGTTCCCTCCCAGTACATCCCAGTTACCTCCCTGTTCCTTCCCAGTACATAACAGTTACCTCCCAGTACATCCCAGTAGATCCTGGTACATCCCAAATCCCTGCTAGTTCCACCCGGTACAACCCAGTACAAGCCTGTACATCCTAGTTCCTCCACAGTACATCCCAGGGCATCCCCGCACATTGTAGTGCCTCCCAGTACATCCCAGTTCCCTCCCAGTACTGGGAGGGTCCTGGGATGTACTGGGAGGGAACTGGGACGTACTGGGAGGGAACTGGGATGTACTGGGATGTAATGGGACGGAACTGGGATGTATTGGGAGGC
This sequence comes from Phalacrocorax aristotelis, assembly GCF_949628215.1. Classification (NCBI taxonomy): domain Eukaryota; kingdom Metazoa; phylum Chordata; class Aves; order Suliformes; family Phalacrocoracidae; genus Phalacrocorax; species Phalacrocorax aristotelis. Next base: position 114,398 of record NW_027441139.1, on the reverse strand, counting down.
ACTGGGAAAGAAGTGGTAGTGAACCGGGAGGGAATTGGGATGTACGGGGATGAACTGGTAGGAAACTGGGATGTACTGGCATGGAACGGGGATGTATTGGGATGTACAGGAACAGAACTGGAATGTACAGCCATGTATTGGCATGTACTGGCAGCGAGCTGGGATTTACTGGGATGTACTGGGAGGAAACTGGGATATACTGGGAGGAAACTGGGATATACTGGGAGGCATTGGGAGGGAAGTGGGTGTCAACTGGGACATTCCAGTTTCCTCCCAGTACATCCCAGTTCCCTACCAGTGCAGCCCAGTACATCCCAGTTCCCTACCAGTCCGTCCCAATCCCCTCCCAGTACATCCCAGTTCCCTGCCAGTATGTCCCAGTACATCCCAGTTCCCTCCCAGTACAAACCAGTTCCCTCCCAGTACATCCCAGTTCCCTCCCAGTTCCCTCCCACTACATCCCAGTACATCCCAGTTCCCTCCCAGTATATCCCAGTACGTCCCAGTTCCCCTCAGTACATAACACTTCCCTCCCAGTACATACCAGTACATCCCAGTGTCCTCACAGTACGTCCCAGTTCCCTCCCAGTACATACCAGTTCCCTCCCAGTACATCCCAGTTCCCTCCCAGTTCCCTCCCACTACATCCCAGTACATCCCAGTTCCCTCCCAGTACATACCAGTTCCCTCCCAGTACATCCCAGTACATCCTGGTACATCGCAGTTCCCACCCAGTACATCCTACTACATACCAGTTCCCTCCCAGTTCACTCCCAGTACATCCCAGTACTTCACAGTTCCCTCCCAGTACATCCCAGTACGTCCCAGTTCCCCTCAGTACATAACACTTCCCTCCAAGTACATACCAGTACATCCCAGTTCCCTCCCAGTACGTCCCAGTTCCCTACCAGTACATCCCAGTTCCCTCCCTGTTCCTTCCCAGTACATAACAGTTACCTCCCAGTACATCCCAGTACATCCCAAATCCCTGCCAGTTCCACCCGGTACAACCCAGTACAAGCCTGTACATCCTAGTTCCTCCACAGTACATCCCAGGGCATCCCCGCACATTGTAGTGCCTCCCAGTACATCCCAGTTCCCTCCCAGTACTGGGATGGACCTGGGATGTACTGGGAGGGAACTGGGACGTACTGGGAGGGAACTGGGATGTACTGGGAGGAAACTGGGATATACTGGGAGGCATTGGGAGGGAAGTGGGTGTCAACTGGGACATTCCAGTTTCCTCCCAGTACATCCCAGTTCCCTCCCAGTGCAGCCCAGTACATCCCAGTTCCCTCCCAGTCCGTCCCAATCCCCTCCCAGTACATCCCAGTTCCCTGCCAGTATGTCCCAGTACATGCCACTTCCCTCCCAGTACATACCAGTTCGCTCCCACTACATCCCAGTTCCCTCCCAGTTCCCTCCCACTACATCCCAGTACATCCCAGTTCCCTCCCAGTACATACCAGTTCCCTCCCAGTACATCCCAGTTCCCACCCAGTACATCCTACTACATACCAGTTCCCTCCCAGTTCACTCCCAGTACATCCCAGTACGTCCCAGTTCCCCTCAGTACATAACACTTCCCTCCCAGTACATAACAGTACATCCCAGTGTCCTCACAGTACGTCCCAGTTCCCTCACAGTACATCCCAGTTTCCTCCCAGTACATCCCAGTTCCCTCCCTGTTCCTTCCCAGTACATAACAGTTACCTCCCAGTACATCCCAGTACATCCCAGTAGATCCTGGTACATCCCAAATCCCTGCCAGTTCCACCCGGTACAACCCAGTACAAGCCTGTACATCCTAGTTCCTCCACAGTACATCCCAGGGCATCCCCGCACATTGTAGTGCCTCCCAGTACATCCCAGTTCCCTCCCAGTACTGGGAGGGACCTGGGATGTACTGGGAGGGACCTGGGATGTACTGGGAGGGAACTGGGACGTACTGGGAGGGAACTGGGATGTACTGGGATGTAATGGGACGGAACTGGGATGTATTGGGAGGCACTGGGAAAGAAGTGGTAGTGAACCGGGAGGGAATTGGGATGTACGGGGATGAACTGGTAGGAAACTGGGATGTACTGGCATGGAACGGGGATGTATTGGGATGTACAGGAACAGAACTGGAATGTACAGCGATGTATTGGCATGTACTGGCAGCGAGCTGGGATTTACTAGGATGTACTGGGAGGAAACTGGGATATACTGGGAGGAAACTGGGATATACTGGGAGGAACCTGGGAGGGAAGTGGGTGTCAACTGGGACATTCCAGTTTCCTCCCAGTACATCCCAGTTCCCTACCAGTGCAGCCCAGTACATCCCAGATCCCTCCCAGTCCCTCCCAGTACATCCCAGTACATCCCAGTTCCCTCACAGTACATCCCAGTTCCCTCCCAGTTCACACACAGTTCACTCCCAGTTCCATTCCAGTACATCCCAGTACATGCCAGTTGCCTCCCAGTTTCCTCTAAGTACATCCCAGTACTTTAAAGTTCCCTCCCAGTACATCCCAGTTCCCTCACAGTACATCCCAGTACTTCACAGTTCACTCCCACTACATCCCAGTACGTCCCAGTTCCCCCTTGGTACATAACACTTCCCTCCCAATACATCCAAGTTCCCTCCCAGTACATCCCAATCCCCTCCCAGTACATCCCAGTTCCCTGCCAGTATGTCCCAGTACATCCCAGTTCCCTCCCAGTACATACCAGTTCCCTCCCACTACATCCCAGTTCCCTCCCAGTTCCCCTCCCAGTACATCCCAGTTCCCTCCCAGTACATACCAGTTCCCTCCCAGTACATCCCAGTACATCCTGGTACATCCCAGTTCCCACCCAGTACATCCTACTACATACCAGTTCCCTCCCAGTTCACTCCCAGTACATCCCAGTACTTCACAGTTCCCTCCCAGTACATCCCAGTACGTCCCAGTTCCCCTCAGTACATAACACTTCCCTCCCAGTACATAACAGTACATCCCAGTGTCCTCACAGTACGTCCCAGTTCCCTCACAGTACATCCCAGTTTCCTCCCAGTACGTCCCAGTTCCCTCCCAGTTCACTCCCAGTACATAACAGTTACCTCCCAGTACATCCCAGTACATCCCAGTAGATCCTGGTACATCCCAAATCCCTGCCAGTTCCACCCAGTACAACCCAGTACAAGCCTGTACATCCTAGTTCCTCCACAGTACATCCCAGGGCATCCCCGCACATTGTAGTGCCTCCCAGTACATCCCAGTTCCCTCCCAGTACTGGGAGGGACCTGGGATGTACTGGGAGGGAACTGGGACGTACTGGGAGGGAACTGGGACGTACTGGGATGTAATGGGACGGAACTGGGATGTATTGGGAGGCACTGGGAAAGAAGTGGTAGTGAACCGGGAGGGAACTGGGATGTACGGGGATGAACTGGTAGGAAACTGGGATGTACTGGCATGGAACGGGGATGTATTGGGATGGACAGGAACGGAACTGGAATGTACTGCGATGTACTGGGATGTACTGGGAGCGAACTGGGATTTACTGGGATGTACTGGGAGGAAACTGGGATATACTGGGAGGAAACTGGGATATACTGGGAGGCATTGGGAGGGAAGTGGGTGTCAACTGGGACATTCCAGTTTCCTCCCAGTACATCCCAGTTCCCTACCAGTGCAGCCCAGTACATCCCAGTTCCCTCCCAGTCCGTCCCAATCCCCTCCCAGTACATCCCAGTTCCCTGCCAGTATGTCCCAGTACATCCCAGTTCCCTCCCAGTACATACCAGTTCCCTCCCAGTACATCCCAGTACATCCTGGTACATCCCAGTTCCCACCCAGTACATCCTACTACATACCAGTTCCCTCCCAGTTCACTCCCAGTACATCCCAGTACTTCACAGTTCCCTCCCAGTACATCCCAGTACGTCCCAGTTCCCCTCAGTACATAACACTTCCCTCCCAGTACATACCAGTACATCCCAGTGTCCTCACAGTACGTCCCAGTTCCCTCCCAGTACATCCCAGTTCCCTACCAGTACATCCCAGTTCCCTCCCTGTTCCTTCCCAGTACATAACAGTTACCTCCCAGTACATCCCAGTAGATCCTGGTACATCCCAAATCCCTGCCAGTTCCACCCGGTACAACCCAGTACAAGCCTATACATCCTAGTTCCTCCACAGTACATCCCAGGGCATCCCCGCACATTGTAGTGCCTCCCAGTACATCCCAGTTCCCTCCCAGTACTGGGAGGGACCTGGGATGTACTGGGAGGGACCTGGGATGTACTGGGAGGGAACTGGGATGTACTGGGATGTAATGGGACGGAACTGGGATGTAATGGGACGGAACTGGGAAAGAAGTGGTAGTGAACCGGGAGGGAATTGGGATGTACGGGGATGAACTGGTAGGGAACTGGGATGTACTGGCATGGAACGGGGATGTATTGGGATGTACAGGAACAGAACTGGAATGTACAGCGATGTATTGGCATGTACTGGCAGCGAGCTGGGATTTACTGGGATGTACTGGGAGGAAACTGGGATATACTGGGAGGAAACTGGGATATACTGGGAGGCATTGGGAGGGAAGTGGGTGTCAACTGGGACATTCCAGTTTCCTCCCAGTACATCCCAGTTCCCTACCAGTGCAGCCCAGTACATCCCAGTTCCCTCCCAGTCCGTCCCAATCCCCTCCCAGTACATCCCAGTTCCCTGCCAGTATGTCCCAGTACATCCCAGTTCCCTCCCAGTCCGTCCCAATCCCCTCCCAGTACATCCCAGTTCCCTGCCAGTATGTCCCAGTACATCCCAGTTCCCTCCCAGTACATACCAGTTCCCTCCCAGTACATCCCAGTTCCCTCCCAGTTCCCTCCCACTACATCCCAGTACATCCCAGTTCCCTCCCAGTACATACCAGTTCCCTCCCACTACATCCCAGTACATCCTGGTACATCGCAGTTCCCACCCAGTACATCCTACTACATACCAGTTCCCTCCCAGTTCACTCCCAGTACATCCCAGTACGTCCCAGTTCCCTCCCAGTACATCCCAGTACGTCCCAGTTCCCCTCAGTACATAACACTTCCCTCCCAGTACATACCAGTACATCCCAGTTCCCTCCCAGTACGTCCCAGTTCCCTACCAGTACATCCCAGTTCCCTCCCTGTTCCTTCCCAGTACATAACAGTTACCTCCCAGTACATCCCAGTAGATCCTGGTACATCCCAAATCCCTGCTAGTTCCACCCGGTACAACCCAGTACAAGCCTGTACATCCTAGTTCCTCCACAGTACATCCCAGGGCATCCCCGCACATTGTAGTGCCTCCCAGTACATCCCAGTTCCCTCCCAGTACTGGGAGGGACCTGGGATGTACTGGGAGGGACCTGGGACGTACTGGGAGGGAACTGGGATGTACTGGGATGTAATGGGACGGAACTGGGATGTATTGGGAGGCACTGGGAAAGAAGTGGTAGTGAACCGGGAGGGAATTGGGATGTACGGGGATGAACTGGTAGGAAACTGGGATGTACTGGCATGGAACGGGGATGTATTGGGATGTACAGGAACAGAACTGGAATGTACTGCGATGTATTGGCATGTACTGGCAGCGAGCTGGGATTTACTGGGATGTACTGGGAGGAAACTGGGATATACTGGGAGGAAACTGGGATATACTGGGAGGCATTGGGAGGGAAGTGGGTGTCAACTGGGACATTCCAGTTTCCTCCCAGTACATCCCAGTTCCCTACCAGTGCAGCCCAGTACATCCCAGTTCCCTCCCAGTCCGTCCCAATCCCCTCCCAGTACATCCCAGTTCCCTGCCAGTATGTCCCAGTACATCCCACTTCCCTCCCAGTACATACCAGTTCCCTCCCAGTACATCCCAGTTCCCTCCCAGTTCCCTCCCACTACATCCCAGTACATCCCAGTTCCCTCCCAGTACATACCAGTTCCCTCCCAGTACATACCAGTTCCCTCCCGGTACATCCCAGTTCCCACCCAGTACATCCTACTACATACCAGTTCCCTCCCAGTTCACTCCCAGTACATCCCAGTACTTCACAGTTCCCTCCCAGTACATCCCAGTACGTCCCAGTTCCCCTCAGTACATAACACTTCCCTCCCAGTACATACCAGTACATCCCAGTGTCCTCACAGTACGTCCCAGTTCCCTCACAGTACATCCCAGTTTCCTCCCAGTACATCCCAGTTCCCTCCCTGTTCCTTCCCAGTACATAACAGTTACCTCCCAGTACATCCCAGTACATCCCAGTAGATCCTGGTACATCCCAAATCCCTGCCAGTTCCACCCGGTACAACCCAGTACAAGCCTGTACATCCTAGTTCCTCCACGGTACATCCCAGGACATCCCCGCACATTGTAGTGCCTCCCAGTACATCCCAGTTCCCTCCCAGTACTGGGAGGGAACTGGGATGTACTGGGAGGGAACAGGGATGTACTGGGATGTAATGGGACGGAACTGGGATGTATTGGGAGGCACTGGGAAAGAAGTGGTAGTGAACCGGGAGGGAATTGGGATGTACGGGGATGAACTGGTAGGAAACTGGGATGTACTGGCATGGAACGGGGATGTATTGGGATGTACAGGAACAGAACTGGAATGTACGGCGATGTATTGGGATGTACTGGGAGCGAACTGGGATTTACTGGGATGTACTGGGAGGAAACTGGGATATACTGGGAGGAAACTGGGATATACTGGGAGGAACCTGGGAGGGAAGTGGGTGTCAACTGGGACATTCCAGTTTCCTCCCAGTACATCCCAGTTCCCTACCAGTGCAGCCCAGTACATCCCAGATCCCTCCCAGTCCCTCCCAGTACATCCCAGTACATCCCAGTTCCCTCACAGTACATCCCAGTTCCCTCCCAGTTCACACACAGTTCACTCCCAGTTCCATTCCAGTACATCCCAGTACATGCCAGTTGCCTCCCAGTTTCCTCTAAGTACATCCCAGTACTTTAAAGTTCCCTCCCAGTACATCCCAGTTCCCTCACAGTACATCCCAGTACTTCACAGTTCACTCCCACTACATCCCAGTACGTCCCAGTTCCCCCTTGGTACATAACACTTCCCTCCCAATACATCCAAGTTCCCTCCCAGTACATCCCAATCCCCTCCCAGTACATCCCAGTTCCCTGCCAGTATGTCCCAGTACATCCCAGTTCCCTCCCAGTACATCCCAGTTCCCTCCCAGTTCCCTCCCACTACATCCCAGTTCCCTCCCAGTACATACCAGTTCCCTCCCAGTACATCCCAGTACGTCCTGGTACATCCCAGTTCCCACCCAGTACATCCTACTACATACCAGTTCCCTCCCAGTTCACTCCCAGTACATCCCAGTACTTCACAGTTCCATCCCAGTACATCCCAGTACGCACCAGTTCCCCTCAGTACATAACACTTCCCTCCCAGTACATAACAGTACATCCCAGTGTCCTCACAGTACGTCCCAGTTCCCTCACAGTACATCCCAGTTTCCTCCCAGTACGTCCCAGTTCCCTACCAGTTCACTCCCAGTACATAACAGTTACCTCCCAGTACATCCCAGTACATCCCAGTAGATCCTGGTACATCCCAAATCCCTGCCAGTTCCACCCGGTACAACCCAGTACAAGCCTGTACATCCTAGTTCCTCCACAGTACATCCCAGGGCATCCCCGCACATTGTAGTGCCTCCCAGTACATCCCAGGTCCCTCCCAGTACTGGGAGGGAACTGGGATGTACTGGGAGGGACCTGGGATGTACTGGGAGGGAACTGGGACGTACTGGGAGGGAACTGGGATGTACTGGGATGTAATGGGACGGAACTGGGATGTAATGGGACGGAACTGGGAAAGAAGTGGTAGTGAACCGGGAGGGAATTGGGATGTACGGGGATGAACTGGTAGGGAACTGGGATGTACTGGCATGGAACGGGGGTGTATTGGGATGTACAGGAACGGAACTGGAATGTACTGCGATGTACTGGGAGCAAACTGGGATTTACTGGGATGTACTGGGAGGAAACTGGGATATACTGGGAGGAAACTGGGAGGAAAGTGGGTGTCAACTGGGACATACCAGTTTCCTCCCAGTACATCCCAGTTCCCTACCAGTGCATCCCAGTCCGTCCCAGTTCCCTCCCAGTCCGTCCCAGTACATCCCAGTTCCCTCCCAGTTCACTCCCAGTACATAAAAGATACCTCCCAGTACATCCCAGTACATCCCAAATCCCTGCCAGTTCCACCCGGTACAACCCAGTACAAGCCTGTACATCCTTGTTCCTCCACAGTACATCCCAGGGCATCCCCGCACACTGTAGTGCCTCCCAGTACATCCCAGTTCCCTCCCAGTACTGGGAGGGACCTGGGATGTACTGGGAGGGAACTGGGACGTACTGGGAGGGAACTGGGATGTACTGGGAGGAAACTGGGATATACTGGGAGGCATTGGGAGGGAAGTGGGTGTCAACTGGGACATTCCAGTTTCCTCCCAGTACATCCCAGTTCCCTCCCAGTACTGGGAGGGAACTGGGATGTACTGGGAGGGAACTGGGACGTACTGGGAGGGACCTGGGATGTACTGGGATGTAATGGGACGGAACTGGGATGTAATGGGACGGAACTGGGAAAGAAGTGGTAGTGAACCGGGAGGGAATTGGGATGTACGGGGATGAACTGGTAGGGAACTGGGATGTACTGGCATGGAACGGGGATGTATTGGGATGTACAGGAACAGAACTGGAATGTACAGCGATGTATTGGCATGTACTGGCAGCGAGCTGGGATTTACTGGGATGTACTGGGAGGAAACTGGGATATACTGGGAGGCATTGGGAGGGAAGTGGGTGTCAACTGGGACATTCCAGTTTCCTCCCAGTACATCCCAGTTCCCTACCAGTGCAGCCCAGTACATCCCAGTTCCCTCCCAGTCCGTCCCAATCCCCTCCCAGTACATCCCAGTTCCCTGCCAGTATGTCCCAGTACATCCCAGTTCCCTCCCAGTACATAGCAGTTCCCTCCCAGTACATCCCAGTTCCCTGCCAGTATGTCCCAGTACATCCCAGTTCCCTCCCAGTACATACCAGTTCCCTCCCAGTACATCCCAGTTCCCTCCCAGTTCCCTCCCACTACATCCCAGTACATCCCAGTTCCCTCCCAGTACATACCAGTTCCCTCCCAGTACATACCAGTTCCCTCCCGGTACATCCCAGTTCCCACCCAGTACATCCTACTACATACCAGTTCCCTCCCAGTTCACTCCCAGTACATCCCAGTACTTCACAGTTCCCTCCCAGTACATCCCAGTACGTCCCAGTTCCCCTCAGTACATAACACTTCCCTCCCAGTACATACCAGTACATCCCAGTTCCCTCCCAGTACGTCCCAGTTCCCTACCAGTACATCCCAGTTCCCTCCCTGTTCCTTCCCAGTACATAACAGTTACCTCCCAGTACATCCCAGTAGATCCTGGTACATCCCAAATCCCTGCTAGTTCCACCCGGTACAACCCAGTACAAGCCTGTACATCCTAGTTCCTCCACAGTACATCCCAGGGCATCCCCGCACATTGTAGTGCCTCCCAGTACATCCCAGTTCCCTCCCAGTACTGGGAGGGACCTGGGATGTACTGGGAGGGACCTGGGACGTACTGGGAGGGAACTGGGATGTACTGGGATGTAATGGGACGGAACTGGGATGTATTGGGAGGCACTGGGAAAGAAGTGGTAGTGAACCGGGAGGGAATTGGGATGTACGGGGATGAACTGGTAGGAAACTGGGATGTACTGGCATGGAACGGGGATGTATTGGGATGTACAGGAACAGAACTGGAATGTACTGCGATGTATTGGCATGTACTGGCAGCGAGCTGGGATTTACTGGGATGTACTGGGAGGAAACTGGGATATACTGGGAGGAAACTGGGATATACTGGGAGGCATTGGGAGGGAAGTGGGTGTCAACTGGGACATTCCAGTTTCCTCCCAGTACATCCCAGTTCCCTACCAGTGCAGCCCAGTACATCCCAGTTCCCTCCCAGTCCGTCCCAATCCCCTCCCAGTACATCCCAGTTCCCTGCCAGTATGTCCCAGTACATCCCAGTTCCCTCCCAGTACATACCAGTTCCCTCCCAGTACATCCCAGTTCCCTCCCAGTTCCCTCCCACTACATCCCAGTACATCCCAGTTCCCTCCCAGTACATACCAGTTCCCTCCCAGTACATACCAGTTCCCTCCCGGTACATCCCAGTTCCCACCCAGTACATCCTACTACATACCAGTTCCCTCCCAGTTCACTCCCAGTACATCCCAGTACTTCACAGTTCCCTCCCAGTACATCCCAGTACGTCCCAGTTCCCCTCAGTACATAACACTTCCCTCCCAGTACATACCAGTACATCCCAGTGTCCTCACAGTACGTCCCAGTTCCCTCACAGTACATCCCAGTTTCCTCCCAGTACATCCCAGTTCCCTCCCTGTTCCTTCCCAGTACATAACAGTTACCTCCCAGTACATCCCAGTACATCCCAGTAGATCCTGGTACATCCCAAATCCCTGCCAGTTCCACCCGGTACAACCCAGTACAAGCCTGTACTTCCTAGTTCCTCCACAGTACATCCCAGGACATCCCCGCACATTGTAGTGCCTCCCAGTACATCCCAGTTCCCTCCCAGTACTGGGAGGGAACTGGGATGTACTGGGAGGGAACTGGGATGTACTGGGATGTAATGGGACGGAACTGGGATGTATTGGGAGGCACTGGGAAAGAAGTGGTAGTGAACCGGGAGGGAATTGGGATGTACGGGGATGAACTGGTAGGAAACTGGGATGTACTGGCATGGAACGGGGATGTATTGGGATGTACAGGAACAGAACTGGAATGTACGGCGATGTATTGGGATGTACTGGGAGCGAACTGGGATTTACTGGGATGTACTGGGAGGAAACTGGGATATACTGGGAGGAAACTGGGATATACTGGGAGGAACCTGGGAGGGAAGTGGGTGTCAACTGGGACATTCCAGTTTCCTCCCAGTACATCCCAGTTCCCTACCAGTGCAGCCCAGTACATCCCAGATCCCTCCCAGTCCCTCCCAGTACATCCCAGTACATCCCAGTTCCCTCACAGTACATCCCAGTTCCCTCCCAGTTCACACACAGTTCACTCCCAGTTCCATTCCAGTACATCCCAGTACATGCCAGTTGCCTCCCAGTTTCCTCTAAGTACATCCCAGTACTTTAAAGTTCCCTCCCAGTACATCCCAGTTCCCTCACAGTACATCCCAGTACTTCACAGTTCACTCCCACTACATCCCAGTACGTCCCAGTTCCCCCTTGGTACATAACACTTCCCTCCCAATACATCCAAGTTCCCTCCCAGTACATCCCAATCCCCTCCCAGTACATCCCAGTTCCCTGCCAGTATGTCCCAGTACATCCCAGTTCCCTCCCAGTACATCCCAGTTCCCTCCCAGTTCCCTCCCACTACATCCCAGTTCCCTCCCAGTACATACCAGTTCCCTCCCAGTACATCCCAGTACGTCCTGGTACATCCCAGTTCCCACCCAGTACATCCTACTACATACCAGTTCCCTCCCAGTTCACTCCCAGTACATCCCAGTACTTCACAGTTCCATCCCAGTACATCCCAGTACGCACCAGTTCCCCTCAGTACATAACACTTCCCTCCCAGTACATAACAGTACATCCCAGTGTCCTCACAGTACGTCCCAGTTCCCTCACAGTACATCCCAGTTTCCTCCCAGTACGTCCCAGTTCCCTACCAGTTCACTCCCAGTACATAACAGTTACCTCCCAGTACATCCCAGTACATCCCAGTAGATCCTGGTACATCCCAAATCCCTGCCAGTTCCACCCGGTACAACCCAGTACAAGCCTGTACATCCTAGTTCCTCCACAGTACATCCCAGGGCATCCCCGCACATTGTAGTGCCTCCCAGTACATCCCAGTTCCCTCCCAGTACTGGGAGGGAACTGGGATGTACTGGGAGGGACCTGGGATGTACTGGGAGGGAACTGGGACGTACTGGGAGGGAACTGGGATGTACTGGGATGTAATGGGACGGAACTGGGATGTAATGGGACGGAACTGGGAAAGAAGTGGTAGTGAACCGGGAGGGAATTGGGATGTACGGGGATGAACTGGTAGGGAACTGGGATGTACTGGCACGGAACGGGGGTGTATTGGGATGTACAGGAACGGAACTGGAATGTACTGCGATGTACTGGGAGCAAACTGGGATTTACTGGGATGTACTGGGAGGAAACTGGGATATACTGGGAGGAAACTGGGAGGAAAGTGGGTGTCAACTGGGACATACCAGTTTCCTCCCAGTACATCCCAGTTCCCTACCAGTGCATCCCAGTCCGTCCCAGTTCCCTCCCAGTCCGTCCCAGTACATCCCAGTTCCCTCCCAGTTCACTCCCAGTACATAAAAGATACCTCCCAGTACATCCCAGTACATCCCAAATCCCTGCCAGTTCCACCCGGTACAACCCAGTACAAGCCTGTACATCCTTGTTCCTCCACAGTACATCCCAGGGCATCCCCGCACACTGTAGTGCCTCCCAGTACATCCCAGTTCCCTCCCAGTACTGGGAGGGACCTGGGATGTACTGGGAGGGAACTGGGACGTACTGGGAGGGAACTGGGATGTACTGGGAGGAAACTGGGATATACTGGGAGGCATTGGGAGGGAAGTGGGTGTCAACTGGGACATTCCAGTTTCCTCCCAGTACATCCCAGTTCCCTCCCAGTACTGGGAGGGAACTGGGATGTACTGGGAGGGAACTGGGACGTACTGGGAGGGACCTGGGATGTACTGGGATGTAATGGGACGGAACTGGGATGTAATGGGACGGAACTGGGAAAGAAGTGGTAGTGAACCGGGAGGGAATTGGGATGTACGGGGATGAACTGGTAGGGAACTGGGATGTACTGGCATGGAACGGGGATGTATTGGGATGTACAGGAACAGAACTGGAATGTACAGCGATGTATTGGCATGTACTGGCAGCGAGCTGGGATTTACTGGGATGTACTGGGAGGAAACTGGGATATACTGGGAGGCATTGGGAGGGAAGTGGGTGTCAACTGGGACATTCCAGTTTCCTCCCAGTACATCCCAGTTCCCTACCAGTGCAGCCCAGTACATCCCAGTTCCCTCCCAGTCCGTCCCAATCCCCTCCCAGTACATCCCAGTTCCCTGCCAGTATGTCCCAGTACATCCCAGTTCCCTCCCAGTACATAGCAGTTCCCTCCCAGTACATCCCAGTTCCCTGCCAGTATGTCCCAGTACATCCCAGTTCCCTCCCAGTACATACCAGTTCCCTCCCAGTACATCCCAGTTCCCTCCCAGTTCCCTCCCACTACATCCCAGTACATCCCAGTTCCCTCCCAGTACATACCAGTTCCCTCCCAGTACATCCCAGTACATCCTGGTACATCCCAGTTCCCACCCAGTACATCCTACTACATACCAGTTCCCTCCCAGTTCACTCCCAGTACATCCCAGTACTTCACAGTTCCCTCCCAGTACATCCCAGTACGTCCCAGTTCCCCTCAGTACATAACACTTCCCTCCCAGTACATACCAGTACATCCCAGTGTCCTCACAGTACGTCCCAGTTCCCTCACAGTACATCCCAGTTCCCTACCAGTACATCCCAGTTACCTCCCTGTTCCTTCCCAGTACATAACAGTTACCTCCCAGTACATCCCAGTAGATCCTGGTACATCCCAAATCCCTGCCAGTTCCACCCGGTACAACCCAGTACAAGCCTGTACATCCTAGTTCCTCCACGGTACATCCCAGGACATCCCCGCACATTGTAGTGCCTCCCAGTACATCCCAGTTCCCTCCCAGTACTGGGAGGGAACTGGGACGTACTGGGAGGGAACTGGGATGTACTGGTATGTAATGGGACGGAACTGGGATGTATTGGGAGGCACTGGGAAAGAAGTGGTAGTGAACCGGGAGGGAATTGGGATGTACGGGGATGAACTGGTAGGGAACTGGGATGTACTGGCATGGAACGGGGATGTATTGGGATGTACAGGAACAGAACTGGAATGTACAGCGATGTATTGGCATGTACTGGCAGCGAGCTGGGATTTACTGGGATGTACTGGGAGGAAACTGGGATATACTGGGAGGAAACTGGGATATACTGGGAGGCATTGGGAGGGAAGTGGGTGTCAACTGGGACATTCCAGTTTCCTCCCAGTACATCCCAGTTCCCTACCAGTGCAGCCCAGTACATCCCAGTTCCCTCCCAGTCCGTCCCAATCCCCTCCCAGTACATCCCAGTTCCCTGCCAGTATGTCCCAGTACATCCCAGTTCCCTCCCAGTACATAGCAGTTCCCTCCCAGTACATCCCAGTTCCCTGCCAGTATGTCCCAGTACATCCCAGTTCCCTCCCAGTACATACCAGTTCCCTCCCAGTACATCCCAGTTCCCTCCCAGTTCCCTCCCACTACATCCCAGTACATGCCAGTTCCCTCCCAGTACATACCAGTTCCCTCCCAGTACATCCCAGTACATCCTGGTACATCGCAGTTCCCACCCAGTACATCCTACTACATACCAGTTCCCTCCCAGTTCACTCCCAGTACATCCCAGTACTTCACAGTTCCCTCCCAGTACATCCCAGTACGTCCCAGTTCCCCTCAGTACATAACACTTCCCTCCCAGTACATACCAGTACATCCCAGTTCCCTCCCAGTACGTCCCAGTTCCCTCACAGTACATCCCAGTTCCCTCCCTGTTCCTTCCCAGTACATAACAGTTACCTCCCAGTACATCCCAGTAGATCCTGGTACATCCCAAATCCCTGCTAGTTCCACCCGGTACAACCCAGTACAAGCCTGTACATCCTAGTTCCTCCACAGTACATCCCAGGGCATCCCCGCACATTGTAGTGCCTCCCAGTACATCCCAGTTCCCTCCCAGTACTGGGAGGGAACTGGGATGTACTGGGAGGGACCTGGGACGTACTGGGAGGGAACTGGGATGTACTGGGATGTAATGGGACGGAACTGGGATGTATTGGGAGGCACTGGGAAAGAAGTGGTAGTGAACCGGGAGGGAATTGGGATGTACGGGGATGAACTGGTAGGAAACTGGGATGTACTGGCATGGAACGGGGATGTATTGGGATGTACAGGAACAGAACTGGAATGTACAGCGATGTATTGGCATGTACTGGCAGCGAGCTGGGATTTACTGGGATGTACTGGGAGGAAACTGGGATATACTGGGAGGAAACTGGGATATACTGGGAGGCATTGGGAGGGAAGTGGGTGTCAACTGGGACATTCCAGTTTCCTCCCAGTACATCCCAGTTCCCTACCAGTGCAGCCCAGTACATCCCAGTTCCCTCCCAGTCCGTCCCAATCCCCTCCCAGTACATCCCAGTTCCCTGCCAGTATGTCCCAGTACATCCCACTTCCCTCCCAGTACATACCAGTTCCCTCCCAGTACATCCCAGTTCCCTCCCAGTTCCCTCCCACTACATCCCAGTACATCCCAGTTCCCTCCCAGTACATACCAGTTCCCTCCCAGTACATACCAGTTCCCTCCCGGTACATCCCAGTTCCCACCCAGTACATCCTACTACATACCAGTTCCCTCCCAGTTCACTCCCAGTACATCCCAGTACTTCACAGTTCCCTCCCAGTACATCCCAGTACGTCCCAGTTCCCCTCAGTACATAACACTTCCCTCCCAGTACATACCAGTACATCCCAGTGTCCTCACAGTACGTCCCAGTTCCCTCACAGTACATCCCAGTTTCCTCCCAGTACATCCCAGTTCCCTCCCTGTTCCTTCCCAGTACATAACAGTTACCTCCCAGTACATCCCAGTACATCCCAGTAGATCCTGGTACATCCCAAATCCCTGCCAGTTCCACCCGGTACAACCCAGTACAAGCCTGTACATCCTAGTTCCTCCACGGTACATCCCAGGACATCCCCGCACATTGTAGTGCCTCCCAGTACATCCCAGTTCCCTCCCAGTACTGGGAGGGAACTGGGATGTACTGGGAGGGAACTGGGATGTACTGGGATGTAATGGGACGGAACTGGGATGTATTGGGAGGCACTGGGAAAGAAGTGGTAGTGAACCGGGAGGGAATTGGGATGTACGGGGATGAACTGGTAGGAAACTGGGATGTACTGGCATGGAACGGGGATGTATTGGGATGTACAGGAACAGAACTGGAATGTACGGCGATGTATTGGGATGTACTGGGAGCGAACTGGGATTTACTGGGATGTACTGGGAGGAAACTGGGATATACTGGGAGGAAACTGGGATATACTGGGAGGAACCTGGGAGGGAAGTGGGTGTCAACTGGGACATTCCAGTTTCCTCCCAGTACATCCCAGTTCCCTACCAGTGCAGCCCAGTACATCCCAGATCCCTCCCAGTCCCTCCCAGTACATCCCAGTACATCCCAGTTCCCTCACAGTACATCCCAGTTCCCTCCCAGTTCACACACAGTTCACTCCCAGTTCCATTCCAGTACATCCCAGTACATGCCAGTTGCCTCCCAGTTTCCTCTAAGTACATCCCAGTACTTTAAAGTTCCCTCCCAGTACATCCCAGTTCCCTCACAGTACATCCCAGTACTTCACAGTTCACTCCCACTACATCCCAGTACGTCCCAGTTCCCCCTTGGTACATAACACTTCCCTCCCAATACATCCAAGTTCCCTCCCAGTACATCCCAATCCCCTCCCAGTACATCCCAGTTCCCTGCCAGTATGTCCCAGTACATCCCAGTTCCCTCCCAGTACATCCCAGTTCCCTCCCAGTTCCCTCCCACTACATCCCAGTTCCCTCCCAGTACATACCAGTTCCCTCCCAGTACATCCCAGTACGTCCTGGTACATCCCAGTTCCCACCCAGTACATCCTACTACATACCAGTTCCCTCCCAGTTCACTCCCAGTACATCCCAGTACTTCACAGTTCCATCCCAGTACATCCCAGTACGCACCAGTTCCCCTCAGTACATAACACTTCCCTCCCAGTACATAACAGTACATCCCAGTGTCCTCACAGTACGTCCCAGTTCCCTCACAGTACATCCCAGTTTCCTCCCAGTACGTCCCAGTTCCCTACCAGTTCACTCCCAGTACATAACAGTTACCTCCCAGTACATCCCAGTACATCCCAGTAGATCCTGGTACATCCCAAATCCCTGCCAGTTCCACCCGATACAACCCAGTACAAGCCTGTACATCCTAGTTCCTCCACAGTACATCCCAGGGCATCCCCGCACATTGTAGTGCCTCCCAGTACATCCCAGTTCCCTCCCAGTACTGGGAGGGAACTGGGATGTACTGGGAGGGAACTGGGACGTACTGGGAGGGAACTGGGATGTACTGGGATGTAATGGGACGGAACTGGGATGTATTGGGAGGCACTGGGAAAGAAGTGGTAGTGAACCGGGAGGGAATTGGGATGTACGGGGATGAACTGGTAGGAAACTGGGATGTACTGGCATGGAACGGGGATGTATTGGGATGGACAGGAACGGAACTGGAATGTACTGCGATGTACTGGGATGTACTGGGAGCGAACTGGGATTTATTGGGATGTACTGGGAGGAAACTGGGATATACTGGGAGGAAACTGGGATATACTGGGAGGCATTGGGAGGGAAGTGGGTGTCAACTTGGACATTCCAGTTTCCTCCCAGTACATCCCAGTTCCCTACCAGTGCAGCCCAGTACATCCCAGTTCCCTCCCAGTCCGTCCCAATCCCCTCCCAGTACATCCCAGTTCCCTGCCAGTATGTCCCAGTACATCCCAGTTCCCTCCCAGTACATACCAGTTCCCTCCCAGTTCCCTCCCACTACATCCCAGTTCCCTCCCAGTACATACCAGTTCCCTCCCAGTACATCCCAGTTCCCACCCAGTACATCCTACTACATACCAGTTCCCTCCCAGTTCACTCCCAGTACATCCCAGTACTTCACAGTTCCCTCCCAGTACATCCCAGTATGTCCCAGTTCCCCTCAGTACATAACACTTCCCTCCCAGTACATAACAGTACATCCCAGTGTCCTCACGGTACGTCCCAGTTCCCTCCCAGTACATCCCAGTTCCCTACCAGTACATCCCAGTTCCCTCCCTGTTCCTTCCCAGTACATAACAGTTACCTCCCAGTACATCCCAGTAGATCCTGGTACATCCCAAATCCCTGCCAGTTCCACCCGGTACAACCCAGTAAAAGCCTGTACATCCTAGTTCCTCCACAGTACATCCCAGGGCATCCCCGCACATTGTAGTGCCTCCCAGTACATCCCAGTTCCCTCCCAGTACTGGGAGGGACCTGGGATGTACTGGGAGGGAACTGGGACGTACTGGGAGGGACCTGGGATGTACTGGGATGTAATGGGACGGAACTGGGATGTAATGGGACGGAACTGGGAAAGAAGTGGTAGTGAACCGGGAGGGAATTGGGATGTACGGGGATGAACTGGTAGGGAACTGGGATGTACTGGCATGGAACGGGGATGTATTGGGATGTACAGGAACGGAACTGGAATGTACTGCGATGTACTGGCATGTACTGGGAGCAAACTGGGATTTACTGGGATGTACTGGGAGGAAACTGGGATATACTGGGAGGCACTGGGAGGGAAGTGGGTGTCAACTGGGACATTCCAGTTTCCTCCCAGTACATCCCAGTTCCCTACCAGTGCAGCCCAGTACATCCCAGATCCCTCCCAGTACATCCCAGTTCCCTCCCAGTCCGTCCCAGTACATCCCAGTTCCCTCCCAGTACATCCCAGTTCCCTCACAGTTCACACACAGTTCACTCCCAGTTCCATTCCAGTACATCCCAGTACATGCCACTTTCCTCCAAGTAAACCCCAGTTCCCTCCCACTACATCCAAGTTCCCTCCCACTTCCCGATAAGTACATCCTAGTACTTCACAGTTCACTCCCACTACATCCCAGTTCCCCCTCGGTACATAACAGTTCCCTCCCAGTACACCCCAGTACATCCCAGTTCCCTCCCAGTATGTCCCACTACATCCCAGTTCCCTCCCAGTCCATCCCAGTTCCCTCCCAGTAAATCCCAATTCCCAACACTTTCCACCCAGTACATCCCAGTTCCCTCCCAGTACATACCAGTTCCCTCCCAGTACATCCCAGTACTTCACAGTTCCCTCCCAGTTCCCTCCCAGTTCCCTCCCAGTACATCCCAGTTCCCTCTAAGTACATCCCAATACTTCATAGTTCCCTCCCAGCACGTCCCAGTACGTCCCAGTTCCCCTCAGTACATAACACTTCCCTCCCAGTACATACCAGTACATCCCAGTGTCCTCACAGTACATCCCAGTTCCCTCCCAGTACATCCCAGTTCTCTCCCAGTTCACTCCCAGTACACAACAGTTACCTCCCAGTACATCCCAGTACATCCCAGTAGATCCTGGTACATCCCAAATCCCTGCCAGTTCCACCCGGTACAACCCAGTACAAGCCTGTACATCCTAGTTCCTCCACAGTACATCCCAGGGCATCCCCGCACATTGTAGTGCCTCCCAGTACATCCCAGTTCCCTCCCAGTACTGGGAGGTACCTGGGATTAACTGGGAGGGACCTGGGATGTACTGGGAGGGAACTGGGATGTACTGGTATGTAATGGGACGGAACTGGGATGTATTGGGAGGCACTGGGAAAGAAGTGGTAGTGAACCGGGAGGGAATTGGGATGTACGGGGATGAACTGGTAGGGAACTGGGATGTACTGGCATGGAACGGGGATGTATTGGGATGTACAGGAACAGAACTGGAATGTACAGCGATGTATTGGCATGTACTGGCAGCGAGCTGGGATTTACTGGGATGTACTGGGAGGAAACTGGGATATACTGGGAGGAAACTGGGATATACTGGGAGGCATTGGGAGGGAAGTGGGTGTCAACTGGGACATTCCAGTTTCCTCCCAGTACATCCCAGTTCCCTACCAGTGCAGCCCAGTACATCCCAGTTCCCTCCCAGTCCGTCCCAATCCCCTCCCAGTACATCCCAGTTCCCTGCCAGTATGTCCCAGTACATCCCAGTTCCCTCCCAGTACATACCAGTTCCCTCCCAGTACATCCCAGTTCCCTGCCAGTATGTCCCAGTACATCCCAGTTCCCTCCCAGTACATACCAGTTCCCTCCCAGTACATCCCAGTTCCCTCCCAGTTCCCTCCCACTACATCCCAGTACATCCCAGTTCCCTCCCAGTACATACCAGTTCCCTCCCACTACATCCCAGTACATCCTGGTACATCCCAGTTCCCACCCAGTACATCCTACTACATACCAGTTCCCTCCCAGTTCACTCCCAGTACATCCCAGTACTTCACAGTTCCCTCCCAGTACATCCCAGTACGTCCCAGTTCCCCTCAGTACATAACACTTCCCTCCCAGTACATACCAGTACATCCCAGTTCCCTCCCAGTACGTCCCAGTTCCCTACCAGTACATCCCAGTTCCCTCCCTGTTCCTTCCCAGTACATAACAGTTACCTCCCAGTACATCCCAGTAGATCCTGGTACATCCCAAATCCCTGCTAGTTCCACCCGGTACAACCCAGTACAAGCCTGTACATCCTAGTTCCTCCACAGTACATCCCAGGGCATCCCCGCACATTGTAGTGCCTCCCAGTACATCCCAGTTCCCTCCCAGTACTGGGAGGGACCTGGGATGTACTGGGAGGGAACTGGGACGTACTGGGAGGGAACTGGGATGTACTGGGATGTAATGGGACGGAACTGGGATGTATTGGGAGGCACTGGGAAAGAAGTGGTAGTGAACCGGGAGGGAATTGGGATGTACGGGGATGAACTGGTAGGAAACTGGGATGTACTGGCATGGAACGGGGATGTATTGGGATGTACAGGAACAGAACTGGAATGTACAGCCATGTATTGGCATGTACTGGCAGCGAGCTGGGATTTACTGGGATGTACTGGGAGGAAACTGGGATATACTGGGAGGAAACTGGGATATACTGGGAGGCATTGGGAGGGAAGTGGGTGTCAACTGGGACATTCCAGTTTCCTCCCAGTACATCCCAGTTCCCTACCAGTGCAGCCCAGTACATCCCAGTTCCCTCCCAGTCCGTCCCAATCCCCTCCCAGTACATCCCAGTTCCCTGCCAGTATGTCCCAGTACATCCCACTTCCCTCCCAGTACATACCAGTTCCCTCCCAGTACATCCCAGTTCCCTCCCAGTTCCCTCCCACTACATCCCAGTACATCCCAGTTCCCTCCCAGTACATACCAGTTCCCTCCCAGTACATCCCAGTTCCCTCCCAGTACTGGGAGGGAACTGGGACGTACTGGGAGGGAACTGGGATGTACTGGTATGTAATGGGACGGAACTGGGATGTATTGGGAGGCACTGGGAAAGAAGTGGTAGTGAACCGGGAGGGAATTGGGATGTACGGGGATGAACTGGTAGGGAACTGGGATGTACTGGCATGGAACGGGGATGTATTGGGATGTACAGGAACAGAACTGGAATGTACAGCGATGTATTGGCATGTACTGGCAGCGAGCTGGGATTTACTGGGATGTACTGGGAGGAAACTGGGATATACTGGGAGGAAACTGGGATATACTGGGAGGCATTGGGAGGGAAGTGGGTGTCAACTGGGACATTCCAGTTTCCTCCCAGTACATCCCAGTTCCCTACCAGTGCAGCCCAGTACATCCCAGTTCCCTCCAAGTCCGTCCCAATCCCCTCCCAGTACATCCCAGTTCCCTGCCAGTATGTCCCAGTACATCCCAGTTCCCTCCCAGTACATACCAGTTCCCTCCCAGTACATCCCAGTTCCCTGCCAGTATGTCCCAGTACATCCCAGTTCCCTCCCAGTACATACCAGTTCCCTCCCAGTACATCCCAGTTCCCTCCCAGTACTGGGAGGGAACTGGGATGTACTGGGAGGGAACAGGGATGTACTGGGATGTAATGGGACGGAACTGGGATGTATTGGGAGGCACTGGGAAAGAAGTGGTAGTGAACCGGGAGGGAATTGGGATGTACGGGGATGAACTGGTAGGAAACTGGGATGTACTGGCATGGAACGGGGATGTATTGGGATGTACAGGAACAGAACTGGAATGTACTGCGATGTATTGGCATGTACTGGCAGCGAGCTGGGATTTACTGGGATGTACTGGGAGGAAACTGGGATATACTGGGAGGAAACTGGGATATACTGGGAGGCATTGGGAGGGAAGTGGGTGTCAACTGGGACATTCCAGTTTCCTCCCAGTACATCCCAGTTCCCTACCAGTGCAGCCCAGTACATCCCAGTTCCCTCCCAGTCCGTCCCAATCCCCTCCCAGTACATCCCAGTTCCCTGCCAGTATGTCCCAGTACATCCCACTTCCCTCCCAGTACATACCAGTTCCCTCCCAGTACATCCCAGTTCCCTCCCAGTTCCCTCCCACTACATCCCAGTACATCCCAGTTCCCTCCCAGTACATACCAGTTCCCTCCCAGTACATACCAGTTCCCTCCCGGTACATCCCAGTTCCCACCCAGTACATCCTACTACATACCAGTTCCCTCCCAGTTCACTCCCAGTACATCCCAGTACTTCACAGTTCCCTCCCAGTACATCCCAGTACGTCCCAGTTCCCCTCAGTACATAACACTTCCCTCCCAGTACATACCAGTACATCCCAGTGTCCTCACAGTACGTCCCAGTTCCCTCACAGTACATCCCAGTTTCCTCCCAGTACATCCCAGTTCCCTCCCTGTTCCTTCCCAGTACATAACAGTTACCTCCCAGTACATCCCAGTACATCCCAGTAGATCCTGGTACATCCCAAATCCCTGCCAGTTCCACCCGGTACAACCCAGTACAAGCCTGTACATCCTAGTTCCTCCACGGTACATCCCAGGACATCCCCGCACATTGTAGTGCCTCCCAGTACATCCCAGTTCCCTCCCAGTACTGGGAGGGAACTGGGATGTACTGGGAGGGAACAGGGATGTACTGGGATGTAATGGGACGGAACTGGGATGTATTGGGAGGCACTGGGAAAGAAGTGGTAGTGAACCGGGAGGGAATTGGGATATACGGGGATGAACTGGTAGGAAACTGGGATGTACTGGCATGGAACGGGGATGTATTGGGATGTACAGGAACAGAACTGGAATGTACGGCGATGTATTGGGATGTACTGGGAGCGAACTGGGATTTACTGGGATGTACTGGGAGGAAACTGGGATATACTGGGAGGAAACTGGGATATACTGGGAGGAACCTGGGAGGGAAGTGGGTGTCAACTGGGACATTCCAGTTTCCTCCCAGTACATCCCAGTTCCCTACCAGTGCAGCCCAGTACATCCCAGATCCCTCCCAGTCCCTCCCAGTACATCCCAGTACATCCCAGTTCCCTCACAGTACATCCCAGTTCCCTCCCAGTTCACACACAGTTCACTCCCAGTTCCATTCCAGTACATCCCAGTACATGCCAGTTGCCTCCCAGTTTCCTCTAAGTACATCCCAGTACTTTAAAGTTCCCTCCCAGTACATCCCAGTTCCCTCACAGTACATCCCAGTACTTCACAGTTCACTCCCACTACATCCCAGTACGTCCCAGTTCCCCCTTGGTACATAACACTTCCCTCCCAATACATCCAAGTTCCCTCCCAGTACATCCCAATCCCCTCCCAGTACATCCCAGTTCCCTGCCAGTATGTCCCAGTACATCCCAGTTCCCTCCCAGTACATCCCAGTTCCCTCCCAGTTCCCTCCCACTACATCCCAGTTCCCTCCCAGTACATACCAGTTCCCTCCCAGTACATCCCAGTACGTCCTGGTACATCCCAGTTCCCACCCAGTACATCCTACTACATACCAGTTCCCTCCCAGTTCACTCCCAGTACATCCCAGTACTTCACAGTTCCATCCCAGTACATCCCAGTACGTCCCAGTTCCCCTCAGTACATAACACTTCCCTCCCAGTACATAACAGTACATCCCAGTGTCCTCACAGTACGTCCCAGTTCCCTCACAGTACATCCCAGTTTCCTCCCAGTACGTCCCAGTTCCCTACCAGTTCACTCCCAGTACATAACAGTTACCTCCCAGTACATCCCAGTACATCCCAGTAGATCCTGGTACATCCCAAATCCCTGCCAGTTCCACCCGGTACAACCCAGTACAAGCCTGTACATCCTAGTTCCTCCACAGTACATCCCAGGGCATCCCCGCACATTGTAGTGCCTCCCAGTACATCCCAGGTCCCTCCCAGTACTGGGAGGGAACTGGGATGTACTGGGAGGGACCTGGGATGTACTGGGAGGGAACTGGGACGTACTGGGAGGGAACTGGGATGTACTGGGATGTAATGGGACGGAACTGGGATGTAATGGGACGGAACTGGGAAAGAAGTGGTAGTGAACCGGGAGGGAATTGGGATGTACGGGGATGAACTGGTAGGGAACTGGGATGTACTGGCATGGAACGGGGGTGTATTGGGATGTACAGGAACGGAACTGGAATGTACTGCGATGTACTGGGAGCAAACTGGGATTTACTGGGATGTACTGGGAGGAAACTGGGATATACTGGGAGGAAACTGGGAGGAAAGTGGGTGTCAACTGGGACATACCAGTTTCCTCCCAGTACATCCCAGTTCCCTACCAGTGCATCCCAGTCCGTCCCAGTTCCCTCCCAGTCCGTCCCAGTACATCCCAGTTCCCTCCCAGTTCACTCCCAGTACATAAAAGATACCTCCCAGTACATCCCAGTACATCCCAAATCCCTGCCAGTTCCACCCGGTACAACCCAGTACAAGCCTGTACATCCTTGTTCCTCCACAGTACATCCCAGGGCATCCCCGCACACTGTAGTGCCTCCCAGTACATCCCAGTTCCCTCCCAGTACTGGGAGGGACCTGGGATGTACTGGGAGGGAACTGGGACGTACTGGGAGAGAACTGGGATGTACTGGGAGGAAACTGGAATATACTGGGAGGCATTGGGAGGGAAGTGGGTGTCAACTGGGACATTCCAGTTTCCTCCCAGTACATCCCAGTTCCCTCCCAGTACTGGGAGGGAACTGGGATGTACTGGGAGGGAACTGGGACGTACTGGGAGGGACCTGGGATGTACTGGGATGTTATGGGACGGAACTGGGATGTAATGGGACGGAACTGGGAAAGAAGTGGTAGTGAACCGGGAGGGAATTGGGATGTACGGGGATGAACTGGTAGGGAACTGGGATGTACTGGCATGGAACGGGGATGTATTGGGATGTACAGGAACAGAACTGGAATGTACAGCGATGTATTGGCATGTACTGGCAGCGAGCTGGGATTTACTGGGATGTACTGGGAGGAAACTGGGATATACTGGGAGGCATTGGGAGGGAAGTGGGTGTCAACTGGGACATTCCAGTTTCCTCCCAGTACATCCCAGTTCCCTACCAGTGCAGCCCAGTACATCCCAGTTCCCTCCCAGTCCGTCCCAATCCCCTCCCAGTACATCCCAGTTCCCTGCCAGTATGTCCCAGTACATCCCAGTTCCCTCCCAGTACATAGCAGTTCCCTCCCAGTACATCCCAGTTCCCTGCCAGTATGTCCCAGTACATCCCAGTTCCCTCCCAGTACATACCAGTTCCCTCCCAGTACATCCCAGTTCCCTCCCAGTTCCCTCCCACTACATCCCAGTACATCCCAGTTCCCTCCCAGTACATACCAGTTCCCTCCCGGTACATCCCAGTTCCCACCCAGTACATCCTACTACATACCAGTTCCCTCCCAGTTCACTCCCAGTACATCCCAGTACTTCACAGTTCCCTCCCAGTACATCCCAGTACGTCCCAGTTCCCCTCAGTACATAACACTTCCCTCCCAGTACATACCAGTACATCCCAGTTCCCTCCCAGTACGTCCCAGTTCCCTACCAGTACATCCCAGTTCCCTCCCTGTTCCTTCCCAGTACATAACAGTTACCTCCCAGTACATCCCAGTAGATCCTGGTACATCCCAAATCCCTGCTAGTTCCACCCGGTACAACCCAGTACAAGCCTGTACATCCTAGTTCCTCCACAGTACATCCCAGGGCATCCCCGCACATTGTAGTGCCTCCCAGTACATCCCAGTTCCCTCCCAGTACTGGGAGGGACCTGGGATGTACTGGGAGGGACCTGGGACGTACTGGGAGGGAACTGGGATGTACTGGGATGTAATGGGACGGAACTGGGATGTATTGGGAGGCACTGGGAAAGAAGTGGTAGTGAACCGGGAGGGAATTGGGATGTACGGGGATGAACTGGTAGGAAACTGGGATGTACTGGCATGGAACGGGGATGTATTGGGATGTACAGGAACAGAACTGGAATGTACTGCGATGTATTGGCATGTACTGGCAGCGAGCTGGGATTTACTGGGATGTACTGGGAGGAAACTGGGATATACTGGGAGGAAACTGGGATATACTGGGAGGCATTGGGAGGGAAGTGGGTGTCAACTGGGACATTCCAGTTTCCTCCCAGTACATCCCAGTTCCCTACCAGTGCAGCCCAGTACATCCCAGTTCCCTCCCAGTCCGTCCCAATCCCCTCCCAGTACATCCCAGTTCCCTGCCAGTATGTCCCAGTACATCCCAGTTCCCTCCCAGTACATACCAGTTCCCTCCCAGTACATACCAGTTCCCTCCCAGTACATCCCAGTACATCCTGGTACATCCCAGTTCCCACCCAGTACATCCTACCACATACCAGTTCCCTCCCAGTTCACTCCCAGTACATCCCAGTACTTCACAGTTCCATCCCAGTACATCCCAGTACGCACCGGTTCCCCTCAGTACATAACACTTCCCTCCCAGTACATAACAGTACATCCCAGTGTCCTCACAGTACGTCCCAGTTCCCTCCCAGTACATCCCAGTTCCCTACCAGTACGTCCCAGTTCCCTCCCAGTTCACTCCCAGTACATAACAGTTACCTCCCAGTACATCGCAGTACATCCCAGTAGATCCTGGTACATCCCAAATCCCTGCCAGTTCCACCCGGTACAACCCAGTACAAGCCTGTACATCCTAGTTCCTCCACAGTACATCCCAGGGCATCCCCGCACATTGTAGTGCCTCCCAGTACATCCCAGTTCCCTCCCAGTACTGGGAGGGAACTGGGATGTACTGGGAGGGAACTGGGATGTACTGGGATGTAATGGGACGGAACTGGGATGTATTGGGAGGCACTGGGAAAGAAGTGGTAGTGAACCGGGAGGGAATTGGGATGTACGGGGATGAACTGGTAGGAAACTGGGATGTACTGGCATGGAACGGGGATGTATTGGGATGTACAGGAACGGAACTGGAATGTACGGCGATGTATTGGGATGTACTGGGAGCGAACTGGGATTTACTGGGATGTACTGGGAGGAAACTGGGATATACTGGGAGGAAACTGGGATATACTGGGAGGAACCTGGGAGGGAAGTGGGTGTCAACTGGGACATTCCAGTTTCCTCCCAGTACATCCCAGTTCCCTACCAGTGCAGCCCAGTACATCCCAGATCCCTCCCAGTCCCTCCCAGTACATCCCAGTACATCCCAGTTCCCTCACAGTACATCCCAGTTCCCTCCCAGTTCACACACAGTTCACTCCCAGTTCCATTCCAGTACATCCCAGTACATGCCAGTTGCCTCCCAGTTTCCTCTAAGTACATCCCAGTACTTTAAAGTTCCCTCCCAGTACATCCCAGTTCCCTCACAGTACATCCCAGTACTTCACAGTTCACTCCCACTACATCCCAGTACGTCCCAGTTCCCCCTTGGTAC
The DNA here is from genome assembly GCF_949628215.1 of Phalacrocorax aristotelis. NCBI lineage: Eukaryota > Metazoa > Chordata > Aves > Suliformes > Phalacrocoracidae > Phalacrocorax > Phalacrocorax aristotelis. Next base: position 86,567 of record NW_027441139.1, on the reverse strand, counting down.
ATAACACTTCCCTCCCAATACATCCAAGTTCCCTCCCAGTACATCCCAATCCCCTCCCAGTACATCCCAGTTCCCTGCCAGTATGTCCCAGTACATCCCAGTTCCCTCCCAGTACATACCAGTTCCCTCCCACTACATCCCAGTTCCCTCCCAGTTCCCTCCCACTACATCCCAGTTCCCTCCCAGTACATACCAGTTCCCTCCCAGTACATCCCAGTACATCCTGGTACATCCCAGTTCCCACCCAGTACATCCTACTACATACCAGTTCCCTCCCAGTTCACTCCCAGTACATCCCAGTACTTCACAGTTCCATCCCAGCACATCCCAGTACGCACCAGTTCCCCTCAGTACATAACACTTCCCTCCCAGTACATACCAGTACATCCCAGTGTCCTCACAGTACGTCCCAGTTCCCTCCCAGTACATCCCAGTTCCCTACCAGTACATCCCAGTTCCCTCCCAGTTCACTCCCAGTACATAACAGTTACCTCCCAGTACATCCCAGTAGATCCTGGTACATCCCAAATCCCTGCCAGTTCCACCCGGTACAACCCAGGACAAGCCTGTACATCCTAGTTCCTCCACGGTACATCCCAGGACATCCCCGCACATTGTAGTGCCTCCCAGTACATCCCAGCTCCCTCCCAGTACTGGGAGGGAACTGGGACGTACTGGGAGGGAACTGGGATGTACTGGGATGTAATGGGACGGAACTGGGATGTATTGGGAGGCACTGGGAAAGAAGTGGTAGTGAACCGGGAGGGAATTGGGATGTACGGGGATGAACTGGTAGGAAACTGGGATGTACTGGCATGGAACGGGGATGTATTGGGATGGACAGGAACGGAACTGGAATGTACTGCGATGTACTGGGATGTACTGGGAGCGAACTGGGATTTACTGGGATGTACTGGGAGGAAACTGGGATATACTGGGAGGAAACTGGGATATACTGGGAGGCATTGGGAGGGAAGTGGGTGTCAACTGGGACATTCCAGTTTCCTCCCAGTACATCCCAGTTCCCTACCAGTGCAGCCCAGTACATCCCAGTTCCCTCCCAGTCCGTCCCAATCCCCTCCCAGTACATCCCAGTTCCCTGCCAGTATGTCCCAGTACATCCCAGTTCCCTCCCAGTACATACCAGTTCCCTCCCAGTTCCCTCCCACTACATCCCAGTTCCCTCCCAGTACATACCAGTTCCCTCCCAGTACATCCCAGTTCCCACCCAGTACATCCTACTACATACCAGTTCCCTCCCAGTTCACTCCCAGTACATCCCAGTACTTCACAGTTCCCTCCCAGTACATCCCAGTATGTCCCAGTTCCCCTCAGTACATAACACTTCCCTCCCAGTACATAACAGTACATCCCAGTGTCCTCACGGTACGTCCCAGTTCCCTCACAGTACATCCCAGTTCCCTACCAGTACATCCCAGTTCCCTCCCTGTTCCTTCCCAGTACATAACAGTTACCTCCCAGTACATCCCAGTAGATCCTGGTACATCCCAAATCCCTGCCAGTTCCACCCGGTACAACCCAGTACAAGCCTGTACATCCTAGTTCCTCCACAGTACATCCCAGGGCATCCCCGCACATTGTAGTGCCTCCCAGTACATCCCAGTTCCCTCCCAGTACTGGGAGGGACCTGGGATGTACTGGGAGGGAACTGGGACGTACTGGGAGGGAACTGGGATGTACTGGGATGTAATGGGACGGAACTGGGATGTAATGGGACGGAACTGGTATGTAATGGGACGGAACTGGGAAAGAAGTGGTAGTGAACCGGGAGGGAATTGGGATGTACGGGGATGAACTGGTAGGGAACTGGGATGTACTGGCATGGAACGGGGATGTATTGGGATGTACAGGAACGGAACTGGAATGTACTGCGATGTACTGGCATGTACTGGGAGCAAACTGGGATTTACTGGGATGTACTGGGAGGAAACTGGGATATACTGGGAGGCACTGGGAGGGAAGTGGGTGTCAACTGGGACATTCCAGTTTCCTCCCAGTACATCCCAGTTCCCTACCAGTGCAGCCCAGTACATCCCAGATCCCTCCCAGTACATCCCAGTTCCCTCCCAGTCCGTCCCAGTACATCCCAGTACATCCCAGTTCCCTCACAGTACATCCCAGTTCCCTCACAGTTCACACACAGTTCACTCCCAGTTCCATTCCAGTACATCCCAGTACATGCCACTTTCCTCCAAGTAAACCCCAGTTCCCTCCCACTACATCCAAGTTCCCTCCCACTTCCCGATAAGTACATCCCAGTACTTCACAGTTCACTCCCAGTACATCCCAGTTCCCCCTCGGTACATAACAGTTCCCTCCCAGTACACCCCAGTACATCCCAGTTCCCTCCCAGTATGTCCCACTACATCCCAGTTCCCTCCCAGTCCATCCCAGTTCCCTCCCAGTAAATCGCAATTCCCAACACTTTCCACCCAGTACATCCCAGTTCCCTCCCAGTACATCCCAGTTCCCTCCCAGTACATCCCAGTACTTCACAGTTCCCTCCCAGTTCACTCCCAGTTCCCTCCCAGTACATCCCAGTTCCCTCTAAGTACATCCCAATACTTCATAGTTCCCTCCCAGCACGTCCCAGTACGTCCCAGTTCCCCTCAGTACATAACACTTCCCTCCCAGTACATAACAGTACATCCCAGTGTCCTCACAGTACGTCCCAGTTCCCTCCCAGTACATCCCAGTTCTCTCCCAGTTCACTCCCAGTACACAACAGTTACCTCCCAGTACATCCCAGTACATCCCAGTAGATCCTGGTACCTCCCAAATCCCTGCCAGTTCCACCCGGTACAACCCAGTACAAGCCTGTACATCCTAGTTCCTCCACAGTACATCCCAGGGCATCCCCGCACATTGTAGTGCCTCCCAGTACATCCCAGTTCCCTCCCAGTACTGGGAGGGACCTGGGACGTACTGGGAGGGAACTGGGACGTACTGGGATGTAATGGGACGGAACTGGGATGTATTGGGAGGCACTGGGAAAGAAGTGGTAGTGAACCGGGAGGGAACTGGGATGTACGGGGATGAACTGGTAGGAAACTGGGATGTACTGGCATGGAACGGGGATGTATTGGGATGGACAGGAACGGAACTGGAATGTACTGCGATGTACTGGGATGTACTGGGAGCGAACTGGGATTTACTGGGATGTACTGGGAGGAAACTGGGATATACTGGGAGGAAACTGGGATATACTGGGAGGCATTGGGAGGGAAGTGGGTGTCAACTGGGACATTCCAGTTTCCTCCCAGTACATCCCAGTTCCCTACCAGTGCAGCCCAGTACATCCCAGTTCCCTCCCAGTCCGTCCCAATCCCCTCCCAGTACATCCCAGTTCCCTGCCAGTATGTCCCAGTACATCCCAGTTCCCTCCCAGTACATACCAGTTCCCTCCCAGTACATCCCAGTACATCCTGGTACATCCCAGTTCCCACCCAGTACATCCTACTACATACCAGTTCCCTCCCAGTTCACTCCCAGTACATCCCAGTACTTCACAGTTCCCTCCCAGTACATCCCAGTACGTCCCAGTTCCCCTCAGTACATAACACTTCCCTCCCAGTACATACCAGTACATCCCAGTGTCCTCACAGTACGTCCCAGTTCCCTCCCAGTACATCCCAGTTCCCTACCAGTACATCCCAGTTCCCTCCCTGTTCCTTCCCAGTACATAACAGTTACCTCCCAGTACATCCCAGTAGATCCTGGTACATCCCAAATCCCTGCCAGTTCCACCCGGTACAACCCAGTACAAGCCTATACATCCTAGTTCCTCCACAGTACATCCCAGGGCATCCCCGCACATTGTAGTGCCTCCCAGTACATCCCAGTTCCCTCCCAGTACTGGGAGGGACCTGGGATGTACTGGGAGGGACCTGGGATGTACTGGGAGGGAACTGGGATGTACTGGGATGTAATGGGACGGAACTGGGATGTAATGGGACGGAACTGGGAAAGAAGTGGTAGTGAACCGGGAGGGAATTGGGATGTACGGGGATGAACTGGTAGGGAACTGGGATGTACTGGCATGGAACGGGGATGTATTGGGATGTACAGGAACAGAACTGGAATGTACAGCGATGTATTGGCATGTACTGGCAGCGAGCTGGGATTTACTGGGATGTACTGGGAGGAAACTGGGATATACTGGGAGGAAACTGGGATATACTGGGAGGCATTGGGAGGGAAGTGGGTGTCAACTGGGACATTCCAGTTTCCTCCCAGTACATCCCAGTTCCCTACCAGTGCAGCCCAGTACATCCCAGTTCCCTCCCAGTCCGTCCCAATCCCCTCCCAGTACATCCCAGTTCCCTGCCAGTATGTCCCAGTACATCCCAGTTCCCTCCCAGTACATAGCAGTTCCCTCCCAGTACATCCCAGTTCCCTGCCAGTATGTCCCAGTACATCCCAGTTCCCTCCCAGTACATACCAGTTCCCTCCCAGTACATCCCAGTTCCCTCCCAGTTCCCTCCCACTACATCCCAGTACATCCCAGTTCCCTCCCAGTACATACCAGTTCCCTCCCAGTACATCCCAGTACATCCTGGTACATCGCAGTTCCCACCCAGTACATCCTACTACATACCAGTTCCCTCCCAGTTCACTCCCAGTACATCCCAGTACTTCACAGTTCCCTCCCAGTACATCCCAGTACGTCCCAGTTCCCCTCAGTACATAACACTTCCCTCCCAGTACATACCAGTACATCCCAGTTCCCTCCCAGTACGTCCCAGTTCCCTACCAGTACATCCCAGTTCCCTCCCTGTTCCTTCCCAGTACATAACAGTTACCTCCCAGTACATCCCAGTAGATCCTGGTACATCCCAAATCCCTGCTAGTTCCACCCGGTACAACCCAGTACAAGCCTGTACATCCTAGTTCCTCCACAGTACATCCCAGGGCATCCCCGCACATTGTAGTGCCTCCCAGTACATCCCAGTTCCCTCCCAGTACTGGGAGGGACCTGGGATGTACTGGGAGGGACCTGGGACGTACTGGGAGGGAACTGGGATGTACTGGGATGTAATGGGACGGAACTGGGATGTATTGGGAGGCACTGGGAAAGAAGTGGTAGTGAACCGGGAGGGAATTGGGATGTACGGGGATGAACTGGTAGGAAACTGGGATGTACTGGCATGGAACGGGGATGTATTGGGATGTACAGGAACAGAACTGGAATGTACTGCGATGTATTGGCATGTACTGGCAGCGAGCTGGGATTTACTGGGATGTACTGGGAGGAAACTGGGATATACTGGGAGGAAACTGGGATATACTGGGAGGCATTGGGAGGGAAGTGGGTGTCAACTGGGACATTCCAGTTTCCTCCCAGTACATCCCAGTTCCCTACCAGTGCAGCCCAGTACATCCCAGTTCCCTCCCAGTCCGTCCCAATCCCCTCCCAGTACATCCCAGTTCCCTGCCAGTATGTCCCAGTACATCCCACTTCCCTCCCAGTACATACCAGTTCCCTCCCAGTACATCCCAGTTCCCTCCCAGTTCCCTCCCACTACATCCCAGTACATCCCAGTTCCCTCCCAGTACATACCAGTTCCCTCCCAGTACATACCAGTTCCCTCCCGGTACATCCCAGTTCCCACCCAGTACATCCTACTACATACCAGTTCCCTCCCAGTTCACTCCCAGTACATCCCAGTACTTCACAGTTCCCTCCCAGTACATCCCAGTACGTCCCAGTTCCCCTCAGTACATAACACTTCCCTCCCAGTACATACCAGTACATCCCAGTGTCCTCACAGTACGTCCCAGTTCCCTCACAGTACATCCCAGTTTCCTCCCAGTACATCCCAGTTCCCTCCCTGTTCCTTCCCAGTACATAACAGTTACCTCCCAGTACATCCCAGTACATCCCAGTAGATCCTGGTACATCCCAAATCCCTGCCAGTTCCACCCGGTACAACCCAGTACAAGCCTGTACATCCTAGTTCCTCCACGGTACATCCCAGGACATCCCCGCACATTGTAGTGCCTCCCAGTACATCCCAGTTCCCTCCCAGTACTGGGAGGGAACTGGGATGTACTGGGAGGGAACAGGGATGTACTGGGATGTAATGGGACGGAACTGGGATGTATTGGGAGGCACTGGGAAAGAAGTGGTAGTGAACCGGGAGGGAATTGGGATGTACGGGGATGAACTGGTAGGAAACTGGGATGTACTGGCATGGAACGGGGATGTATTGGGATGTACAGGAACAGAACTGGAATGTACGGCGATGTATTGGGATGTACTGGGAGCGAACTGGGATTTACTGGGATGTACTGGGAGGAAACTGGGATATACTGGGAGGAAACTGGGATATACTGGGAGGAACCTGGGAGGGAAGTGGGTGTCAACTGGGACATTCCAGTTTCCTCCCAGTACATCCCAGTTCCCTACCAGTGCAGCCCAGTACATCCCAGATCCCTCCCAGTCCCTCCCAGTACATCCCAGTACATCCCAGTTCCCTCACAGTACATCCCAGTTCCCTCCCAGTTCACACACAGTTCACTCCCAGTTCCATTCCAGTACATCCCAGTACATGCCAGTTGCCTCCCAGTTTCCTCTAAGTACATCCCAGTACTTTAAAGTTCCCTCCCAGTACATCCCAGTTCCCTCACAGTACATCCCAGTACTTCACAGTTCACTCCCACTACATCCCAGTACGTCCCAGTTCCCCCTTGGTACATAACACTTCCCTCCCAATACATCCAAGTTCCCTCCCAGTACATCCCAATCCCCTCCCAGTACATCCCAGTTCCCTGCCAGTATGTCCCAGTACATCCCAGTTCCCTCCCAGTACATCCCAGTTCCCTCCCAGTTCCCTCCCACTACATCCCAGTTCCCTCCCAGTACATACCAGTTCCCTCCCAGTACATCCCAGTACGTCCTGGTACATCCCAGTTCCCACCCAGTACATCCTACTACATACCAGTTCCCTCCCAGTTCACTCCCAGTACATCCCAGTACTTCACAGTTCCATCCCAGTACATCCCAGTACGCACCAGTTCCCCTCAGTACATAACACTTCCCTCCCAGTACATAACAGTACATCCCAGTGTCCTCACAGTACGTCCCAGTTCCCTCACAGTACATCCCAGTTTCCTCCCAGTACGTCCCAGTTCCCTACCAGTTCACTCCCAGTACATAACAGTTACCTCCCAGTACATCCCAGTACATCCCAGTAGATCCTGGTACATCCCAAATCCCTGCCAGTTCCACCCGGTACAACCCAGTACAAGCCTGTACATCCTAGTTCCTCCACAGTACATCCCAGGGCATCCCCGCACATTGTAGTGCCTCCCAGTACATCCCAGGTCCCTCCCAGTACTGGGAGGGAACTGGGATGTACTGGGAGGGACCTGGGATGTACTGGGAGGGAACTGGGACGTACTGGGAGGGAACTGGGATGTACTGGGATGTAATGGGACGGAACTGGGATGTAATGGGACGGAACTGGGAAAGAAGTGGTAGTGAACCGGGAGGGAATTGGGATGTACGGGGATGAACTGGTAGGGAACTGGGATGTACTGGCATGGAACGGGGGTGTATTGGGATGTACAGGAACGGAACTGGAATGTACTGCGATGTACTGGGAGCAAACTGGGATTTACTGGGATGTACTGGGAGGAAACTGGGATATACTGGGAGGAAACTGGGAGGAAAGTGGGTGTCAACTGGGACATACCAGTTTCCTCCCAGTACATCCCAGTTCCCTACCAGTGCATCCCAGTCCGTCCCAGTTCCCTCCCAGTCCGTCCCAGTACATCCCAGTTCCCTCCCAGTTCACTCCCAGTACATAAAAGATACCTCCCAGTACATCCCAGTACATCCCAAATCCCTGCCAGTTCCACCCGGTACAACCCAGTACAAGCCTGTACATCCTTGTTCCTCCACAGTACATCCCAGGGCATCCCCGCACACTGTAGTGCCTCCCAGTACATCCCAGTTCCCTCCCAGTACTGGGAGGGACCTGGGATGTACTGGGAGGGAACTGGGACGTACTGGGAGGGAACTGGGATGTACTGGGAGGAAACTGGGATATACTGGGAGGCATTGGGAGGGAAGTGGGTGTCAACTGGGACATTCCAGTTTCCTCCCAGTACATCCCAGTTCCCTCCCAGTACTGGGAGGGAACTGGGATGTACTGGGAGGGAACTGGGACGTACTGGGAGGGACCTGGGATGTACTGGGATGTAATGGGACGGAACTGGGATGTAATGGGACGGAACTGGGAAAGAAGTGGTAGTGAACCGGGAGGGAATTGGGATGTACGGGGATGAACTGGTAGGGAACTGGGATGTACTGGCATGGAACGGGGATGTATTGGGATGTACAGGAACAGAACTGGAATGTACAGCGATGTATTGGCATGTACTGGCAGCGAGCTGGGATTTACTGGGATGTACTGGGAGGAAACTGGGATATACTGGGAGGCATTGGGAGGGAAGTGGGTGTCAACTGGGACATTCCAGTTTCCTCCCAGTACATCCCAGTTCCCTACCAGTGCAGCCCAGTACATCCCAGTTCCCTCCCAGTCCGTCCCAATCCCCTCCCAGTACATCCCAGTTCCCTGCCAGTATGTCCCAGTACATCCCAGTTCCCTCCCAGTACATAGCAGTTCCCTCCCAGTACATCCCAGTTCCCTGCCAGTATGTCCCAGTACATCCCAGTTCCCTCCCAGTACATACCAGTTCCCTCCCAGTACATCCCAGTTCCCTCCCAGTTCCCTCCCACTACATCCCAGTACATCCCAGTTCCCTCCCAGTACATACCAGTTCCCTCCCAGTACATACCAGTTCCCTCCCGGTACATCCCAGTTCCCACCCAGTACATCCTACTACATACCAGTTCCCTCCCAGTTCACTCCCAGTACATCCCAGTACTTCACAGTTCCCTCCCAGTACATCCCAGTACGTCCCAGTTCCCCTCAGTACATAACACTTCCCTCCCAGTACATACCAGTACATCCCAGTTCCCTCCCAGTACGTCCCAGTTCCCTACCAGTACATCCCAGTTCCCTCCCTGTTCCTTCCCAGTACATAACAGTTACCTCCCAGTACATCCCAGTAGATCCTGGTACATCCCAAATCCCTGCTAGTTCCACCCGGTACAACCCAGTACAAGCCTGTACATCCTAGTTCCTCCACAGTACATCCCAGGGCATCCCCGCACATTGTAGTGCCTCCCAGTACATCCCAGTTCCCTCCCAGTACTGGGAGGGACCTGGGATGTACTGGGAGGGACCTGGGACGTACTGGGAGGGAACTGGGATGTACTGGGATGTAATGGGACGGAACTGGGATGTATTGGGAGGCACTGGGAAAGAAGTGGTAGTGAACCGGGAGGGAATTGGGATGTACGGGGATGAACTGGTAGGAAACTGGGATGTACTGGCATGGAACGGGGATGTATTGGGATGTACAGGAACAGAACTGGAATGTACTGCGATGTATTGGCATGTACTGGCAGCGAGCTGGGATTTACTGGGATGTACTGGGAGGAAACTGGGATATACTGGGAGGAAACTGGGATATACTGGGAGGCATTGGGAGGGAAGTGGGTGTCAACTGGGACATTCCAGTTTCCTCCCAGTACATCCCAGTTCCCTACCAGTGCAGCCCAGTACATCCCAGTTCCCTCCCAGTCCGTCCCAATCCCCTCCCAGTACATCCCAGTTCCCTGCCAGTATGTCCCAGTACATCCCAGTTCCCTCCCAGTACATACCAGTTCCCTCCCAGTACATCCCAGTTCCCTCCCAGTTCCCTCCCACTACATCCCAGTACATCCCAGTTCCCTCCCAGTACATACCAGTTCCCTCCCAGTACATACCAGTTCCCTCCCGGTACATCCCAGTTCCCACCCAGTACATCCTACTACATACCAGTTCCCTCCCAGTTCACTCCCAGTACATCCCAGTACTTCACAGTTCCCTCCCAGTACATCCCAGTACGTCCCAGTTCCCCTCAGTACATAACACTTCCCTCCCAGTACATACCAGTACATCCCAGTGTCCTCACAGTACGTCCCAGTTCCCTCACAGTACATCCCAGTTTCCTCCCAGTACATCCCAGTTCCCTCCCTGTTCCTTCCCAGTACATAACAGTTACCTCCCAGTACATCCCAGTACATCCCAGTAGATCCTGGTACATCCCAAATCCCTGCCAGTTCCACCCGGTACAACCCAGTACAAGCCTGTACTTCCTAGTTCCTCCACAGTACATCCCAGGACATCCCCGCACATTGTAGTGCCTCCCAGTACATCCCAGTTCCCTCCCAGTACTGGGAGGGAACTGGGATGTACTGGGAGGGAACTGGGATGTACTGGGATGTAATGGGACGGAACTGGGATGTATTGGGAGGCACTGGGAAAGAAGTGGTAGTGAACCGGGAGGGAATTGGGATGTACGGGGATGAACTGGTAGGAAACTGGGATGTACTGGCATGGAACGGGGATGTATTGGGATGTACAGGAACAGAACTGGAATGTACGGCGATGTATTGGGATGTACTGGGAGCGAACTGGGATTTACTGGGATGTACTGGGAGGAAACTGGGATATACTGGGAGGAAACTGGGATATACTGGGAGGAACCTGGGAGGGAAGTGGGTGTCAACTGGGACATTCCAGTTTCCTCCCAGTACATCCCAGTTCCCTACCAGTGCAGCCCAGTACATCCCAGATCCCTCCCAGTCCCTCCCAGTACATCCCAGTACATCCCAGTTCCCTCACAGTACATCCCAGTTCCCTCCCAGTTCACACACAGTTCACTCCCAGTTCCATTCCAGTACATCCCAGTACATGCCAGTTGCCTCCCAGTTTCCTCTAAGTACATCCCAGTACTTTAAAGTTCCCTCCCAGTACATCCCAGTTCCCTCACAGTACATCCCAGTACTTCACAGTTCACTCCCACTACATCCCAGTACGTCCCAGTTCCCCCTTGGTACATAACACTTCCCTCCCAATACATCCAAGTTCCCTCCCAGTACATCCCAATCCCCTCCCAGTACATCCCAGTTCCCTGCCAGTATGTCCCAGTACATCCCAGTTCCCTCCCAGTACATCCCAGTTCCCTCCCAGTTCCCTCCCACTACATCCCAGTTCCCTCCCAGTACATACCAGTTCCCTCCCAGTACATCCCAGTACGTCCTGGTACATCCCAGTTCCCACCCAGTACATCCTACTACATACCAGTTCCCTCCCAGTTCACTCCCAGTACATCCCAGTACTTCACAGTTCCATCCCAGTACATCCCAGTACGCACCAGTTCCCCTCAGTACATAACACTTCCCTCCCAGTACATAACAGTACATCCCAGTGTCCTCACAGTACGTCCCAGTTCCCTCACAGTACATCCCAGTTTCCTCCCAGTACGTCCCAGTTCCCTACCAGTTCACTCCCAGTACATAACAGTTACCTCCCAGTACATCCCAGTACATCCCAGTAGATCCTGGTACATCCCAAATCCCTGCCAGTTCCACCCGGTACAACCCAGTACAAGCCTGTACATCCTAGTTCCTCCACAGTACATCCCAGGGCATCCCCGCACATTGTAGTGCCTCCCAGTACATCCCAGTTCCCTCCCAGTACTGGGAGGGAACTGGGATGTACTGGGAGGGACCTGGGATGTACTGGGAGGGAACTGGGACGTACTGGGAGGGAACTGGGATGTACTGGGATGTAATGGGACGGAACTGGGATGTAATGGGACGGAACTGGGAAAGAAGTGGTAGTGAACCGGGAGGGAATTGGGATGTACGGGGATGAACTGGTAGGGAACTGGGATGTACTGGCATGGAACGGGGGTGTATTGGGATGTACAGGAACGGAACTGGAATGTACTGCGATGTACTGGGAGCAAACTGGGATTTACTGGGATGTACTGGGAGGAAACTGGGATATACTGGGAGGAAACTGGGAGGAAAGTGGGTGTCAACTGGGACATACCAGTTTCCTCCCAGTACATCCCAGTTCCCTACCAGTGCATCCCAGTCCGTCCCAGTTCCCTCCCAGTCCGTCCCAGTACATCCCAGTTCCCTCCCAGTTCACTCCCAGTACATAAAAGATACCTCCCAGTACATCCCAGTACATCCCAAATCCCTGCCAGTTCCACCCGGTACAACCCAGTACAAGCCTGTACATCCTTGTTCCTCCACAGTACATCCCAGGGCATCCCCGCACACTGTAGTGCCTCCCAGTACATCCCAGTTCCCTCCCAGTACTGGGAGGGACCTGGGATGTACTGGGAGGGAACTGGGACGTACTGGGAGGGAACTGGGATGTACTGGGAGGAAACTGGGATATACTGGGAGGCATTGGGAGGGAAGTGGGTGTCAACTGGGACATTCCAGTTTCCTCCCAGTACATCCCAGTTCCCTCCCAGTACTGGGAGGGAACTGGGATGTACTGGGAGGGAACTGGGACGTACTGGGAGGGACCTGGGATGTACTGGGATGTAATGGGACGGAACTGGGATGTAATGGGACGGAACTGGGAAAGAAGTGGTAGTGAACCGGGAGGGAATTGGGATGTACGGGGATGAACTGGTAGGGAACTGGGATGTACTGGCATGGAACGGGGATGTATTGGGATGTACAGGAACAGAACTGGAATGTACAGCGATGTATTGGCATGTACTGGCAGCGAGCTGGGATTTACTGGGATGTACTGGGAGGAAACTGGGATATACTGGGAGGCATTGGGAGGGAAGTGGGTGTCAACTGGGACATTCCAGTTTCCTCCCAGTACATCCCAGTTCCCTACCAGTGCAGCCCAGTACATCCCAGTTCCCTCCCAGTCCGTCCCAATCCCCTCCCAGTACATCCCAGTTCCCTGCCAGTATGTCCCAGTACATCCCAGTTCCCTCCCAGTACATAGCAGTTCCCTCCCAGTACATCCCAGTTCCCTGCCAGTATGTCCCAGTACATCCCAGTTCCCTCCCAGTACATACCAGTTCCCTCCCAGTACATCCCAGTTCCCTCCCAGTTCCCTCCCACTACATCCCAGTACATCCCAGTTCCCTCCCAGTACATACCAGTTCCCTCCCGGTACATCCCAGTTCCCACCCAGTACATCCTACTACATACCAGTTCCCTCCCAGTTCACTCCCAGTACATCCCAGTACTTCACAGTTCCCTCCCAGTACATCCCAGTACGTCCCAGTTCCCCTCAGTACATAACACTTCCCTCCCAGTACATACCAGTACATCCCAGTTCCCTCCCAGTACGTCCCAGTTCCCTACCAGTACATCCCAGTTCCCTCCCTGTTCCTTCCCAGTACATAACAGTTACCTCCCAGTACATCCCAGTAGATCCTGGTACATCCCAAATCCCTGCTAGTTCCACCCGGTACAACCCAGTACAAGCCTGTACATCCTAGTTCCTCCACAGTACATCCCAGGGCATCCCCGCACATTGTAGTGCCTCCCAGTACATCCCAGTTCCCTCCCAGTACTGGGAGGGACCTGGGATGTACTGGGAGGGACCTGGGACGTACTGGGAGGGAACTGGGATGTACTGGGATGTAATGGGACGGAACTGGGATGTATTGGGAGGCACTGGGAAAGAAGTGGTAGTGAACCGGGAGGGAATTGGGATGTACGGGGATGAACTGGTAGGAAACTGGGATGTACTGGCATGGAACGGGGATGTATTGGGATGTACAGGAACAGAACTGGAATGTACTGCGATGTATTGGCATGTACTGGCAGCGAGCTGGGATTTACTGGGATGTACTGGGAGGAAACTGGGATATACTGGGAGGAAACTGGGATATACTGGGAGGCATTGGGAGGGAAGTGGGTGTCAACTGGGACATTCCAGTTTCCTCCCAGTACATCCCAGTTCCCTACCAGTGCAGCCCAGTACATCCCAGTTCCCTCCCAGTCCGTCCCAATCCCCTCCCAGTACATCCCAGTTCCCTGCCAGTATGTCCCAGTACATCCCAGTTCCCTCCCAGTACATACCAGTTCCCTCCCAGTACATACCAGTTCCCTCCCAGTACATCCCAGTACATCCTGGTACATCCCAGTTCCCACCCAGTACATCCTACCACATACCAGTTCCCTCCCAGTTCACTCCCAGTACATCCCAGTACTTCACAGTTCCATCCCAGTACATCCCAGTACGCACCGGTTCCCCTCAGTACATAACACTTCCCTCCCAGTACATAACAGTACATCCCAGTGTCCTCACAGTACGTCCCAGTTCCCTCCCAGTACATCCCAGTTCCCTACCAGTACGTCCCAGTTCCCTCCCAGTTCACTCCCAGTACATAACAGTTACCTCCCAGTACATCGCAGTACATCCCAGTAGATCCTGGTACATCCCAAATCCCTGCCAGTTCCACCCGGTACAACCCAGTACAAGCCTGTACATCCTAGTTCCTCCACAGTACATCCCAGGGCATCCCCGCACATTGTAGTGCCTCCCAGTACATCCCAGTTCCCTCCCAGTACTGGGAGGGAACTGGGATGTACTGGGAGGGAACTGGGATGTACTGGGATGTAATGGGACGGAACTGGGATGTATTGGGAGGCACTGGGAAAGAAGTGGTAGTGAACCGGGAGGGAATTGGGATGTACGGGGATGAACTGGTAGGAAACTGGGATGTACTGGCATGGAACGGGGATGTATTGGGATGTACAGGAACGGAACTGGAATGTACGGCGATGTATTGGGATGTACTGGGAGCGAACTGGGATTTACTGGGATGTACTGGGAGGAAACTGGGATATACTGGGAGGAAACTGGGATATACTGGGAGGAACCTGGGAGGGAAGTGGGTGTCAACTGGGACATTCCAGTTTCCTCCCAGTACATCCCAGTTCCCTACCAGTGCAGCCCAGTACATCCCAGATCCCTCCCAGTCCCTCCCAGTACATCCCAGTACATCCCAGTTCCCTCACAGTACATCCCAGTTCCCTCCCAGTTCACACACAGTTCACTCCCAGTTCCATTCCAGTACATCCCAGTACATGCCAGTTGCCTCCCAGTTTCCTCTAAGTACATCCCAGTACTTTAAAGTTCCCTCCCAGTACATCCCAGTTCCCTCACAGTACATCCCAGTACTTCACAGTTCACTCCCACTACATCCCAGTACGTCCCAGTTCCCCCTTGGTACATAACACTTCCCTCCCAATACATCCAAGTTCCCTCCCAGTACATCCCAATCCCCTCCCAGTACATCCCAGTTCCCTGCCAGTATGTCCCAGTACATCCCAGTTCCCTCCCAGTACATACCAGTTCCCTCCCACTACATCCCAGTTCCCTCCCAGTTCCCTCCCACTACATCCCAGTTCCCTCCCAGTACATACCAGTTCCCTCCCAGTACATCCCAGTACATCCTGGTACATCCCAGTTCCCACCCAGTACATCCTACTACATACCAGTTCCCTCCCAGTTCACTCCCAGTACATCCCAGTACTTCACAGTTCCATCCCAGCACATCCCAGTACGCACCAGTTCCCCTCAGTACATAACACTTCCCTCCCAGTACATACCAGTACATCCCAGTGTCCTCACAGTACGTCCCAGTTCCCTCCCAGTACATCCCAGTTCCCTACCAGTACATCCCAGTTCCCTCCCAGTTCACTCCCAGTACATAACAGTTACCTCCCAGTACATCCCAGTAGATCCTGGTACATCCCAAATCCCTGCCAGTTCCACCCGGTACAACCCAGGACAAGCCTGTACATCCTAGTTCCTCCACGGTACATCCCAGGACATCCCCGCACATTGTAGTGCCTCCCAGTACATCCCAGCTCCCTCCCAGTACTGGGAGGGAACTGGGACGTACTGGGAGGGAACTGGGATGTACTGGGATGTAATGGGACGGAACTGGGATGTATTGGGAGGCACTGGGAAAGAAGTGGTAGTGAACCGGGAGGGAATTGGGATGTACGGGGATGAACTGGTAGGAAACTGGGATGTACTGGCATGGAACGGGGATGTATTGGGATGGACAGGAACGGAACTGGAATGTACTGCGATGTACTGGGATGTACTGGGAGCGAACTGGGATTTACTGGGATGTACTGGGAGGAAACTGGGATATACTGGGAGGAAACTGGGATATACTGGGAGGCATTGGGAGGGAAGTGGGTGTCAACTGGGACATTCCAGTTTCCTCCCAGTACATCCCAGTTCCCTACCAGTGCAGCCCAGTACATCCCAGTTCCCTCCCAGTCCGTCCCAATCCCCTCCCAGTACATCCCAGTTCCCTGCCAGTATGTCCCAGTACATCCCAGTTCCCTCCCAGTACATACCAGTTCCCTCCCAGTTCCCTCCCACTACATCCCAGTTCCCTCCCAGTACATACCAGTTCCCTCCCAGTACATCCCAGTTCCCACCCAGTACATCCTACTACATACCAGTTCCCTCCCAGTTCACTCCCAGTACATCCCAGTACTTCACAGTTCCCTCCCAGTACATCCCAGTATGTCCCAGTTCCCCTCAGTACATAACACTTCCCTCCCAGTACATAACAGTACATCCCAGTGTCCTCACGGTACGTCCCAGTTCCCTCACAGTACATCCCAGTTCCCTACCAGTACATCCCAGTTCCCTCCCTGTTCCTTCCCAGTACATAACAGTTACCTCCCAGTACATCCCAGTAGATCCTGGTACATCCCAAATCCCTGCCAGTTCCACCCGGTACAACCCAGTACAAGCCTGTACATCCTAGTTCCTCCACAGTACATCCCAGGGCATCCCCGCACATTGTAGTGCCTCCCAGTACATCCCAGTTCCCTCCCAGTACTGGGAGGGACCTGGGATGTACTGGGAGGGAACTGGGACGTACTGGGAGGGAACTGGGATGTACTGGGATGTAATGGGACGGAACTGGGATGTAATGGGACGGAACTGGTATGTAATGGGACGGAACTGGGAAAGAAGTGGTAGTGAACCGGGAGGGAATTGGGATGTACGGGGATGAACTGGTAGGGAACTGGGATGTACTGGCATGGAACGGGGATGTATTGGGATGTACAGGAACGGAACTGGAATGTACTGCGATGTACTGGCATGTACTGGGAGCAAACTGGGATTTACTGGGATGTACTGGGAGGAAACTGGGATATACTGGGAGGCACTGGGAGGGAAGTGGGTGTCAACTGGGACATTCCAGTTTCCTCCCAGTACATCCCAGTTCCCTACCAGTGCAGCCCAGTACATCCCAGATCCCTCCCAGTACATCCCAGTTCCCTCCCAGTCCGTCCCAGTACATCCCAGTACATCCCAGTTCCCTCACAGTACATCCCAGTTCCCTCACAGTTCACACACAGTTCACTCCCAGTTCCATTCCAGTACATCCCAGTACATGCCACTTTCCTCCAAGTAAACCCCAGTTCCCTCCCACTACATCCAAGTTCCCTCCCACTTCCCGATAAGTACATCCCAGTACTTCACAGTTCACTCCCAGTACATCCCAGTTCCCCCTCGGTACATAACAGTTCCCTCCCAGTACACCCCAGTACATCCCAGTTCCCTCCCAGTATGTCCCACTACATCCCAGTTCCCTCCCAGTCCATCCCAGTTCCCTCCCAGTAAATCGCAATTCCCAACACTTTCCACCCAGTACATCCCAGTTCCCTCCCAGTACATCCCAGTTCCCTCCCAGTACATCCCAGTACTTCACAGTTCCCTCCCAGTTCACTCCCAGTTCCCTCCCAGTACATCCCAGTTCCCTCTAAGTACATCCCAATACTTCATAGTTCCCTCCCAGCACGTCCCAGTACGTCCCAGTTCCCCTCAGTACATAACACTTCCCTCCCAGTACATAACAGTACATCCCAGTGTCCTCACAGTACGTCCCAGTTCCCTCCCAGTACATCCCAGTTCTCTCCCAGTTCACTCCCAGTACACAACAGTTACCTCCCAGTACATCCCAGTACATCCCAGTAGATCCTGGTACCTCCCAAATCCCTGCCAGTTCCACCCGGTACAACCCAGTACAAGCCTGTACATCCTAGTTCCTCCACAGTACATCCCAGGGCATCCCCGCACATTGTAGTGCCTCCCAGTACATCCCAGTTCCCTCCCAGTACTGGGAGGGACCTGGGACGTACTGGGAGGGAACTGGGACGTACTGGGATGTAATGGGACGGAACTGGGATGTATTGGGAGGCACTGGGAAAGAAGTGGTAGTGAACCGGGAGGGAACTGGGATGTACGGGGATGAACTGGTAGGAAACTGGGATGTACTGGCATGGAACGGGGATGTATTGGGATGGACAGGAACGGAACTGGAATGTACTGCGATGTACTGGGATGTACTGGGAGCGAACTGGGATTTACTGGGATGTACTGGGAGGAAACTGGGATATACTGGGAGGAAACTGGGATATACTGGGAGGCATTGGGAGGGAAGTGGGTGTCAACTGGGACATTCCAGTTTCCTCCCAGTACATCCCAGTTCCCTACCAGTGCAGCCCAGTACATCCCAGTTCCCTCCCAGTCCGTCCCAATCCCCTCCCAGTACATCCCAGTTCCCTGCCAGTATGTCCCAGTACATCCCAGTTCCCTCCCAGTACATACCAGTTCCCTCCCAGTACATCCCAGTACATCCTGGTACATCCCAGTTCCCACCCAGTACATCCTACTACATACCAGTTCCCTCCCAGTTCACTCCCAGTACATCCCAGTACTTCACAGTTCCCTCCCAGTACATCCCAGTACGTCCCAGTTCCCCTCAGTACATAACACTTCCCTCCCAGTACATACCAGTACATCCCAGTGTCCTCACAGTACGTCCCAGTTCCCTCCCAGTACATCCCAGTTCCCTACCAGTACATCCCAGTTCCCTCCCTGTTCCTTCCCAGTACATAACAGTTACCTCCCAGTACATCCCAGTAGATCCTGGTACATCCCAAATCCCTGCCAGTTCCACCCGGTACAACCCAGTACAAGCCTATACATCCTAGTTCCTCCACAGTACATCCCAGGGCATCCCCGCACATTGTAGTGCCTCCCAGTACATCCCAGTTCCCTCCCAGTACTGGGAGGGAACTGGGATGTACTGGGAGGGACCTGGGATGTACTGGGAGGGAACTGGGATGTACTGGGATGTAATGGGACGGAACTGGGATGTAATGGGACGGAACTGGGAAAGAAGTGGTAGTGAACCGGGAGGGAATTGGGATGTACGGGGATGAACTGGTAGGGAACTGGGATGTACTGGCATGGAACGGGGATGTATTGGGATGTACAGGAACAGAACTGGAATGTACAGCGATGTATTGGCATGTACTGGCAGCGAGCTGGGATTTACTGGGATGTACTGGGAGGAAACTGGGATATACTGGGAGGAAACTGGGATATACTGGGAGGCATTGGGAGGGAAGTGGGTGTCAACTGGGACATTCCAGTTTCCTCCCAGTACATCCCAGTTCCCTACCAGTGCAGCCCAGTACATCCCAGTTCCCTCCCAGTCCGTCCCAATCCCCTCCCAGTACATCCCAGTTCCCTGCCAGTATGTCCCAGTACATCCCAGTTCCCTCCCAGTACATAGCAGTTCCCTCCCAGTACATCCCAGTTCCCTGCCAGTATGTCCCAGTACATCCCAGTTCCCTCCCAGTACATACCAGTTCCCTCCCAGTACATCCCAGTTCCCTCCCAGTTCCCTCCCACTACATCCCAGTACATCCCAGTTCCCTCCCAGTACATACCAGTTCCCTCCCAGTACATCCCAGTACATCCTGGTACATCGCAGTTCCCACCCAGTACATCCTACTACATACCAGTTCCCTCCCAGTTCACTCCCAGTACATCCCAGTACTTCACAGTTCCCTCCCAGTACATCCCAGTACGTCCCAGTTCCCCTCAGTACATAACACTTCCCTCCCAGTACATACCAGTACATCCCAGTTCCCTCCCAGTACGTCCCAGTTCCCTACCAGTACATCCCAGTTCCCTCCCTGTTCCTTCCCAGTACATAACAGTTACCTCCCAGTACATCCCAGTAGATCCTGGTACATCCCAAATCCCTGCTAGTTCCACCCGGTACAACCCAGTACAAGCCTGTACATCCTAGTTCCTCCACAGTACATCCCAGGGCATCCCCGCACATTGTAGTGCCTCCCAGTACATCCCAGTTCCCTCCCAGTACTGGGAGGGAACTGGGATGTACTGGGAGGGACCTGGGACGTACTGGGAGGGAACTGGGATGTACTGGGATGTAATGGGACGGAACTGGGATGTATTGGGAGGCACTGGGAAAGAAGTGGTAGTGAACCGGGAGGGAATTGGGATGTACGGGGATGAACTGGTAGGAAACTGGGATGTACTGGCATGGAACGGGGATGTATTGGGATGTACAGGAACAGAACTGGAATGTACAGCGATGTATTGGCATGTACTGGCAGCGAGCTGGGATTTACTGGGATGTACTGGGAGGAAACTGGGATATACTGGGAGGAAACTGGGATATACTGGGAGGCATTGGGAGGGAAGTGGGTGTCAACTGGGACATTCCAGTTTCCTCCCAGTACATCCCAGTTCCCTACCAGTGCAGCCCAGTACATCCCAGTTCCCTCCCAGTCCGTCCCAATCCCCTCCCAGTACATCCCAGTTCCCTGCCAGTATGTCCCAGTACATCCCACTTCCCTCCCAGTACATACCAGTTCCCTCCCAGTACATCCCAGTTCCCTCCCAGTTCCCTCCCACTACATCCCAGTACATCCCAGTTCCCTCCCAGTACATACCAGTTCCCTCCCAGTACATACCAGTTCCCTCCCGGTACATCCCAGTTCCCACCCAGTACATCCTACTACATACCAGTTCCCTCCCAGTTCACTCCCAGTACATCCCAGTACTTCACAGTTCCCTCCCAGTACATCCCAGTACGTCCCAGTTCCCCTCAGTACATAACACTTCCCTCCCAGTACATACCAGTACATCCCAGTGTCCTCACAGTACGTCCCAGTTCCCTCACAGTACATCCCAGTTTCCTCCCAGTACATCCCAGTTCCCTCCCTGTTCCTTCCCAGTACATAACAGTTACCTCCCAGTACATCCCAGTACATCCCAGTAGATCCTGGTACATCCCAAATCCCTGCCAGTTCCACCCGGTACAACCCAGTACAAGCCTGTACATCCTAGTTCCTCCACGGTACATCCCAGGACATCCCCGCACATTGTAGTGCCTCCCAGTACATCCCAGTTCCCTCCCAGTACTGGGAGGGAACTGGGATGTACTGGGAGGGAACTGGGATGTACTGGGATGTAATGGGACGGAACTGGGATGTATTGGGAGGCACTGGGAAAGAAGTGGTAGTGAACCGGGAGGGAATTGGGATGTACGGGGATGAACTGGTAGGAAACTGGGATGTACTGGCATGGAACGGGGATGTATTGGGATGTACAGGAACAGAACTGGAATGTACGGCGATGTATTGGGATGTACTGGGAGCGAACTGGGATTTACTGGGATGTACTGGGAGGAAACTGGGATATACTGGGAGGAAACTGGGATATACTGGGAGGAACCTGGGAGGGAAGTGGGTGTCAACTGGGACATTCCAGTTTCCTCCCAGTACATCCCAGTTCCCTACCAGTGCAGCCCAGTACATCCCAGATCCCTCCCAGTCCCTCCCAGTACATCCCAGTACATCCCAGTTCCCTCACAGTACATCCCAGTTCCCTCCCAGTTCACACACAGTTCACTCCCAGTTCCATTCCAGTACATCCCAGTACATGCCAGTTGCCTCCCAGTTTCCTCTAAGTACATCCCAGTACTTTAAAGTTCCCTCCCAGTACATCCCAGTTCCCTCACAGTACATCCCAGTACTTCACAGTTCACTCCCACTACATCCCAGTACGTCCCAGTTCCCCCTTGGTACATAACACTTCCCTCCCAATACATCCAAGTTCCCTCCCAGTACATCCCAATCCCCTCCCAGTACATCCCAGTTCCCTGCCAGTATGTCCCAGTACATCCCAGTTCCCTCCCAGTACATCCCAGTTCCCTCCCAGTTCCCTCCCACTACATCCCAGTTCCCTCCCAGTACATACCAGTTCCCTCCCAGTACATCCCAGTACGTCCTGGTACATCCCAGTTCCCACCCAGTACATCCTACTACATACCAGTTCCCTCCCAGTTCACTCCCAGTACATCCCAGTACTTCACAGTTCCATCCCAGTACATCCCAGTACGCACCAGTTCCCCTCAGTACATAACACTTCCCTCCCAGTACATAACAGTACATCCCAGTGTCCTCACAGTACGTCCCAGTTCCCTCACAGTACATCCCAGTTTCCTCCCAGTACGTCCCAGTTCCCTACCAGTTCACTCCCAGTACATAACAGTTACCTCCCAGTACATCCCAGTACATCCCAGTAGATCCTGGTACATCCCAAATCCCTGCCAGTTCCACCCGGTACAACCCAGTACAAGCCTGTACATCCTAGTTCCTCCACAGTACATCCCAGGGCATCCCCGCACATTGTAGTGCCTCCCAGTACATCCCAGGTCCCTCCCAGTACTGGGAGGGAACTGGGATGTACTGGGAGGGACCTGGGATGTACTGGGAGGGAACTGGGACGTACTGGGAGGGAACTGGGATGTACTGGGATGTAATGGGACGGAACTGGGATGTAATGGGACGGAACTGGGAAAGAAGTGGTAGTGAACCGGGAGGGAATTGGGATGTACGGGGATGAACTGGTAGGGAACTGGGATGTACTGGCATGGAACGGGGGTGTATTGGGATGTACAGGAACGGAACTGGAATGTACTGCGATGTACTGGGAGCAAACTGGGATTTACTGGGATGTACTGGGAGGAAACTGGGATATACTGGGAGGAAACTGGGAGGAAAGTGGGTGTCAACTGGGACATACCAGTTTCCTCCCAGTACATCCCAGTTCCCTACCAGTGCATCCCAGTCCGTCCCAGTTCCCTCCCAGTCCGTCCCAGTACATCCCAGTTCCCTCCCAGTTCACTCCCAGTACATAAAAGATACCTCCCAGTACATCCCAGTACATCCCAAATCCCTGCCAGTTCCACCCGGTACAACCCAGTACAAGCCTGTACATCCTTGTTCCTCCACAGTACATCCCAGGGCATCCCCGCACACTGTAGTGCCTCCCAGTACATCCCAGTTCCCTCCCAGTACTGGGAGGGACCTGGGATGTACTGGGAGGGAACTGGGACGTACTGGGAGGGAACTGGGATGTACTGGGAGGAAACTGGGATATACTGGGAGGCATTGGGAGGGAAGTGGGTGTCAACTGGGACATTCCAGTTTCCTCCCAGTACATCCCAGTTCCCTCCCAGTACTGGGAGGGAACTGGGATGTACTGGGAGGGAACTGGGACGTACTGGGAGGGACCTGGGATGTACTGGGATGTAATGGGACGGAACTGGGATGTAATGGGACGGAACTGGGAAAGAAGTGGTAGTGAACCGGGAGGGAATTGGGATGTACGGGGATGAACTGGTAGGGAACTGGGATGTACTGGCATGGAACGGGGATGTATTGGGATGTACAGGAACGGAACTGGAATGTACAGCGATGTATTGGCATGTACTGGCAGCGAGCTGGGATTTACTGGGATGTACTGGGAGGAAACTGGGATATACTGGGAGGCATTGGGAGGGAAGTGGGTGTCAACTGGGACATTCCAGTTTCCTCCCAGTACATCCCAGTTCCCTACCAGTGCAGCCCAGTACATCCCAGTTCCCTCCCAGTCCGTCCCAATCCCCTCCCAGTACATCCCAGTTCCCTGCCAGTATGTCCCAGTACATCCCAGTTCCCTCCCAGTACATAGCAGTTCCCTCCCAGTACATCCCAGTTCCCTGCCAGTATGTCCCAGTACATCCCAGTTCCCTCCCAGTACATACCAGTTCCCTCCCAGTACATCCCAGTTCCCTCCCAGTTCCCTCCCACTACATCCCAGTACATCCCAGTTCCCTCCCAGTACATACCAGTTCCCTCCCAGTACATACCAGTTCCCTCCCGGTACATCCCAGTTCCCACCCAGTACATCCTACTACATACCAGTTCCCTCCCAGTTCACTCCCAGTACATCCCAGTACTTCACAGTTCCCTCCCAGTACATCCCAGTACGTCCCAGTTCCCCTCAGTACATAACACTTCCCTCCCAGTACATACCAGTACATCCCAGTTCCCTCCCAGTACGTCCCAGTTCCCTACCAGTACA
Organism: Phalacrocorax aristotelis; assembly: GCF_949628215.1. Lineage (NCBI taxonomy): Eukaryota > Metazoa > Chordata > Aves > Suliformes > Phalacrocoracidae > Phalacrocorax > Phalacrocorax aristotelis. The sequence goes on along the minus strand of NW_027441139.1, from coordinate 62,373 downwards.
TCCCAGTTCCCTCCCTGTTCCTTCCCAGTACATAACAGTTACCTCCCAGTACATCCCAGTAGATCCTGGTACATCCCAAATCCCTGCTAGTTCCACCCGGTACAACCCAGTACAAGCCTGTACATCCTAGTTCCTCCACAGTACATCCCAGGGCATCCCCGCACATTGTAGTGCCTCCCAGTACATCCCAGTTCCCTCCCAGTACTGGGAGGGACCTGGGATGTACTGGGAGGGACCTGGGACGTACTGGGAGGGAACTGGGATGTACTGGGATGTAATGGGACGGAACTGGGATGTATTGGGAGGCACTGGGAAAGAAGTGGTAGTGAACCGGGAGGGAATTGGGATGTACGGGGATGAACTGGTAGGAAACTGGGATGTACTGGCATGGAACGGGGATGTATTGGGATGTACAGGAACAGAACTGGAATGTACTGCGATGTATTGGCATGTACTGGCAGCGAGCTGGGATTTACTGGGATGTACTGGGAGGAAACTGGGATATACTGGGAGGAAACTGGGATATACTGGGAGGCATTGGGAGGGAAGTGGGTGTCAACTGGGACATTCCAGTTTCCTCCCAGTACATCCCAGTTCCCTACCAGTGCAGCCCAGTACATCCCAGTTCCCTCCCAGTCCGTCCCAATCCCCTCCCAGTACATCCCAGTTCCCTGCCAGTATGTCCCAGTACATCCCAGTTCCCTCCCAGTACATACCAGTTCCCTCCCAGTACATCCCAGTTCCCTCCCAGTTCCCTCCCACTACATCCCAGTACATCCCAGTTCCCTCCCAGTACATACCAGTTCCCTCCCAGTACATACCAGTTCCCTCCCGGTACATCCCAGTTCCCACCCAGTACATCCTACTACATACCAGTTCCCTCCCAGTTCACTCCCAGTACATCCCAGTACTTCACAGTTCCCTCCCAGTACATCCCAGTACGTCCCAGTTCCCCTCAGTACATAACACTTCCCTCCCAGTACATACCAGTACATCCCAGTGTCCTCACAGTACGTCCCAGTTCCCTCACAGTACATCCCAGTTTCCTCCCAGTACATCCCAGTTCCCTCCCTGTTCCTTCCCAGTACATAACAGTTACCTCCCAGTACATCCCAGTACATCCCAGTAGATCCTGGTACATCCCAAATCCCTGCCAGTTCCACCCGGTACAACCCAGTACAAGCCTGTACTTCCTAGTTCCTCCACAGTACATCCCAGGACATCCCCGCACATTGTAGTGCCTCCCAGTACATCCCAGTTCCCTCCCAGTACTGGGAGGGAACTGGGATGTACTGGGAGGGAACTGGGATGTACTGGGATGTAATGGGACGGAACTGGGATGTATTGGGAGGCACTGGGAAAGAAGTGGTAGTGAACCGGGAGGGAATTGGGATGTACGGGGATGAACTGGTAGGAAACTGGGATGTACTGGCATGGAACGGGGATGTATTGGGATGTACAGGAACAGAACTGGAATGTACGGCGATGTATTGGGATGTACTGGGAGCGAACTGGGATTTACTGGGATGTACTGGGAGGAAACTGGGATATACTGGGAGGAAACTGGGATATACTGGGAGGAACCTGGGAGGGAAGTGGGTGTCAACTGGGACATTCCAGTTTCCTCCCAGTACATCCCAGTTCCCTACCAGTGCAGCCCAGTACATCCCAGATCCCTCCCAGTCCCTCCCAGTACATCCCAGTACATCCCAGTTCCCTCACAGTACATCCCAGTTCCCTCCCAGTTCACACACAGTTCACTCCCAGTTCCATTCCAGTACATCCCAGTACATGCCAGTTGCCTCCCAGTTTCCTCTAAGTACATCCCAGTACTTTAAAGTTCCCTCCCAGTACATCCCAGTTCCCTCACAGTACATCCCAGTACTTCACAGTTCACTCCCACTACATCCCAGTACGTCCCAGTTCCCCCTTGGTACATAACACTTCCCTCCCAATACATCCAAGTTCCCTCCCAGTACATCCCAATCCCCTCCCAGTACATCCCAGTTCCCTGCCAGTATGTCCCAGTACATCCCAGTTCCCTCCCAGTACATCCCAGTTCCCTCCCAGTTCCCTCCCACTACATCCCAGTTCCCTCCCAGTACATACCAGTTCCCTCCCAGTACATCCCAGTACGTCCTGGTACATCCCAGTTCCCACCCAGTACATCCTACTACATACCAGTTCCCTCCCAGTTCACTCCCAGTACATCCCAGTACTTCACAGTTCCATCCCAGTACATCCCAGTACGCACCAGTTCCCCTCAGTACATAACACTTCCCTCCCAGTACATAACAGTACATCCCAGTGTCCTCACAGTACGTCCCAGTTCCCTCACAGTACATCCCAGTTTCCTCCCAGTACGTCCCAGTTCCCTACCAGTTCACTCCCAGTACATAACAGTTACCTCCCAGTACATCCCAGTACATCCCAGTAGATCCTGGTACATCCCAAATCCCTGCCAGTTCCACCCGGTACAACCCAGTACAAGCCTGTACATCCTAGTTCCTCCACAGTACATCCCAGGGCATCCCCGCACATTGTAGTGCCTCCCAGTACATCCCAGTTCCCTCCCAGTACTGGGAGGGAACTGGGATGTACTGGGAGGGACCTGGGATGTACTGGGAGGGAACTGGGACGTACTGGGAGGGAACTGGGATGTACTGGGATGTAATGGGACGGAACTGGGATGTAATGGGACGGAACTGGGAAAGAAGTGGTAGTGAACCGGGAGGGAATTGGGATGTACGGGGATGAACTGGTAGGGAACTGGGATGTACTGGCATGGAACGGGGGTGTATTGGGATGTACAGGAACGGAACTGGAATGTACTGCGATGTACTGGGAGCAAACTGGGATTTACTGGGATGTACTGGGAGGAAACTGGGATATACTGGGAGGAAACTGGGAGGAAAGTGGGTGTCAACTGGGACATACCAGTTTCCTCCCAGTACATCCCAGTTCCCTACCAGTGCATCCCAGTCCGTCCCAGTTCCCTCCCAGTCCGTCCCAGTACATCCCAGTTCCCTCCCAGTTCACTCCCAGTACATAAAAGATACCTCCCAGTACATCCCAGTACATCCCAAATCCCTGCCAGTTCCACCCGGTACAACCCAGTACAAGCCTGTACATCCTTGTTCCTCCACAGTACATCCCAGGGCATCCCCGCACACTGTAGTGCCTCCCAGTACATCCCAGTTCCCTCCCAGTACTGGGAGGGACCTGGGATGTACTGGGAGGGAACTGGGACGTACTGGGAGGGAACTGGGATGTACTGGGAGGAAACTGGGATATACTGGGAGGCATTGGGAGGGAAGTGGGTGTCAACTGGGACATTCCAGTTTCCTCCCAGTACATCCCAGTTCCCTCCCAGTACTGGGAGGGAACTGGGATGTACTGGGAGGGAACTGGGACGTACTGGGAGGGACCTGGGATGTACTGGGATGTAATGGGACGGAACTGGGATGTAATGGGACGGAACTGGGAAAGAAGTGGTAGTGAACCGGGAGGGAATTGGGATGTACGGGGATGAACTGGTAGGGAACTGGGATGTACTGGCATGGAACGGGGATGTATTGGGATGTACAGGAACAGAACTGGAATGTACAGCGATGTATTGGCATGTACTGGCAGCGAGCTGGGATTTACTGGGATGTACTGGGAGGAAACTGGGATATACTGGGAGGCATTGGGAGGGAAGTGGGTGTCAACTGGGACATTCCAGTTTCCTCCCAGTACATCCCAGTTCCCTACCAGTGCAGCCCAGTACATCCCAGTTCCCTCCCAGTCCGTCCCAATCCCCTCCCAGTACATCCCAGTTCCCTGCCAGTATGTCCCAGTACATCCCAGTTCCCTCCCAGTACATAGCAGTTCCCTCCCAGTACATCCCAGTTCCCTGCCAGTATGTCCCAGTACATCCCAGTTCCCTCCCAGTACATACCAGTTCCCTCCCAGTACATCCCAGTTCCCTCCCAGTTCCCTCCCACTACATCCCAGTACATCCCAGTTCCCTCCCAGTACATACCAGTTCCCTCCCAGTACATCCCAGTACATCCTGGTACATCCCAGTTCCCACCCAGTACATCCTACTACATACCAGTTCCCTCCCAGTTCACTCCCAGTACATCCCAGTACTTCACAGTTCCCTCCCAGTACATCCCAGTACGTCCCAGTTCCCCTCAGTACATAACACTTCCCTCCCAGTACATACCAGTACATCCCAGTGTCCTCACAGTACGTCCCAGTTCCCTCACAGTACATCCCAGTTCCCTACCAGTACATCCCAGTTACCTCCCTGTTCCTTCCCAGTACATAACAGTTACCTCCCAGTACATCCCAGTAGATCCTGGTACATCCCAAATCCCTGCCAGTTCCACCCGGTACAACCCAGTACAAGCCTGTACATCCTAGTTCCTCCACGGTACATCCCAGGACATCCCCGCACATTGTAGTGCCTCCCAGTACATCCCAGTTCCCTCCCAGTACTGGGAGGGAACTGGGACGTACTGGGAGGGAACTGGGATGTACTGGTATGTAATGGGACGGAACTGGGATGTATTGGGAGGCACTGGGAAAGAAGTGGTAGTGAACCGGGAGGGAATTGGGATGTACGGGGATGAACTGGTAGGGAACTGGGATGTACTGGCATGGAACGGGGATGTATTGGGATGTACAGGAACAGAACTGGAATGTACAGCGATGTATTGGCATGTACTGGCAGCGAGCTGGGATTTACTGGGATGTACTGGGAGGAAACTGGGATATACTGGGAGGAAACTGGGATATACTGGGAGGCATTGGGAGGGAAGTGGGTGTCAACTGGGACATTCCAGTTTCCTCCCAGTACATCCCAGTTCCCTACCAGTGCAGCCCAGTACATCCCAGTTCCCTCCCAGTCCGTCCCAATCCCCTCCCAGTACATCCCAGTTCCCTGCCAGTATGTCCCAGTACATCCCAGTTCCCTCCCAGTACATAGCAGTTCCCTCCCAGTACATCCCAGTTCCCTGCCAGTATGTCCCAGTACATCCCAGTTCCCTCCCAGTACATACCAGTTCCCTCCCAGTACATCCCAGTTCCCTCCCAGTTCCCTCCCACTACATCCCAGTACATGCCAGTTCCCTCCCAGTACATACCAGTTCCCTCCCAGTACATCCCAGTACATCCTGGTACATCGCAGTTCCCACCCAGTACATCCTACTACATACCAGTTCCCTCCCAGTTCACTCCCAGTACATCCCAGTACTTCACAGTTCCCTCCCAGTACATCCCAGTACGTCCCAGTTCCCCTCAGTACATAACACTTCCCTCCCAGTACATACCAGTACATCCCAGTTCCCTCCCAGTACGTCCCAGTTCCCTCACAGTACATCCCAGTTCCCTCCCTGTTCCTTCCCAGTACATAACAGTTACCTCCCAGTACATCCCAGTAGATCCTGGTACATCCCAAATCCCTGCTAGTTCCACCCGGTACAACCCAGTACAAGCCTGTACATCCTAGTTCCTCCACAGTACATCCCAGGGCATCCCCGCACATTGTAGTGCCTCCCAGTACATCCCAGTTCCCTCCCAGTACTGGGAGGGAACTGGGATGTACTGGGAGGGACCTGGGACGTACTGGGAGGGAACTGGGATGTACTGGGATGTAATGGGACGGAACTGGGATGTATTGGGAGGCACTGGGAAAGAAGTGGTAGTGAACCGGGAGGGAATTGGGATGTACGGGGATGAACTGGTAGGAAACTGGGATGTACTGGCATGGAACGGGGATGTATTGGGATGTACAGGAACAGAACTGGAATGTACAGCGATGTATTGGGATGTACTGGGAGCGAACTGGGATTTACTGGGATGTACTGGGAGGAAACTGGGATATACTGGGAGGAAACTGGGATATACTGGGAGGAACCTGGGAGGGAAGTGGGTGTCAACTGGGACATTCCAGTTTCCTCCCAGTACATCCCAGTTCCCTACCAGTGCAGCCCAGTACATCCCAGATCCCTCCCAGTCCCTCCCAGTACATCCCAGTACATCCCAGTTCCCTCACAGTACATCCCAGTTCCCTCCCAGTTCACACACAGTTCACTCCCAGTTCCATTCCAGTACATCCCAGTACATGCCAGTTGCCTCCCAGTTTCCTCTAAGTACATCCCAGTACTTTAAAGTTCCCTCCCAGTACATCCCAGTTCCCTCACAGTACATCCCAGTACTTCACAGTTCACTCCCACTACATCCCAGTACGTCCCAGTTCCCCCTTGGTACATAACACTTCCCTCCCAATACATCCAAGTTCCCTCCCAGTACATCCCAATCCCCTCCCAGTACATCCCAGTTCCCTGCCAGTATGTCCCAGTACATCCCAGTTCCCTCCCAGTACATCCCAGTTCCCTCCCAGTTCCCTCCCACTACATCCCAGTTCCCTCCCAGTACATACCAGTTCCCTCCCAGTACATCCCAGTACGTCCTGGTACATCCCAGTTCCCACCCAGTACATCCTACTACATACCAGTTCCCTCCCAGTTCACTCCCAGTACATCCCAGTACTTCACAGTTCCATCCCAGTACATCCCAGTACGCACCAGTTCCCCTCAGTACATAACACTTCCCTCCCAGTACATAACAGTACATCCCAGTGTCCTCACAGTACGTCCCAGTTCCCTCACAGTACATCCCAGTTTCCTCCCAGTACGTCCCAGTTCCCTACCAGTTCACTCCCAGTACATAACAGTTACCTCCCAGTACATCCCAGTACATCCCAGTAGATCCTGGTACATCCCAAATCCCTGCCAGTTCCACCCGATACAACCCAGTACAAGCCTGTACATCCTAGTTCCTCCACAGTACATCCCAGGGCATCCCCGCACATTGTAGTGCCTCCCAGTACATCCCAGGTCCCTCCCAGTACTGGGAGGGAACTGGGATGTACTGGGAGGGAACTGGGACGTACTGGGAGGGAACTGGGATGTACTGGGATGTAATGGGACGGAACTGGGATGTATTGGGAGGCACTGGGAAAGAAGTGGTAGTGAACCGGGAGGGAATTGGGATGTACGGGGATGAACTGGTAGGAAACTGGGATGTACTGGCATGGAACGGGGATGTATTGGGATGGACAGGAACGGAACTGGAATGTACTGCGATGTACTGGGATGTACTGGGAGCGAACTGGGATTTATTGGGATGTACTGGGAGGAAACTGGGATATACTGGGAGGAAACTGGGATATACTGGGAGGCATTGGGAGGGAAGTGGGTGTCAACTTGGACATTCCAGTTTCCTCCCAGTACATCCCAGTTCCCTACCAGTGCAGCCCAGTACATCCCAGTTCCCTCCCAGTCCGTCCCAATCCCCTCCCAGTACATCCCAGTTCCCTGCCAGTATGTCCCAGTACATCCCAGTTCCCTCCCAGTACATACCAGTTCCCTCCCAGTTCCCTCCCACTACATCCCAGTTCCCTCCCAGTACATCCCAGTTCCCTCCCAGTACATCCCAGTTCCCACCCAGTACATCCTACTACATACCAGTTCCCTCCCAGTTCACTCCCAGTACATCCCAGTACTTCACAGTTCCCTCCCAGTACATCCCAGTATGTCCCAGTTCCCCTCAGTACATAACACTTCCCTCCCAGTACATAACAGTACATCCCAGTGTCCTCACGGTACGTCCCAGTTCCCTCCCAGTACATCCCAGTTCCCTACCAGTACATCCCAGTTCCCTCCCTGTTCCTTCCCAGTACATAACAGTTACCTCCCAGTACATCCCAGTAGATCCTGGTACATCCCAAATCCCTGCCAGTTCCACCCGGTACAACCCAGTAAAAGCCTGTACATCCTAGTTCCTCCACAGTACATCCCAGGGCATCCCCGCACATTGTAGTGCCTCCCAGTACATCCCAGTTCCCTCCCAGTACTGGGAGGGACCTGGGATGTACTGGGAGGGAACTGGGACGTACTGGGAGGGACCTGGGATGTACTGGGATGTAATGGGACGGAACTGGGATGTAATGGGACGGAACTGGGAAAGAAGTGGTAGTGAACCGGGAGGGAATTGGGATGTACGGGGATGAACTGGTAGGGAACTGGGATGTACTGGCATGGAACGGGGATGTATTGGGATGTACAGGAACGGAACTGGAATGTACTGCGATGTACTGGCATGTACTGGGAGCAAACTGGGATTTACTGGGATGTACTGGGAGGAAACTGGGATATACTGGGAGGCACTGGGAGGGAAGTGGGTGTCAACTGGGACATTCCAGTTTCCTCCCAGTACATCCCAGTTCCCTACCAGTGCAGCCCAGTACATCCCAGATCCCTCCCAGTACATCCCAGTTCCCTCCCAGTCCGTCCCAGTACATCCCAGTTCCCTCCCAGTACATCCCAGTTCCCTCACAGTTCACACACAGTTCACTCCCAGTTCCATTCCAGTACATCCCAGTACATGCCACTTTCCTCCAAGTAAACCCCAGTTCCCTCCCACTACATCCAAGTTCCCTCCCACTTCCCGATAAGTACATCCTAGTACTTCACAGTTCACTCCCACTACATCCCAGTTCCCCCTCGGTACATAACAGTTCCCTCCCAGTACACCCCAGTACATCCCAGTTCCCTCCCAGTATGTCCCACTACATCCCAGTTCCCTCCCAGTCCATCCCAGTTCCCTCCCAGTAAATCCCAATTCCCAACACTTTCCACCCAGTACATCCCAGTTCCCTCCCAGTACATACCAGTTCCCTCCCAGTACATCCCAGTACTTCACAGTTCCCTCCCAGTTCACTCCCAGTTCCCTCCCAGTACATCCCAGTTCCCTCTAAGTACATCCCAATACTTCATAGTTCCCTCCCAGCACGTCCCAGTACGTCCCAGTTCCCCTCAGTACATAACACTTCCCTCCCAGTACATACCAGTACATCCCAGTGTCCTCACAGTACATCCCAGTTCCCTCCCAGTACATCCCAGTTCTCTCCCAGTTCACTCCCAGTACACAACAGTTACCTCCCAGTACATCCCAGTACATCCCAGTAGATCCTGGTACATCCCAAATCCCTGCCAGTTCCACCCGGTACAACCCAGTACAAGCCTGTACATCCTAGTTCCTCCACAGTACATCCCAGGGCATCCCCGCACATTGTAGTGCCTCCCAGTACATCCCAGTTCCCTCCCAGTACTGGGAGGTACCTGGGATTAACTGGGAGGGACCTGGGATGTACTGGGAGGGAACTGGGATGTACTGGTATGTAATGGGACGGAACTGGGATGTATTGGGAGGCACTGGGAAAGAAGTGGTAGTGAACCGGGAGGGAATTGGGATGTACGGGGATGAACTGGTAGGGAACTGGGATGTACTGGCATGGAACGGGGATGTATTGGGATGTACAGGAACAGAACTGGAATGTACAGCGATGTATTGGCATGTACTGGCAGCGAGCTGGGATTTACTGGGATGTACTGGGAGGAAACTGGGATATACTGGGAGGAAACTGGGATATACTGGGAGGCATTGGGAGGGAAGTGGGTGTCAACTGGGACATTCCAGTTTCCTCCCAGTACATCCCAGTTCCCTACCAGTGCAGCCCAGTACATCCCAGTTCCCTCCCAGTCCGTCCCAATCCCCTCCCAGTACATCCCAGTTCCCTGCCAGTATGTCCCAGTACATCCCAGTTCCCTCCCAGTACATACCAGTTCCCTCCCAGTACATCCCAGTTCCCTGCCAGTATGTCCCAGTACATCCCAGTTCCCTCCCAGTACATACCAGTTCCCTCCCAGTACATCCCAGTTCCCTCCCAGTTCCCTCCCACTACATCCCAGTACATCCCAGTTCCCTCCCAGTACATACCAGTTCCCTCCCACTACATCCCAGTACATCCTGGTACATCCCAGTTCCCACCCAGTACATCCTACTACATACCAGTTCCCTCCCAGTTCACTCCCAGTACATCCCAGTACTTCACAGTTCCCTCCCAGTACATCCCAGTACGTCCCAGTTCCCCTCAGTACATAACACTTCCCTCCCAGTACATACCAGTACATCCCAGTTCCCTCCCAGTACGTCCCAGTTCCCTCACAGTACATCCCAGTTCCCTCCCTGTTCCTTCCCAGTACATAACAGTTACCTCCCAGTACATCCCAGTAGATCCTGGTACATCCCAAATCCCTGCTAGTTCCACCCGGTACAACCCAGTACAAGCCTGTACATCCTAGTTCCTCCACAGTACATCCCAGGGCATCCCCGCACATTGTAGTGCCTCCCAGTACATCCCAGTTCCCTCCCAGTACTGGGAGGGACCTGGGATGTACTGGGAGGGAACTGGGACGTACTGGGAGGGAACTGGGATGTACTGGGATGTAATGGGACGGAACTGGGATGTATTGGGAGGCACTGGGAAAGAAGTGGTAGTGAACCGGGAGGGAATTGGGATGTACGGGGATGAACTGGTAGGAAACTGGGATGTACTGGCATGGAACGGGGATGTATTGGGATGTACAGGAACAGAACTGGAATGTACAGCCATGTATTGGCATGTACTGGCAGCGAGCTGGGATTTACTGGGATGTACTGGGAGGAAACTGGGATATACTGGGAGGAAACTGGGATATACTGGGAGGCATTGGGAGGGAAGTGGGTGTCAACTGGGACATTCCAGTTTCCTCCCAGTACATCCCAGTTCCCTACCAGTGCAGCCCAGTACATCCCAGTTCCCTCCCAGTCCGTCCCAATCCCCTCCCAGTACATCCCAGTTCCCTGCCAGTATGTCCCAGTACATCCCACTTCCCTCCCAGTACATACCAGTTCCCTCCCAGTACATCCCAGTTCCCTCCCAGTTCCCTCCCACTACATCCCAGTACATCCCAGTTCCCTCCCAGTACATACCAGTTCCCTCCCAGTACATCCCAGTTCCCTCCCAGTACTGGGAGGGAACTGGGACGTACTGGGAGGGAACTGGGATGTACTGGTATGTAATGGGACGGAACTGGGATGTATTGGGAGGCACTGGGAAAGAAGTGGTAGTGAACCGGGAGGGAATTGGGATGTACGGGGATGAACTGGTAGGGAACTGGGATGTACTGGCATGGAACGGGGATGTATTGGGATGTACAGGAACAGAACTGGAATGTACAGCGATGTATTGGCATGTACTGGCAGCGAGCTGGGATTTACTGGGATGTACTGGGAGGAAACTGGGATATACTGGGAGGAAACTGGGATATACTGGGAGGCATTGGGAGGGAAGTGGGTGTCAACTGGGACATTCCAGTTTCCTCCCAGTACATCCCAGTTCCCTACCAGTGCAGCCCAGTACATCCCAGTTCCCTCCAAGTCCGTCCCAATCCCCTCCCAGTACATCCCAGTTCCCTGCCAGTATGTCCCAGTACATCCCAGTTCCCTCCCAGTACATACCAGTTCCCTCCCAGTACATCCCAGTTCCCTGCCAGTATGTCCCAGTACATCCCAGTTCCCTCCCAGTACATACCAGTTCCCTCCCAGTACATCCCAGTTCCCTCCCAGTACTGGGAGGGAACTGGGATGTACTGGGAGGGAACAGGGATGTACTGGGATGTAATGGGACGGAACTGGGATGTATTGGGAGGCACTGGGAAAGAAGTGGTAGTGAACCGGGAGGGAATTGGGATGTACGGGGATGAACTGGTAGGAAACTGGGATGTACTGGCATGGAACGGGGATGTATTGGGATGTACAGGAACAGAACTGGAATGTACTGCGATGTATTGGCATGTACTGGCAGCGAGCTGGGATTTACTGGGATGTACTGGGAGGAAACTGGGATATACTGGGAGGAAACTGGGATATACTGGGAGGCATTGGGAGGGAAGTGGGTGTCAACTGGGACATTCCAGTTTCCTCCCAGTACATCCCAGTTCCCTACCAGTGCAGCCCAGTACATCCCAGTTCCCTCCCAGTCCGTCCCAATCCCCTCCCAGTACATCCCAGTTCCCTGCCAGTATGTCCCAGTACATCCCACTTCCCTCCCAGTACATACCAGTTCCCTCCCAGTACATCCCAGTTCCCTCCCAGTTCCCTCCCACTACATCCCAGTACATCCCAGTTCCCTCCCAGTACATACCAGTTCCCTCCCAGTACATACCAGTTCCCTCCCGGTACATCCCAGTTCCCACCCAGTACATCCTACTACATACCAGTTCCCTCCCAGTTCACTCCCAGTACATCCCAGTACTTCACAGTTCCCTCCCAGTACATCCCAGTACGTCCCAGTTCCCCTCAGTACATAACACTTCCCTCCCAGTACATACCAGTACATCCCAGTGTCCTCACAGTACGTCCCAGTTCCCTCACAGTACATCCCAGTTTCCTCCCAGTACATCCCAGTTCCCTCCCTGTTCCTTCCCAGTACATAACAGTTACCTCCCAGTACATCCCAGTACATCCCAGTAGATCCTGGTACATCCCAAATCCCTGCCAGTTCCACCCGGTACAACCCAGTACAAGCCTGTACATCCTAGTTCCTCCACGGTACATCCCAGGACATCCCCGCACATTGTAGTGCCTCCCAGTACATCCCAGTTCCCTCCCAGTACTGGGAGGGAACTGGGATGTACTGGGAGGGAACAGGGATGTACTGGGATGTAATGGGACGGAACTGGGATGTATTGGGAGGCACTGGGAAAGAAGTGGTAGTGAACCGGGAGGGAATTGGGATATACGGGGATGAACTGGTAGGAAACTGGGATGTACTGGCATGGAACGGGGATGTATTGGGATGTACAGGAACAGAACTGGAATGTACGGCGATGTATTGGGATGTACTGGGAGCGAACTGGGATTTACTGGGATGTACTGGGAGGAAACTGGGATATACTGGGAGGAAACTGGGATATACTGGGAGGAACCTGGGAGGGAAGTGGGTGTCAACTGGGACATTCCAGTTTCCTCCCAGTACATCCCAGTTCCCTACCAGTGCAGCCCAGTACATCCCAGATCCCTCCCAGTCCCTCCCAGTACATCCCAGTACATCCCAGTTCCCTCACAGTACATCCCAGTTCCCTCCCAGTTCACACACAGTTCACTCCCAGTTCCATTCCAGTACATCCCAGTACATGCCAGTTGCCTCCCAGTTTCCTCTAAGTACATCCCAGTACTTTAAAGTTCCCTCCCAGTACATCCCAGTTCCCTCACAGTACATCCCAGTACTTCACAGTTCACTCCCACTACATCCCAGTACGTCCCAGTTCCCCCTTGGTACATAACACTTCCCTCCCAATACATCCAAGTTCCCTCCCAGTACATCCCAATCCCCTCCCAGTACATCCCAGTTCCCTGCCAGTATGTCCCAGTACATCCCAGTTCCCTCCCAGTACATCCCAGTTCCCTCCCAGTTCCCTCCCACTACATCCCAGTTCCCTCCCAGTACATACCAGTTCCCTCCCAGTACATCCCAGTACGTCCTGGTACATCCCAGTTCCCACCCAGTACATCCTACTACATACCAGTTCCCTCCCAGTTCACTCCCAGTACATCCCAGTACTTCACAGTTCCATCCCAGTACATCCCAGTACGTCCCAGTTCCCCTCAGTACATAACACTTCCCTCCCAGTACATAACAGTACATCCCAGTGTCCTCACAGTACGTCCCAGTTCCCTCACAGTACATCCCAGTTTCCTCCCAGTACGTCCCAGTTCCCTACCAGTTCACTCCCAGTACATAACAGTTACCTCCCAGTACATCCCAGTACATCCCAGTAGATCCTGGTACATCCCAAATCCCTGCCAGTTCCACCCGGTACAACCCAGTACAAGCCTGTACATCCTAGTTCCTCCACAGTACATCCCAGGGCATCCCCGCACATTGTAGTGCCTCCCAGTACATCCCAGGTCCCTCCCAGTACTGGGAGGGAACTGGGATGTACTGGGAGGGACCTGGGATGTACTGGGAGGGAACTGGGACGTACTGGGAGGGAACTGGGATGTACTGGGATGTAATGGGACGGAACTGGGATGTAATGGGACGGAACTGGGAAAGAAGTGGTAGTGAACCGGGAGGGAATTGGGATGTACGGGGATGAACTGGTAGGGAACTGGGATGTACTGGCATGGAACGGGGGTGTATTGGGATGTACAGGAACGGAACTGGAATGTACTGCGATGTACTGGGAGCAAACTGGGATTTACTGGGATGTACTGGGAGGAAACTGGGATATACTGGGAGGAAACTGGGAGGAAAGTGGGTGTCAACTGGGACATACCAGTTTCCTCCCAGTACATCCCAGTTCCCTACCAGTGCATCCCAGTCCGTCCCAGTTCCCTCCCAGTCCGTCCCAGTACATCCCAGTTCCCTCCCAGTTCACTCCCAGTACATAAAAGATACCTCCCAGTACATCCCAGTACATCCCAAATCCCTGCCAGTTCCACCCGGTACAACCCAGTACAAGCCTGTACATCCTTGTTCCTCCACAGTACATCCCAGGGCATCCCCGCACACTGTAGTGCCTCCCAGTACATCCCAGTTCCCTCCCAGTACTGGGAGGGACCTGGGATGTACTGGGAGGGAACTGGGACGTACTGGGAGAGAACTGGGATGTACTGGGAGGAAACTGGAATATACTGGGAGGCATTGGGAGGGAAGTGGGTGTCAACTGGGACATTCCAGTTTCCTCCCAGTACATCCCAGTTCCCTCCCAGTACTGGGAGGGAACTGGGATGTACTGGGAGGGAACTGGGACGTACTGGGAGGGACCTGGGATGTACTGGGATGTTATGGGACGGAACTGGGATGTAATGGGACGGAACTGGGAAAGAAGTGGTAGTGAACCGGGAGGGAATTGGGATGTACGGGGATGAACTGGTAGGGAACTGGGATGTACTGGCATGGAACGGGGATGTATTGGGATGTACAGGAACAGAACTGGAATGTACAGCGATGTATTGGCATGTACTGGCAGCGAGCTGGGATTTACTGGGATGTACTGGGAGGAAACTGGGATATACTGGGAGGCATTGGGAGGGAAGTGGGTGTCAACTGGGACATTCCAGTTTCCTCCCAGTACATCCCAGTTCCCTACCAGTGCAGCCCAGTACATCCCAGTTCCCTCCCAGTCCGTCCCAATCCCCTCCCAGTACATCCCAGTTCCCTGCCAGTATGTCCCAGTACATCCCAGTTCCCTCCCAGTACATAGCAGTTCCCTCCCAGTACATCCCAGTTCCCTGCCAGTATGTCCCAGTACATCCCAGTTCCCTCCCAGTACATACCAGTTCCCTCCCAGTACATCCCAGTTCCCTCCCAGTTCCCTCCCACTACATCCCAGTACATCCCAGTTCCCTCCCAGTACATACCAGTTCCCTCCCGGTACATCCCAGTTCCCACCCAGTACATCCTACTACATACCAGTTCCCTCCCAGTTCACTCCCAGTACATCCCAGTACTTCACAGTTCCCTCCCAGTACATCCCAGTACGTCCCAGTTCCCCTCAGTACATAACACTTCCCTCCCAGTACATACCAGTACATCCCAGTTCCCTCCCAGTACGTCCCAGTTCCCTACCAGTACATCCCAGTTCCCTCCCTGTTCCTTCCCAGTACATAACAGTTACCTCCCAGTACATCCCAGTAGATCCTGGTACATCCCAAATCCCTGCTAGTTCCACCCGGTACAACCCAGTACAAGCCTGTACATCCTAGTTCCTCCACAGTACATCCCAGGGCATCCCCGCACATTGTAGTGCCTCCCAGTACATCCCAGTTCCCTCCCAGTACTGGGAGGGACCTGGGATGTACTGGGAGGGACCTGGGACGTACTGGGAGGGAACTGGGATGTACTGGGATGTAATGGGACGGAACTGGGATGTATTGGGAGGCACTGGGAAAGAAGTGGTAGTGAACCGGGAGGGAATTGGGATGTACGGGGATGAACTGGTAGGAAACTGGGATGTACTGGCATGGAACGGGGATGTATTGGGATGTACAGGAACAGAACTGGAATGTACTGCGATGTATTGGCATGTACTGGCAGCGAGCTGGGATTTACTGGGATGTACTGGGAGGAAACTGGGATATACTGGGAGGAAACTGGGATATACTGGGAGGCATTGGGAGGGAAGTGGGTGTCAACTGGGACATTCCAGTTTCCTCCCAGTACATCCCAGTTCCCTACCAGTGCAGCCCAGTACATCCCAGTTCCCTCCCAGTCCGTCCCAATCCCCTCCCAGTACATCCCAGTTCCCTGCCAGTATGTCCCAGTACATCCCAGTTCCCTCCCAGTACATACCAGTTCCCTCCCAGTACATACCAGTTCCCTCCCAGTACATCCCAGTACATCCTGGTACATCCCAGTTCCCACCCAGTACATCCTACCACATACCAGTTCCCTCCCAGTTCACTCCCAGTACATCCCAGTACTTCACAGTTCCATCCCAGTACATCCCAGTACGCACCGGTTCCCCTCAGTACATAACACTTCCCTCCCAGTACATAACAGTACATCCCAGTGTCCTCACAGTACGTCCCAGTTCCCTCCCAGTACATCCCAGTTCCCTACCAGTACGTCCCAGTTCCCTCCCAGTTCACTCCCAGTACATAACAGTTACCTCCCAGTACATCGCAGTACATCCCAGTAGATCCTGGTACATCCCAAATCCCTGCCAGTTCCACCCGGTACAACCCAGTACAAGCCTGTACATCCTAGTTCCTCCACAGTACATCCCAGGGCATCCCCGCACATTGTAGTGCCTCCCAGTACATCCCAGTTCCCTCCCAGTACTGGGAGGGAACTGGGATGTACTGGGAGGGAACTGGGATGTACTGGGATGTAATGGGACGGAACTGGGATGTATTGGGAGGCACTGGGAAAGAAGTGGTAGTGAACCGGGAGGGAATTGGGATGTACGGGGATGAACTGGTAGGAAACTGGGATGTACTGGCATGGAACGGGGATGTATTGGGATGTACAGGAACGGAACTGGAATGTACGGCGATGTATTGGGATGTACTGGGAGCGAACTGGGATTTACTGGGATGTACTGGGAGGAAACTGGGATATACTGGGAGGAAACTGGGATATACTGGGAGGAACCTGGGAGGGAAGTGGGTGTCAACTGGGACATTCCAGTTTCCTCCCAGTACATCCCAGTTCCCTACCAGTGCAGCCCAGTACATCCCAGATCCCTCCCAGTCCCTCCCAGTACATCCCAGTACATCCCAGTTCCCTCACAGTACATCCCAGTTCCCTCCCAGTTCACACACAGTTCACTCCCAGTTCCATTCCAGTACATCCCAGTACATGCCAGTTGCCTCCCAGTTTCCTCTAAGTACATCCCAGTACTTTAAAGTTCCCTCCCAGTACATCCCAGTTCCCTCACAGTACATCCCAGTACTTCACAGTTCACTCCCACTACATCCCAGTACGTCCCAGTTCCCCCTTGGTACATAACACTTCCCTCCCAATACATCCAAGTTCCCTCCCAGTACATCCCAATCCCCTCCCAGTACATCCCAGTTCCCTGCCAGTATGTCCCAGTACATCCCAGTTCCCTCCCAGTACATACCAGTTCCCTCCCACTACATCCCAGTTCCCTCCCAGTTCCCTCCCACTACATCCCAGTTCCCTCCCAGTACATACCAGTTCCCTCCCAGTACATCCCAGTACATCCTGGTACATCCCAGTTCCCACCCAGTACATCCTACTACATACCAGTTCCCTCCCAGTTCACTCCCAGTACATCCCAGTACTTCACAGTTCCATCCCAGCACATCCCAGTACGCACCAGTTCCCCTCAGTACATAACACTTCCCTCCCAGTACATACCAGTACATCCCAGTGTCCTCACAGTACGTCCCAGTTCCCTCCCAGTACATCCCAGTTCCCTACCAGTACATCCCAGTTCCCTCCCAGTTCACTCCCAGTACATAACAGTTACCTCCCAGTACATCCCAGTAGATCCTGGTACATCCCAAATCCCTGCCAGTTCCACCCGGTACAACCCAGGACAAGCCTGTACATCCTAGTTCCTCCACGGTACATCCCAGGACATCCCCGCACATTGTAGTGCCTCCCAGTACATCCCAGCTCCCTCCCAGTACTGGGAGGGAACTGGGACGTACTGGGAGGGAACTGGGATGTACTGGGATGTAATGGGACGGAACTGGGATGTATTGGGAGGCACTGGGAAAGAAGTGGTAGTGAACCGGGAGGGAATTGGGATGTACGGGGATGAACTGGTAGGAAACTGGGATGTACTGGCATGGAACGGGGATGTATTGGGATGGACAGGAACGGAACTGGAATGTACTGCGATGTACTGGGATGTACTGGGAGCGAACTGGGATTTACTGGGATGTACTGGGAGGAAACTGGGATATACTGGGAGGAAACTGGGATATACTGGGAGGCATTGGGAGGGAAGTGGGTGTCAACTGGGACATTCCAGTTTCCTCCCAGTACATCCCAGTTCCCTACCAGTGCAGCCCAGTACATCCCAGTTCCCTCCCAGTCCGTCCCAATCCCCTCCCAGTACATCCCAGTTCCCTGCCAGTATGTCCCAGTACATCCCAGTTCCCTCCCAGTACATACCAGTTCCCTCCCAGTTCCCTCCCACTACATCCCAGTTCCCTCCCAGTACATACCAGTTCCCTCCCAGTACATCCCAGTTCCCACCCAGTACATCCTACTACATACCAGTTCCCTCCCAGTTCACTCCCAGTACATCCCAGTACTTCACAGTTCCCTCCCAGTACATCCCAGTATGTCCCAGTTCCCCTCAGTACATAACACTTCCCTCCCAGTACATAACAGTACATCCCAGTGTCCTCACGGTACGTCCCAGTTCCCTCACAGTACATCCCAGTTCCCTACCAGTACATCCCAGTTCCCTCCCTGTTCCTTCCCAGTACATAACAGTTACCTCCCAGTACATCCCAGTAGATCCTGGTACATCCCAAATCCCTGCCAGTTCCACCCGGTACAACCCAGTACAAGCCTGTACATCCTAGTTCCTCCACAGTACATCCCAGGGCATCCCCGCACATTGTAGTGCCTCCCAGTACATCCCAGTTCCCTCCCAGTACTGGGAGGGACCTGGGATGTACTGGGAGGGAACTGGGACGTACTGGGAGGGAACTGGGATGTACTGGGATGTAATGGGACGGAACTGGGATGTAATGGGACGGAACTGGTATGTAATGGGACGGAACTGGGAAAGAAGTGGTAGTGAACCGGGAGGGAATTGGGATGTACGGGGATGAACTGGTAGGGAACTGGGATGTACTGGCATGGAACGGGGATGTATTGGGATGTACAGGAACGGAACTGGAATGTACTGCGATGTACTGGCATGTACTGGGAGCAAACTGGGATTTACTGGGATGTACTGGGAGGAAACTGGGATATACTGGGAGGCACTGGGAGGGAAGTGGGTGTCAACTGGGACATTCCAGTTTCCTCCCAGTACATCCCAGTTCCCTACCAGTGCAGCCCAGTACATCCCAGATCCCTCCCAGTACATCCCAGTTCCCTCCCAGTCCGTCCCAGTACATCCCAGTACATCCCAGTTCCCTCACAGTACATCCCAGTTCCCTCACAGTTCACACACAGTTCACTCCCAGTTCCATTCCAGTACATCCCAGTACATGCCACTTTCCTCCAAGTAAACCCCAGTTCCCTCCCACTACATCCAAGTTCCCTCCCACTTCCCGATAAGTACATCCCAGTACTTCACAGTTCACTCCCAGTACATCCCAGTTCCCCCTCGGTACATAACAGTTCCCTCCCAGTACACCCCAGTACATCCCAGTTCCCTCCCAGTATGTCCCACTACATCCCAGTTCCCTCCCAGTCCATCCCAGTTCCCTCCCAGTAAATCGCAATTCCCAACACTTTCCACCCAGTACATCCCAGTTCCCTCCCAGTACATCCCAGTTCCCTCCCAGTACATCCCAGTACTTCACAGTTCCCTCCCAGTTCACTCCCAGTTCCCTCCCAGTACATCCCAGTTCCCTCTAAGTACATCCCAATACTTCATAGTTCCCTCCCAGCACGTCCCAGTACGTCCCAGTTCCCCTCAGTACATAACACTTCCCTCCCAGTACATAACAGTACATCCCAGTGTCCTCACAGTACGTCCCAGTTCCCTCCCAGTACATCCCAGTTCTCTCCCAGTTCACTCCCAGTACACAACAGTTACCTCCCAGTACATCCCAGTACATCCCAGTAGATCCTGGTACCTCCCAAATCCCTGCCAGTTCCACCCGGTACAACCCAGTACAAGCCTGTACATCCTAGTTCCTCCACAGTACATCCCAGGGCATCCCCGCACATTGTAGTGCCTCCCAGTACATCCCAGTTCCCTCCCAGTACTGGGAGGGACCTGGGATGTACTGGGAGGGAACTGGGACGTACTGGGATGTAATGGGACGGAACTGGGATGTATTGGGAGGCACTGGGAAAGAAGTGGTAGTGAACCGGGAGGGAACTGGGATGTACGGGGATGAACTGGTAGGAAACTGGGATGTACTGGCATGGAACGGGGATGTATTGGGATGTACAGGAACAGAACTGGAATGTACAGCGATGTATTGGCATGTACTGGCAGCGAGCTGGGATTTACTGGGATGTACTGGGAGGAAACTGGGATATACTGGGAGGAAACTGGGATATACTGGGAGGCATTGGGAGGGAAGTGGGTGTCAACTGGGACATTCCAGTTTCCTCCCAGTACATCCCAGTTCCCTACCAGTGCAGCCCAGTACATCCCAGTTCCCTCCCAGTCCGTCCCAATCCCCTCCCAGTACATCCCAGTTCCCTGCCAGTATGTCCCAGTACATCCCAGTTCCCTCCCAGTACATACCAGTTCCCTCCCAGTACATCCCAGTACATCCTGGTACATCCCAGTTCCCACCCAGTACATCCTACTACATACCAGTTCCCTCCCAGTTCACTCCCAGTACATCCCAGTACTTCACAGTTCCCTCCCAGTACATCCCAGTACGTCCCAGTTCCCCTCAGTACATAACACTTCCCTCCCAGTACATAACAGTACATCCCAGTGTCCTCACAGTACGTCCCAGTTCCCTCACAGTACATCCCAGTTCCCTACCAGTACATCCCAGTTCCCTCCCTGTTCCTTCCCAGTACATAACAGTTACCTCCCAGTACATCCCAGTAGATCCTGGTACATCCCAAATCCCTGCCAGTTCCACCCGGTACAACCCAGTACAAGCCTGTACATCCTAGTTCCTCCACAGTACATCCCAGGGCATCCCCGCACATTGTAGTGCCTCCCAGTACATCCCAGTTCCCTCCCAGTACTGGGAGGGACCTGGGATGTACTGGGAGGGACCTGGGATGTACTGGGAGGGAACTGGGATGTACTGGGATGTAATGGGACGGAACTGGGAAAGAAGTGGTAGTGAACCGGGAGGGAATTGGGATGTACGGGGATGAACTGGTAGGGAACTGGGATGTACTGGCATGGAACGGGGATGTATTGGGATGTACAGGAACAGAACTGGAATGTACAGCGATGTATTGGCATGTACTGGCAGCGAGCTGGGATTTACTGGGATGTACTGGGAGGAAACTGGGATATACTGGGAGGAAACTGGGATATACTGGGAGGCATTGGGAGGGAAGTGGGTGTCAACTGGGACATTCCAGTTTCCTCCCAGTACATCCCAGTTCCCTACCAGTGCAGCCCAGTACATCCCAGTTCCCTCCCAGTCCGTCCCAATCCCCTCCCAGTACATCCCAGTTCCCTGCCAGTATGTCCCAGTACATCCCAGTTCCCTCCCAGTACATACCAGTTCCCTCCCAGTACATCCCAGTTCCCTCCCAGTTCCCTCCCACTACATCCCAGTACATCCCAGTTCCCTCCCAGTACATACCAGTTCCCTCCCACTACATCCCAGTACATCCTGGTACATCCCAGTTCCCACCCAGTACATCCTACTACATACCAGTTCCCTCCCAGTTCACTCCCAGTACATCCCAGTACGTCCCAGTTCCCCTCAGTACATAACACTTCCCTCCCAGTACATACCAGTACATCCCAGTGTCCTCACAGTACGTCCCAGTTCCCTCCCAGTACATCCCAGTTCCCTACCAGTACATCCCAGTTACCTCCCTGTTCCTTCCCAGTACATAACAGTTACCTCCCAGTACATCCCAGTAGATCCTGGTACATCCCAAATCCCTGCCAGTTCCACCCGGTACAACCCAGTACAAGCCTGTACATCCTTGTTCCTCCACAGTACATCCCAGGGCATCCCCGCACATTGTAGTGCCTCCCAGTACATCCCAGGTCCCTCCCAGTACTGGGAGGGACCTGGGATGTACTGGGAGGGACCTGGGATGTACTGGGAGGGAACTGGGATGTACTGGGATGTAATGGGACGGAATTGGGATGTAATGGGACGGAACTGGGAAAGAAGTGGTAGTGAACCGGGAGGGAATTGGGATGTACGGGGATGAACTGGTAGGGAACTGGGATGTACTGGCATGGAACGGGGATGTATTGGGATGTACAGGAACAGAACTGGAATGTACAGCGATGTATTGGCATGTACTGGCAGCGAGCTGGGATTTACTGGGATGTACTGGGAGGAAACTGGGATATACTGGGAGGAAACTGGGATATACTGGGAGGCATTGGGAGGGAAGTGGGTGTCAACTGGGACATTCCAGTTTCCTCGCAGTACATCCCAGTTCCCTACCAGTGCAGCCCAGTACATCCCAGTTCCCTCCCAGTCCGTCCCAATCCCCTCCCAGTACATCCCAGTTCCCTGCCAGTATGTCCCAGTACATCCCAGTTCCCTCCCAGTACATCCCAGTTCCCTCCCAGTACATACCAGTTCCCTCCCAGTACATCCCAGTACATCCTGGTACATCCCAGTTCCCACCCAGTACATCCTACCACATACCAGTTCCCTCCCAGTTCACTCCCAGTACATCCCAGTACTTCACAGTTCCATCCCAGTACATCCCAGTACGCACCGGTTCCCCTCTGTACATAACACTTCCCTCCCAGTACATAACAGTACATCCCAGTGTCCTCACAGTACGTCCCAGTTCCCTCCCAGTACATCCCAGTTCCCTACCAGTACGTCCCAGTTCCCTCCCAGTTCACTCCCAGTACATAACAGTTACCTCCCAGTACATCCCAGTACATCCCAGTAGATCCTGGTACATCCCAAATCCCTGCCAGTTCCACCCGGTACAACCCAGTACAAGCCTGTACATCCTAGTTCCTCCACAGTACATCCCAGGGCATCCCCGCACATTGTAGTGCCTCCCAGTACATCCCAGTTCCCTCCCAGTACTGGGAGGGACCTGGGATGTACTGGGAGGGAACTGGGATGTACTGGGAGGGACCTGGGATGTACTGGGATGTAATGGGACGGAACTGGGATGTATTGGGAGGCACTGGGAAAGAAGTGGTAGTGAACCGGGAGGGAATTGGGATGTACGGGGATGAACTGGTAGGAAACTGGGATGTACTGGCATGGAACGGGGATGTATTGGGATGTACAGGAACGGAACTGGAATGTACTGCGATGTACTGGGAGCAAACTGGGATTTACTGGGATGTACTGGGAGGAAACTGGGATATACTGGGAGGAAACTGGGAGGAAAGTGGGTGTCAACTGGGACATTCCAGTTTCCTCCCAGTACATCCCAGTTCCCTACCAGTGCATCCCAGTCCGTCCCAGTTCCCTCCCAGTCCGTCCCAGTACATCCCAGTTCCCTCCCAATTCACTCCCAGTACATAACAGATACCTCCCAGTACATCCCAGTACATCCCAAATCCCTGCCAGTTCCACCCGGTACAACCCAGTACAAGCCTGTACATCCTAGTTCCTCCACAGTACATCCCAGGGCATCCCCGCACATTGTAGTGCCTCCCAGTACGTCCCAGTTCCCTCCCAGTACTGGGAGGGAACTGGGATATACTGGGAGGAAACTGGGATATACTGGGAGGAACCTGGGAGGGAAGTGGGTGTCAACTGGGACATTCCAGTTTCCTCCCAGTACATCCCAGTTCCCTACCAGTGCAGCCCAGTACATCCCAGATCCCTCCCAGTCCCTCCCAGTACATCCCAGTACATCCCAGTTCCCTCACAGTACATCCCAGTTCCCTCCCAGTTCACACACAGTTCACTCCCAGTTCCATTCCAGTACATCCCAGTACATGCCAGTTGCCTCCCAGTTTCCTCTAAGTACATCCCAGTACTTTAAAGTTCCCTCCCAGTACATCCCAGTTCCCTCACAGTACATCCCAGTACTTCACAGTTCACTCCCACTACATCACAGTACGTCCCAGTTCCCCCTTGGTACATAACACTTCCCTCCCAATACATCCAAGTTCCCTCCCAGTACATCCCAATCCCCTCCCAGTACATCCCAGTTCCCTGCCAGTATGTCCCAGTACATCCCAGTTCCCTCCCAGTACATCCCAGTTCCCTCCCAGTACATCCCAGTTCCCTCCCAGTTCCCTCCCACTACATCCCAGTTCCCTCCCAGTACATACCAGTTCCCTCCCAGTACATCCCAGTACATCCTGGTACATCCCAGTTCCCACCCAGTACATCCTACTACATACCAGTTCCCTCCCAGTTCACTCCCAGTACATCCCAGTACTTCACAGTTCCATCCCAGCACATCCCAGTACGCACCAGTTCCCCTCAGTACATAACACTTCCCTCCCAGTACATAACAGTACATCCCAGTGTCCTCACAGTACGTCCCAGTTCCCTCCCAGTACATCCCAGTTCCCTACCAGTACATCCCAGTTCCCTCCCAGTTCACTCCCAGTACATAACAGTTACCTCCCAGTACATCCCAGTAGATCCTGGTACATCCCAAATCCCTGCCAGTTCCACCCGGTACAACCCAGGACAAGCCTGTACATCCTAGTTCCTCCACGGTACATCCCAGGACATCCCCGCACATTGTAGTGCCTCCCAGTACATCCCAGCTCCCTCCCAGTACTGGGAGGGAACTGGGATGTACTGGGAGGGAACTGGGACGTACTGGGAGGGAACTGGGATGTACTGGGATGTAATGGGACGGAACTGGGATGTATTGGGAGGCACTGGGAAAGAAGTGGTAGTGAACCGGGAGGGAATTGGGATGTACGGGGATGAACTGGTAGGAAACTGGGATGTACTGGCATGGAACGGGGATGTATTGGGATGTACAGGAACAGAACTGGAATGTACAGCGATGTATTGGCATGTACTGGCAGCGAGCTGGGATTTACTGGGATGTACTGGGAGGAAACTGGGATATACTGGGAGGAAACTGGGATATACTGGGAGGCATTGGGAGGGAAGTGGGTGTCAACTGGGACATTCCAGTTTCCTCCCAGTACATCCCAGTTCCCTACCAGTGCAGCCCAGTACATCCCAGTTCCCTCCCAGTCCGTCCCAATCCCCTCCCAGTACATCCCAGTTCCCTGCCAGTATGTCCCAGTACATCCCAGTTCCCTCCCAGTACATACCAGTTCCCTCCCAGTTCCCTCCCACTACATCCCAGTTCCCTCCCAGTACATACCAGTTCCCTCCCAGTACATCCCAGTTCCCACCCAGTACATCCTACTACATACCAGTTCCCTCCCAGTTCACTCCCAGTACATCCCAGTACTTCACAGTTCCCTCCCAGTACATCCCAGTATGTCCCAGTTCCCCTCAGTACATAACACTTCCCTCCCAGTACATAACAGTACATCCCAGTGTCCTCACGGTACGTCCCAGTTCCCTCCCAGTACATCCCAGTTCCCTACCAGTACATCCCAGTTCCCTCCCTGTTCCTTCCCAGTACATAACAGTTACCTCCCAGTACATCCCAGTAGATCCTGGTACATCCCAAATCCCTGCCAGTTCCACCCGGTACAACCCAGTACAAGCCTGTACATCCTAGTTCCTCCACAGTACATCCCAGGGCATCCCCGCACATTGTAGTGCCTCCCAGTACATCCCAGTTCCCTCCCAGTACTAGGAGGGACCTGGGATGTACTGGGAGGGAACTGGGACGTACTGGGAGGGACCTGGGATGTACTGGGATGTAATGGGACGGAACTGGGATGTAATGGGACGGAACTGGGATGTAATGGGACGGAACTGGGAAAGAAGTGGTAGTGAACCGGGAGGGAATTGGGATGTACGGGGATGAACTGGTAGGGAACTGGGATGTACTGGCATGGAACGGGGATGTATTGGGATGTACAGGAACAGAACTGGAATGTACTGCGATGTACTGGCATGTACTGGGAGCAAACTGGGATTTACTGGGATGTACTGGGAGGAAACTGGGATATACTGGGAGGCACTGGGAGGGAAGTGGGTGTCAACTGGGACATTCCAGTTTCCTCCCAGTACATCCCAGTTCCCTACCAGTGCAGCCCAGTACATCCCAGTTCCCTCACAGTTCACACACAGTTCACTCCCAGTTCCATTCCAGTACAGCCCAGTACATGCCACTTTCCTCCAAGTAAACCCCAGTTCCCTCCCACTACATCCAAGTTCCCTCCCACTTCCCGATAAGTACATCCCAGTACTTCACAGTTCACTCCCAGTACATCCCAGTTCCCCCTCGGTACATAACAGTTCCCTCCCAGTACACCCCAGTACATCCCAGTTCCCTCCCAGTATGTCCCACTACATCCCAGTTCCCTCCCAGTCCATCCCAGTTCCCTCCCAGTAAATCCCAATTCCCAACACTTTCCACCCAGTACATCCCAGTTCCCTCCCAGTACATCCCAGTTCCCTCCCAGTACATCCCAGTACTTCACAGTTCCCTCCCAGTTCACTCCCAGTTCCCTCCCAGTACATCCCAGTTCCCTCTAAGTACATCCCAATACTTCATAGTTCCCTCCCAGCACGTCCCAGTACGTCCCAGTTCCCCTCAGTACATAACACTTCCCTCCCAGTACATACCAGTACATCCCAGTGTCCTCACAGTACATCCCAGTTCCCTCCCAGTACATCCCAGTTCTCTCCCAGTTCACTCCCAGTACACAACAGTTACCTCCCAGTACATCCCAGTACATCCCAGTAGATCCTGGTACATCCCAAATCCCTGCCAGTTCCACCCGGTACAACCCAGTACAAGCCTGTACATCCTAGTTCCTCCACAGTACATCCCAGGGCATCCCCGCACATTGTAGTGCCTCCCAGTACATCCCAGGTCCCTCCCAGTACTGGGAGGGACCTGGGATGTACTGGGAGGGAACTGGGACGTACTGGGATGTAATGGGACGGAACTGGGATGTATTGGGAGGCACTGGGAAAGAAGTGGTAGTGAACCGGGAGGGAACTGGGATGTACGGGGATGAACTGGTAGGAAACTGGGATGTACTGGCATGGAACGGGGATGTATTGGGATGTACAGGAACAGAACTGGAATGTACAGCGATGTATTGGCATGTACTGGCAGCGAGCTGGGATTTACTGGGATGTACTGGGAGGAAACTGGGATATACTGGGAGGAAACTGGGATATACTGGGAGGCATTGGGAGGGAAGTGGGTGTCAACTGGGACATTCCAGTTTCCTCCCAGTACATCCCAGTTCCCTACCAGTGCAGCCCAGTACATCCCAGTTCCCTCCCAGTCCGTCCCAATCCCCTCCCAGTACATCCCAGTTCCCTGCCAGTATGTCCCAGTACATCCCAGTTCCCTCCCAGTACATACCAGTTCCCTCCCAGTACATCCCAGTACATCCTGGTACATCCCAGTTCCCACCCAGTACATCCTACTACATACCAGTTCCCTCCCAGTTCACTCCCAGTACATCCCAGTACTTCACAGTTCCATCCCAGGACATCCCAGTACGTCCCAGTTCCCCTCAGTACATAACACTTCCCTCCCAGTACATAACAGTACATCCCAGTGTCCTCACAGTACGTCCCAGTTCCCTCACAGTACATCCCAGTTCCCTACCAGTACGTCCCAGTTCCCTCCCAGTTCACTCCCAGTACATTACAGTTACCTCCCAGTACATCCCAGTACATCCCAGTAGATCCTGGTACATCCCAAATCCCTGCCAGTTCCACCCGGTACAACCCAGTACAAGCCTGTACATCCTAGTTCCTCCACAGTACATCCCAGGGCATCCCCGCACATTGTAGTGCCTCCCAGTACATCCCAGTTCCCTCCCAGTACTGGGAGGGACCTGGGATGTACTGGGAGGGAACTGGGACGTACTGGGATGTAATGGGACGGAACTGGGATGTATTGGGAGGCACTGGGAAAGAAGTGGTAGTGAACCGGGAGGGAATTGGGATGTACAGGGATGAACTGGTAGGAAACTGGGATGTACTGGCATGGAACGGGGATGTATTGGGATGTACAGGAACAGAACTGGAATGTACAGCGATGTATTGGCATGTACTGGCAGCGAGCTGGGATTTACTGGGATGTACTGGGAGGAAACTGGGATATACTGGGAGGAAACTGGGATATACTGGGAGGCATTGGGAGGGAAGTGGGTGTCAACTGGGACATTCCAGTTTCCTCCCAGTACATCCCAATTCCCTACCAGTGCAGCCCAGTACATCCCAGTTCCCTCCCAGTCCGTCCCAATCCCCTCCCAGTACATCCCAGTTCCCTCCCAGTACGTCCCAGTTCCCTCCCAGTTCCCTCCCAGTACATACCAGTTCCCTCCCACTACATCCCAGTACATCCCAGTTCCCTCCCAGTACATACCAGTTCCCTCCCACTACATCCCAGTACATCCTGGTACATCCCAGTTCCCACCCAGTACATCCTACTACATACCAGTTCCCTCCCAGTTCACTCCCAGTACATCCCAGTACTTCACAGTTCCCTCCCAGTACATCCCAGTACGTCCCAGTTCCCCTCAGTACATAACACTTCCCTCCCAGTACATACCAGTACATCCCAGTGTCCTCACAGTACGTCCCAGTTCCCTCCCAGTACATCCCAGTTCCCTACCAGTACATCCCAGTTCCCTCCCTGTTCCTTCCCAGTACATAACAGTTACCTCCCAGTACATCCCAGTAGATCCTGGTACATCCCAAATCCCTGCCAGTTCCACCCGGTACAACCCAGTACAAGCCTGTACATCCTTTTTCCTCCACAGTACATCCCAGGGCATCCCCGCACATTGTAGTGCCTCCCAGTACATCCCAGTTCCCTCCCAGTACTGGGAGGGACCTGGGATGTACTGGGAGGGAACTGGGATGTACTGGGATGTAATGGGACGGAAATGGGATGTAATGGGACGGAACTGGGAAAGAAGTGGTAGTGAACCGGGAGGGAATTGGGATGTACGGGGATGAACTGGTAGGGAACTGGGATGTACTGGCATGGAACGGGGATGTATTGGGATGTACAGGAACAGAACTGGAATGTACAGCGATGTATTGGCATGTACTGGGAGCGAGCTGGGATTTACTGGGATGTACTGGGAGGAAACTGGGATATACTGGGAGGAAACTGGGATATACTGGGAGGCATTGGGAGGGAAGTGGGTGTCAACTGGGACATTCCAGTTTCCTCCCAGTACATCCCAGTTCCCTACCAGTGCAGCCCAGTACATCCCAGTTCCCTCCCAGTCCGTCCCAATCCCCTCCCAGTACATCCCAGTTCCCTGCCAGTATGTCCCAGTACATCCCAGTTCCCTCCCAGTACATACCAGTTCCCTCCCAGTACATACCAGTTCCCTCCCAGTACATCCTGGTACATCCCAGTTCCCACCCAGTACATCCTACTACATACCAGTTCCCTCCCGGTTCACTCCCAGTACATCCCAGTACTTCACAGTTCCCTCCCAGTACATCCCAGTACGTCCCAGTTCCCCTCAGTACATAACACTTCCCTCCCAGTACATACCAGTACATCCCAGTGTCCTCACAGTACGTCCCAGTTCCCTCACAGTACATCCCAGTTTCCTCCCAGTACATCCCAGTTCCCTCCCTGTTCCTTCCCAGTACATAACAGTTACCTCCCAGTACATCCCAGTACATCCCAGTAGATCCTGGTACATCCCAAATCCCTGCCAGTTCCACCCGGTACAACCCAGTACAAGCCTGTACATCCTAGTTCCTCCACAGTACATGCCAGGGCATCCCCGCACATTGTAGTGCCTCCCAGTACATCCCAGATCCCTCCCAGTACATCCCAGATCCCTCCCAGTCTGTCCCAGTACGTACCAGTACATCCCAGTTCCCTCACAGTACATCCCAGTTCCCTCACAGTTCACACACAGTTCACTCCCAGTTCCATTCCAGTACATCCCAGTACATGCCACTTTCCTCCAAGTAAATCCCAGTTCCCTCCCACTACATCCAAGTTCCCTCCCACTTCCCTCTAAGTACATCCCAGTACTTCACAGTTCACTCCCAGTACATCCCAGTTCCCTCTCGGTACATAACAATTCCCTCCCAGTACACCCCAGTACATCCCAGTTCCCTCCCAGTATGTCCCACTACATCCCAGTTCCCTCCCAGTCCATCCCAGTTCCCTCCCAGTAAATCCCAATTCCCAACACTTTCCACCCAGTACATCCCAGTTCCCTCCTAGTACATCCCAGTTCCCTCTAAGTACGTCCCAGTACTTCACAGTTCCCTCCCAGTTCACTCCCAGTACACAACAGTTACCTCCCAGTACATCCCAGTACATCCCAGTAGATCCTGGTACATCCCAAATCCCTGCCAGCTCCACCCGGTACAACCGAGTACAAGCCTGTACATCCTAGTTCCTCCACGGTACATCCCAGGGCATCCCCGCACATTGTAGTGCCTTCCAGTACATCCCAGGTCCCTCCCAGTTCACTCCCAGTACACAACAGTTACCTCCCAGTACATCCCAGTACATCCCAGTAGATCCTGGTACATCCCAAATCCCTGCCAGTTCCACCCGGTACAACCCAGTACAAGCCTGTACATCCTAGTTCCTCCACGGTACATCCCAGGACATCCCCGCACATTGTAGTGCCTCCCAGTACATCCCAGCTCCCTCGCAGTACTGGGAGGGAACTGGGATGTACTGGGAGGGAACTGGGATGTACTGGGATGTAATGGGACGGAACTGGGATGTATTGGGAGGCACTGGGAAAGAAGTGGTAGTGAACCGGGAGGGAATTGGGATGTACGGGGATGAACTGGTAGGGAACTGGGATGTACTGGCATGGAACGGGGATGTATTGGTATGTACAGGAACAGAACTGGAATGTACAGCGATGTATTGGCATGTACTGGCAGCGAGCTGGGATTTACTGGGATGTACTGGGAGGAAACTGGGATATACTGGGAGGCATTGGGAGGGAAGTGGGTGTCAACTGGGACATTCCAGTTTCCTCCCAGTACATCCCAGTTCCCTACCAGTGCAGCCCAGTACATCCCAGTTCCCTCCCAGTCCGTCCCAATCCCCTCCCAGTACATCCCAGTTCCCTGCCAGTATGTCCCAGTACATCCCAGTTCCCTCCCAGTACATCCCAGTTCCCTCCCAGTACATCCCAGTTCCCTCCCACTACATCCCAGTACATCCCAGTTCCCTCCCAGTACATACCAGTTCCCTCCCAGTACATCCTGGTACATCCCACTACATACCAGTTCCCTCCCAGTTCACTCCCAGTACATCCCAGTACTTCACAGTTCCCTCCCAGTACATCCCAGTACGTCCCAGTTCCCCTCAGTACATAACACTTCCCTCCCAGTACATACCAGTACATCCCAGTGTCCTCACGGTACGTCCCAGTTCCCTCCCAGTACATCCCAGTTCCCTCCCAGTTCACTCCCAGTACATAACAGTTACCTCCCAGTACATCCCAGTAGATCCTGGTACATCCCAAATCCCTGCCAGTTCCACCCGGTACAACCCAGTACAAGCCTGTACATCCTAGTTCCTCCACAGTACATCCCAGGGCATCCCCGCACATTGTAGTGCCTCCCAGTACATCCCAGGTCCCTCCCAGTACTGGGAGGGACCTAGGATTAACGGGGAGGGACCTGGGATGTACTGGGAGGGACCTGGGATGTACTGGGATGTAATGGGACGGAACTGGGATGTATTGGGAGGCACTGGGAAAGAAGTGGTAGCGAACCGGGAGGGAATTGGGATGTACGGGGATGAACTGGTAGGGAACTGGGATGTACTGGCATGGAACGGGGATGTATTGGGATGTACAGGAACGGAACTGGAATGTACTGCGATGTACTGGGATGTACTGGGAGCGAACTGGGATTTACTGGGATGTACTGGGAGGAAACTGGGATATACTGGGAGGAAACTGGGATATACTGGGAGGAAACTGGGAGGGAAGTGGGTGTCAACTGGGACATTCCAGTTTCCTCCCAGTACATCCCAGTTCCCTACCAGTGCAGCCCAGTACATCCCAGATCCCTCCCAGTCCCTCCCAGTACATCCCAGTTCCCTCACAGTACATCCCAGTTCCCTCCCAGTTCACACACAGTTCACTCCCAGTTCCATTCCAGTACATCCCAGTACATGCCAGTTGCCTCCCAGTTTCCTCTAAGTACATCCCAGTACTTTAAAGTTCCCTCCCAGTACATCCCAGTTCCCTCACAGTACATCCCAGTACTTCACAGTTCACTCCCACTACATCCCAGTACGTCCCAGTTCCCCCTTGGTACATAACACTTCCCTCCCAATACATCCAAGTTCCCTCCCAGTACATCCCAATCCCCTCCCAGTACATCCCAGTTCCCTGCCAGTATGTCCCAGTACATCCCAGTTCCCTCCCAGTACATACCAGTTCCCTCCCAGTACATCCCAGTTCCCTCCCAGTTCCCTCCCACTACATCCCAGTTCCCTCCCAGTACATACCAGTTCCCTCCCACTACATCCCAGTACATCCTGGTACATCCCAGTTCCCACCCAGTACATCCTACTACATACCAGTTCCCTCCCAGTTCACTCCCAGTACATCCCAGTACTTCACAGTTCCCTCCCAGTACATCCCAGTACACACCAGTTCCCCTCAGTACATAACACTTCCCTCCCAGTACATAACAGTACATCCCAGTGTCCTCACAGTACGTCCCAGTTCCCTCACAGTACATCCCAGTTCCCTACCAGTACGTCCCAGTTCCCTCCCAGTTCACTCCCCGTACATAACAGTTACCTCCCGGTACATCCCAGTACATCCCAGTAGATCCTGGTACATCCCAAATCCCTGCCAGTTCCACCCGGTACAACCGAGTACAAGCCTGTACATCCTAGTTCCTCCACGGTACATCCCAGGGCATCCCCACACATTGTAGTGCCTCCCAGTACATCCCAGTTCCCTCCCAGTACTGGGAGGGAACTGGGATGTACTGGGAGGGAACTGGGACGTACTGGGAGGGAACTGGGATGTAATGGGACGGAACTGGGATGTATTGGGAGGCACTGGGAAAGAAGTGGTAGTGAACCGGGAGGGAACTGGGATGTACGGGGATGAACTGGTAGGGAACTGGGATGTACTGGCATGGAACGGGGATGTATTGGGATGTACAGGAACAGAACTGGAATGTACAGCGATGTATTGGCATGTACTGGCAGCGAGCTGGGATTTACTGGGATGTACTGGGAGGAAACTGGGATATACTGGGAGGAAACTGGGATATACTGGGAGGCATTGGGAGGGAAGTGGGTGTCAACTGGGACATTCCAGTTTCCTCCCAGTACATCCCAGTTCCCTACCAGTGCAGCCCAGTACATCCCAGTTCCCTCCCAGTCCATCCCAATCCCCCCCCAGTACATCCCAGTTCCCTGCCAGTATGTCCCAGTACATCCCAGTTCCCTCCCAGTACATACCAGTTCCCTCCCAGTACATCCCAGTACATCCTGGTACATCCCAGTTCCCACCCAGTACATCCTACTACATACCAGTTCCCTCCCAGTTCACTCCCAGTACATCCCAGTACTTCACAGTTCCCTCCCAGTACATCCCAGTACGTCCCAGTTCCCCTCAGTACATAACACTTCCCTCCCAGTACATAACAGTACATCCCAGTGTCCTCACAGTACGTCCCAGTTCCCTCCCAGTACATCCCAGTTCCCTACCAGTACATAACAGTTACCTCCCAGTATATCCCAGTAGATCCTGGTACATCCCAAATCCCTGCCAGTTCCACCCGGTACAACCCAGTACAAGCCTGTACATCCTAGTTCCTCCACAGTACATCCCAGGGCATCCCCGCACATTGTAGTGCCTCCCAGTACATCCCAGTTCCCTCCCAGTACTGGGAGGGACCTGGGATGTACTGGGAGGGACCTGGGATGTACTGGGAGGGAACTGGGATGTACTGGGATGTAATGGGACGGAACTGGGATGTAATGGGACGGAACTGGGATGTATTGGGAGGCACTGGGAAAGAAGTGGTAGTGAACCGGGAGGGAATTGGGATGTACGGGGAGGAACTGGTAGGGAACTGGGATGTACTGGCATGGAACGGGGATGTATTGGGATGTACAGGAACAGAACTGGAATGTACAGCGATGTATTGGCATGTACTGGGAGCGAACTGGGATTTACTGGGATGTACTGGGAGGAAACTGGGATATACTGGGAGGAAACTGGGATATACTGGGAGGCATTGGGAGGGAAGTGGGTGTCAACTGGGACATTCCAGTTTCCTCCCAGTACATCCCAGTTCCCTACCAGTGCAGCCCAGTACATCCCAGTTCCCTCCCAGTCCGTCCCAATCCCCTCCGAGTACATCCCAGTTCCCTGCCAGTATGTCCCAGTACATCCCAGTTCCCTCCCAGTAAATCCCAGTTCCCTCCCAGTACATACCAGTTCCCTCCCAGTACATCCTGGTACATCCCAGTTCCCACCCAGTACATCCTACTACATACCAGTTCCCTCCCAGTTCACTCCCAGTACATCCCAGTACTTCACAGTTCCCTCCCAGTACATCCCAGTACGTCCCAGTTCCCCTCAGTACATAACACTTCCCTCCCAGTACATAACAGTACATCCCAGTGTCCTCACAGTACGTCCCAGTTCCCTCACAGTACATCCCAGTTTCCTCCCAGTACATCCCAGTTCCCTCCCTGTTCCTTCCCAGTACATAACAGTTACCTCCCAGTACATCCCAGTACATCCCAGTAGATCCTGGTACATCCCAAATCCCTGCCAGTTCCACCCGGTACAACCCAGTACAAGCCTGTACATCCTAGTTCCTCCACAGTACATCCCAGGGCATCCCCGCACATTGTAGTGCCTCCCAGTACATCCCAGATCTCTCCCAGTACATCCCAGATCCGTCCCAGTCTGTCCCAGTACGTCCCAGTACATCCCAGTTCCCTCACAGTACATCCCAGTTCCCTCACAGTTCACACACAGTTCACTCCCAGTTCCATTCCAGTACAGCCCAGTACATGCCACTTTCCTCCAAGTAAATCCCAGTACCCTCCCACTACATCCAAGTTCCCTCCCACTTCCCTCTAAGTACATCCCAGTACTTCACAGTTCACTCCCAGTACATCCCAGTTCCCCCTCGGTACATAACAGTTCCCTCCCAGTACACCCCAGTACATCCCAGTTCCCTCCCAGTATGTCCCACTACATCCCAGTTCCCTCCCAGTCCATCCCAGTTCCCTCCCAGTAAATCCCAATTCCCAACACTTTCCACCCAGTACATCCCAGTTCCCTCCCAGTACATCCCAGTTCCCTCTAGAGTACATCCCAGTACTTCACAGTTCCCTCCCAGTTCACTCCCAGTACACAACAGTTACCTCCCAGTACATCCCAGTACATCCTAGTAGATACTAGGACATTTCAAATCCCTGCCAGTTCCACCCGGTACAACCGAGTACAAGCCTGTACATCCTAGTTCCTGCACAGTACATCCCAGGGCATCCCCGCACATTGTAGTGCCTCCCAGTACATCCCAGCTCCCTCCCAGTTCACTCCCAGTACACAACAGTTACCTCCCAGTACATCCCAGTACATCCCAGTAGATCCTGGTACATCCCAAATCCCTGCCAGTTCCACCCGGTACAACCCAGTACAAGCCTGTACATCCTAGTTCCTCCACGGTACATCCCAGGACATCCCCGCACATTGTAGTGCCTCCCAGTACATCCCAGTTCCCTCCCAGTACATACCAGTTCCCTCCCGGTACATCCCAGTTCCCACCCAGTACATCCTACTACATACCAGTTCCCTCCCAGTTCACTCCCAGTACATCCCAGTACTTCACAGTTCCCTCCCAGTACATCCCAGTACGTCCCAGTTCCCCTCAGTACATAACACTTCCCTCCCAGTACATACCAGTACATCCCAGTGTCCTCACAGTACGTCCCAGTTCCCTCCCAGTACATCCCAGTTCCCTCCCAGTACATCCCAGTTCCCTCCCTGTTCCTTCCCAGTACATAACAGTTACCTCCTAGTACATCCCAGTAGATCCTGGTACATCCCAAATCCCTGCCAGTTCCACCCGGTACAACCCAGTACAAGCCTGTACATCCTAGTTCCTCCACAGTACATCCCAGGGCATCCCCGCACATTGTAGTGCCTCCCAGTACATCCCAGCTCCCTCCCAGTAAGGGAGGGACCTGGGATGTACTGGGAGGGACCTGGGATGTACTGGGAGGGAACTGGGATGTACTGGGATGTAATGGGACGGAACTGGGATGTAATGGGACGGAACTGGGAAAGAAGTGGTAGTGAACCGGGAGGGAATTGGGATGTACGGGGATGAACTGGTAGGGAACTGGGATGTACTGGCATGGAACGGGGATGTATTGGGATGTACAGGAACGGAACTGGAATGTACTGCGATGTACTGGGATGTACTGGGAGCAAACTGGGATTTACTGGGATGTACTGGGAGGAAACTGGGATATACTGGGAGGCACTGGGAGGGAAGTGGGTGTCAACTGGGACATTCCAGTTTCCTCCCAGTACATCCCAGTTCCCTACCAGTGCAGCCCAGTACATCCCAGATCCCTGCCAGTACATCCCAGTTCCCTCCCAGTCCGTCCCAATCCCCTCCCAGTACATCCCAGTTCCCAGCCAGTATGTCCCAGTA
Source organism: Phalacrocorax aristotelis (assembly GCF_949628215.1). Classification (NCBI taxonomy): domain Eukaryota; kingdom Metazoa; phylum Chordata; class Aves; order Suliformes; family Phalacrocoracidae; genus Phalacrocorax; species Phalacrocorax aristotelis. Next base: position 25,413 of record NW_027441139.1, on the reverse strand, counting down.
CATCCCAGTTCCCTCCCAGTAAATCCCAGTTCCCTCCCAGTACATCCTGGTACATCCCAGTTCCCACCCAGTACATCCTACTACATACCAGTTCCCTCCCAGTTCACTCCCAGTACATCCCAGTACTTCACAGTTCCCTCCCAGTACATCCCAGTACGTCCCAGTTCCCCTCAGTACATAACACTTCCCTCCCAGTACATAACAGTACATCCCAGTGTCCTCACAGTACGTCCCAGTTCCCTCACAGTACTGGGAGGGAACTGGGATGTACTGGGAGGGAACTGGGATGTACTGGGATGTAATGGGACGGAACTGGGAAAGAAGTGGTAGTGAACCGGGAGGGAATTGGGATGTACGGGGATGAACTGGTAGGGAACTGGGATGTACTGGCATGGAACGGGGATGTATTGGGATGTACAGGAACAGAACTGGAATGTACAGCGATGTATTGGCATGTACTGGCAGCGAGCTGGGATTTACTGGGATGTACTGGGAGGAAACTGGGATATACTGGGAGGAAACTGGGATATACTGGGAGGCATTGGGAGGGAAGTGGGTGTCAACTGGGACATTCCAGTTTCCTCCCAGTACATCCCAGTTCCCTACCAGTGCAGCCCAGTACATCCCAGTTCCCTCCCAGTCCGTCCCAATCCCCTCCCAGTACATCCCAGTTCCCTGCCAGTATGTCCCAGTACATCCCAGTTCCCTCCCAGTACATACCAGTTCCCTCCCAGTACATACCAGTTCCCTCCCACTACATCCCAGTACATCCTGGTACATCCCAGTTCCCACCCAGTACATCCTACCACATACCAGTTCCCTCCCAGTTCACTCCCAGTACATCCCAGTACTTCACAGTTCCATCCCAGTACATCTCAGTACGCACCGGTTCCCCTCTGTACATAACACTTCCCTCCCAGTACATAACAGTACATCCCAGTGTGCTCACAGTACGTCCCAGTTCCCTCCCAGTACATCCCAGTTCCCTACCAGTACGTCCCAGTTCCCTCCCAGTTCAGTCCCAGTACATAACAGTTACCTCCCAGTACATCCCAGTACATCCCAGTAGATCCTGGTACATCCCAAATCCCTGCTAGTTCCACCCGGTACAACCCAGTACAAGCCTGTACATCCTAGTTCCTCCACAGTACATCCCAGGGCATCCCCGCACATTGTAGTGCCTCCCAGTACATCCCAGGTCCCTCCCAGTACTGGGAGGGACCTGGGATTAACTGGAAGGGACCTGGGATGTACTGGGATGTAATGGGACGGAACTGGGATGTATTGGGAGGCACTGGGAAAGAAGTGGTAGTGAACCGGGAGGGAATTGGGATGTACGGGGATGAACTGGTAGGAAACTGGGATGTACTGGCATGGAACGGGGATGTATTGGGATGGACAGGAACGGAACTGGAATGTACGGTGATATATTGGGATGTACTGGGAGCGAACTGGGATTTACTGGGATGTACTGGGAGGAAACTGGGATATACTGGGAGGAAACTGGGATATACTGGGAGGAAACTGGAATATACTGGGAGGAAACTGGGAGGGAAGTGGGTGTCAACTGGGACATTCCAGTTTCCTCCCAGTACATCCCAGTTCCCTACCAGTGCAGCCCAGTACATCCCAGATCCCTCCCAGTCCCTCCCAGTACATCCCAGTACATCCCAGTTCCCTCACAGTACACCCCAGTTCCCTCCCAGTTCAAAAACAGTTCACTCCCAGTTCCATTCCAGTACATCCCAGTACATGCCAGTTGCCTCCCAGTTCCCTCACAGTACATCCCAGTACTTTAAAGTTCTCCCCCAGTACATCCCAGTTCCCTCACAGTACATCCCAGTACTTCACAGTTCACTCCCACTACATCCCAGTACGTCCCAGTTCCCCCTTGGTACATAAGACTTCCCTCCCAATACATCCAAGTTCCCTCCCAGTACATACAAACCCCTCCCAGTACATCCCAGTTCCCTGCCAGTACATCCCAGTTCCCTCCCACTACATCCCAGTTCCCTCCCAGTTCCCTCCCACTACATCCCAGTTCCCTCCCAGTACATCCCAGTACATCCTGGTACATCCCAGTTCCCACCCAGTACATCCTACTACATACCAGTTCCCTCCCAGTTCACTCCCAGTACATCCCAGTACTTCACAGTTCCATCGCAGTACATCCCAGTACGTCCCAGTTCCCCTCAGTACATAACACTTCCCTCCCAGTACATAACAGTACATCCCAGTGTCCTCACAGTACGTCCCAGTTCCCTCACAGTACATCCCAGTTCCCTACCAGTACGTACCAGTTCCCTCCCAGTTCACTCCCAGTACATAACAGTTACCTCCCAGTACATCCCAGTAGATCCTGGTACATCCCAAATCCCTGCCAGTTCCACCCGGTACAACCCAGTACAAGCCTGTACATCCTAGTTCCTCCACAGTACATCCCAGGGCATCCCCGCACATTGTAGTGCCTCCCAGTACATCCCAGTTCCCTCCCAGTACTGGGAGGGACCTGGGATGTACTGGGAGGGAACTGGGATGTACTGGGATGTAATGGGACGGAACTGGGATGTATTGGGAGGCACTGGGAAAGAAGTGGTAGTGAACCGGGAGGGAATTGGGATGTACGGGGATGAACTGGTAGGAAACTGGGATGTACTGGCATGGAACGGGGATGTATTGGGATGGACAGGAACGGAACTGGAATGTACTGCGATGTACTGGGATGTACTGGGAGCGAACTGGGATTTACTGGGATGTACTGGGAGGAAACTGGGATATACTGGGAGGAAACTGGGATATACTGGGAGGAAACTGGGATATACTGGGAGGCATTGGGAGGGAAGTGGGTGTCAACTGGGACATTCCAGTTTCCTCCCAGTACATCCCAGTTCCCTACCAGTGCAGCCCAGTACATCCCAGTTCCCTCCCAGTCCGTCCCAATCCCCTCCCAGTACATCCCAGTTCCCTGCCAGTATGTCCCAGTACATCCCAGTTCCCTCCCAGTACATACCAGTTCCCTCCCAGTTCCCTCCCACTACATCCCAGTTCCCTCCCAGTACATACCAGTTCCCTCCCAGTACATCCTGGTACATCCCAGTTCCCTCCCAGTACATCCTACTACATACCAGTTCCCTCCCAGTTCACTCCCAGTACATCCCAGTACTTCACAGTTCCCTCCCAGTACATCCCAGTACGTCCCAGTTCCCCTCAGTACATAACACTTCCCTCCCAGTACATACCAGTACATCCCAGTGTCCTCACAGTACGTCCCAGTTCCCTCCCAGTACATCCCAGTTCCCTCCCAGTACATAACAGTTACCTCCCAGTACATCCTAGTAGATCCTAGTACATTTCAAATCCCTGCCAGATCCACCCGGTACAACTCAGTACAAGCCTGTACATCCTAGTTCCTCCACAGTACATCCCAGGGCATCCCCGCACATTGTAGTGCCTCCCAGTACATCCCAGGTCCCTCCCAGTACTGGGAGGGACCTGGGATTAACTGGGAGGGAACTGGGACGTACTGGGAGGGAACTGGGATGTACTGGGATGTAATGGGACGGAACTGGGATGTATTGGGAGGCACTGGGAAAGAAGTGGTAGCGAACCGGGAGGGAATTGGGATGTACGGGGATGAACTGGTAGGAAACTGGGATGTACTGGCATGGAACGGGGATGTATTGGGATGGACAGGAACGGAACTGGAATGTACTGCGATGTACTGGGAGCAAACTGGGATTTACTGGGATGTACTGGGAGGAAACTGGGATATACTGGGAGGAAACTGGGAGGAAAGTGGGTGTCAACTGGGACATTCCAGTTTCCTCCCAGTACATCCCAGTTCCCTACCAGTGCATCCCAGTCCGTCCCAGTTCCCTCCCAGTCCGTCCCAGTACATCCCAGTTCCCTCCCAGTTCACTCCCAGTACATAACAGTTACCTCCCAGTACATCCCAGTACATCCCAAATCCCTGCCAGTTCCACCCGGTACAACCCAGTACAAGCCTGTACATCCTAGTTCCTCCACAGTACATCCCAGGGCATCCCCGCACATTGTAGTGCCTCCCAGTACTGGGAACTGGGATGTAGTGGGAGGGAACTGGGAGGGAACTGGGATGTACTGGGAGGGAACTGGGATGTACTGGGAGGGAACTGGGATGTACTGGGAGGGAACTGGGATGTACTGGGACATACTGGCAGGGAACTGGGATGTACTGGGAGGGGATTGGGATGTACTGGGAGGGAACTTGGATGTATTGGGAGGGAAGTGTTATGTACCAAGGGGGAACTGGGACGTACTGGGATGTAGTGGGAGTGAACTGTGAAGTACTGGGATGTACTGTGAGGGAACTGGGATGTACTGGGAGGGAACTTTAAAGTACTGGGATGTACTTAGAGGAAACTGGGAGGCAACTGGCATGTACTGGGATGTACTGGAATGGAACTGGGAGTGAACTGTGTGTGAACTGGGAGGGAACTGGGATGTACTGTGAGGGAACTGGGATGTACTGGGATGTACTGGGAGGGACTGGGAGGGATCTGGGATGTACTGGGCTGCACTGGTAGGGAACTGGGATGTACTGGGAGGAAACTGGAATGTCCCAGTTGACACCCACTTCCCTCCCAGGTTCCTCCCAGTATATCCCAGTTTCCTCCCAGTATATCCCTGTTTCCTCCCAGTACATCCCAGTAAATCCCAGTTCGCTCCCAGTACATCCCAATACATCGCCGTACATTCCAGTTCCGTTCCTGTCCATCCCAATACATCCCCGTTCCATGCCAGTACATCCCAGTTTCCTACCAGTTCATCCCCTTACATCCCAATTCCCTCCCAGTTCACTACCACTTCTTTCCCAGTGCCTCCCAATACAACCCAGTTCCGTCCCATTACATCCCAGTACATCCCAGTTCCCTCCCAGTACATACCAGTTCCCTCCCAGTACATCCCAGTACATCCTGGTACATCCCAGTTCCCACCCAGTACATCCTACTACATACCAGTTCCCTCCCAGTTCACTCCCAGTACATCCCAGTACTTCACAGTTCCATCCCAGTACGCACCAGTTCCCCTCAGTACATAACACTTCCCTCCCAGTACATAACAGTACATCCCAGTGTCCTCACAGTACGTCACAGTTCCCTCACAGTACATCCCAGTTCCCTACCAGTACATCCCAGTTCCCTCCCTGTTCACTCCCAGTACATAACAGTTACCTCCCAGTACATCCCAGTACATCCCAGTAGATCCTGGTACATCCCAAATCCCTGCCAGTTCCACCCGGTACAACCCAGTACAAGCCTGTACATCCTAGTTCCTCCACAGTACATCCCAGGGCATCCCCGCACATTGTAGTGCCTCCCAGTACATCCCAGTTCCCTCCCAGTACTGGGAGGGACCTGGGATGTACTGGGAGGGAACTGGGATGTACTGGGATGTAATGGGACGGAACTGGGATGTATTGGGAGGCACTGGGAAAGAAGTGGTAGTGAACCGGGAGGGAATTGGGATGTACGGGGATGAACTGGTAGGAAACTGGGATGTACTGGCATGGAACGGGGATGTATTGGGATGGACAAGAACGGAACAGGAATGTACTGCGATGTACTGGGATGTACTGGGAGCGAGCTGGGATTTACTGGGATGTACTGGGAGGAAACTGGGATATACTGGGAGGAAACTGGGATATACTGGGAGGCATTGGGAGGGAAGTGGGTGTCAACTGGGACATTCCAGTTTCCTCCCAGTACATCCCAGTTCCCTACCAGTGCAGCCCAGTACATCCCAGTTCCCTCCCAGTCCGTCCCAATCCCCTCCCAGTACATCCCAGTTCCCTGCCAGTATGTCCCAGTACATCCCAGTTCCCTCCCAGTACATACCAGTTCCCTCCCAGTACATCCCAGTTCCCTCCCACTACATCCCAGTACATCCCAGTTCCCTCCCAGTACATACCAGTTCCCTCCCGGTACATCCCAGTTCCCACCCAGTACATCCTACTACATACCAGTTCCCTCCCAGTTCACTCCCAGTACATCCCAGTACTTCACAGTTCCCTCCCAGTACATCCCAGTACGTCCCAGTTCCCCTCAGTACATAAGACTTCCCTCCCAGTACATACCAGTACATCCCAGTGTCCTCACAGTACGTCCCAGTTCCCTCACAGTACATCCCAGTTCCCTACCAGTACATCCCAGTTCCCTCCCTGTTCCTTCCCAGTACATAACAGTTACCTCCCAGTACATCCCAGTAGATCCTGGTACATCCCAAATCCCTGCCAGTTCCACCCAGTACAACCCAGTACAAGCCTGTACATCCTAGTTCCTCCACAGTACATCCCAGGGCATCCCCGCACATTGTAGTGCCTCCCAGTACGTCCCAGGTCCCTCCCAGTACTGGGAGGGACCTGGGACGTACTGGGAGGGAACTGGGATGTACTGGGATGTAATGGGACGGAACTGGGATGTATTGGGAGGCACTGGGAAAGAAGTGGTAGTGAACCGGGAGGGAATTGGGATGTACGGGGATGAACTGGTAGGAAACTGGGATGTACTGGCATGGAACGGGGATGTATTGGGATGTACAGGAACGGAACAGGAATGTACTGCGATGTACTGGGATGTACTGGGAGCGAGCTGGGATTTACTGGGATGTACTGGGAGGAAACTGGGATATACTGGGAGGAAACTGGGATATACTGGGAGGCATTGGGAGGGAAGTGGGTGTCAACTGGGACATTCCAGTTTCCTCCCAGTACATCCCAGTTCCCTACCAGTGCAGCCCAGTACATCCCAGTTCCCTCCCAGTCCGTCCCAATCCCCTCCCAGTACATCCCAGTTCCCTGCCAGTATGTCCCAGTACATCCCAGTTCCCTCCCAGTACATACCAGTTCCCTCCCAGTACATCCCAGTACATCCTGGTACATCCCAGTTCCCACCCAGTACATCCTACTACATACCAGTTCCCTCCCAGTTCACTCCCAGTACATCCCAGTACTTCACAGTTCCCTCCCAGTACATCCCAGTACGTCCCAGTTCCCCTCAGTACATAACACTTCCCTCCCAGTACATCCCAGTACATCCCAGTGTCCTCACGGTACATCCCAGTTCCCTCCCAGTACATCCCAGTTCCCTCCCAGTTCACTCCCAGTACATAACAGTTACCTCCCAGTACATCCTAGTAGATCCTAGGACATTTCAAATCCCTGCCAGGTCCACCCGGTACAACCCAGTGCAAGCCTGTACATCCTAGTTCCTCCACGGTACATCCCAGGGCATCCCCGCACATTGTAGTGCCTCCCAGTACATCCCAGTTCCCTCCCAGTACTGGGAGGGACCTGGGATGTACTGGGAGGGAACTGGGACGTACTGGGAGGGAACTGGGATGTACTGGGATCTAATGGGACGGAACTGGGATGTATTGGGAGGCACTGGGAAAGAAGTGGTAGTGAACCGGGAGGGAATTGGGATGTACGGGGATGAACTGGTAGGAAACTGGGATGTACTGGCATGGAACGGGGATGTATTGGGATGTACAGGAACAGAACTGGAATGTACAGCAATGTATTGGCATGTACTGGCAGCGAGCTGGGATTTACTGGGATGTACTGGGAGGAAACTGGGATATACTGGGAGGAAACTGGGATATACTGGGAGGCATTGGGAGGGAAGTGGGTGTCAACTGGGACATCCCAGTTTCCTCCCAGTACATCCCAGTTCCCTACCAGTGCAGCCCAGTACATCCCAGTTCCCTCCCAGTCCGTCCCAATCCCCTCCCAGTACATCCCAGTTCCCTGCCAGTATGTCCCAGTACATCCCAGTTCCCTCCCAGTACATACCAGTTCCCTCCCAGTTCCCTCCCACTACATCCCAGTTCCCTCCCAGTACATACCAGTTCCCTCCCACTACATCCCAGTTCCCACCCAGTACATCCTACTACATACCAGTTCCCTCCCAGTTCACTCCCAGTACATCCCAGTACTTCACAGTTCCCTCCCAGTACATCCCAGTACGTCCCAGTTCCCCTCAGTACATAACACTTCCCTCCCAGTACATACCAGTACATCCCAGTGTCCTCACGGTACGTCCCAGTTCCCTCCCAGTACATCCCAGTTCCCTACCAATACATCCCCGTTCCCTCCCTGTTCCTTCCCAGTACATAACAGTTACCTCCCAGTACATCCCAGTAGATCCTGGTACATCCCAAATCCCTGCCAGTTCCACCCGGTACAACCCAGTAAAAGCCTGTACATCCTAGTTCCTCCACAGTACATCCCAGGGCATCCCCGCACATTGTAGTGCCTCCCAGTACATCCCAGGTCCCTCCCAGTACTGGGAGGGAACTGGGATGTACTGGGAGGCAACTGGGACGTACTGGGAGGGACCTGGGATGTACTGGGATGTAATGGGACGGAACTGGGATGTAATGGGACGGAACTGGTATGTAATGGGACGGAACTGGGAAAGAAGTGGTAGTGAACCGGGAGGGAATTGGGATGTACGGGGATGAACTGGTAGGGAACTGGGATGTACTGGCATGGAACGGGGATGTATTGGGATGTACAGGAACGGAACTGGAATGTACTGCGATGTACTGGCATGTACTGGGAGCAAACTGGGATTTACTGGGATGTACTGAGAGGAAACTGGGATATACTGGGAGGCACTGGGAGGGAAGTGGGTGTCAACTGGGACATTCCAGTTTCCTCCCAGTACATCCCAGTTCCCTACCAGTGCAGCCCAGTACATCCCAGATCCCTCCCAGTACATCCCAGTTCCCTCCCAGTCCGTCCCAGTACATCCCAGTTCCCTCACAGTACATCCCAGTTCCCTCACAGTTCACACACAGTTCACTCCCAGTTCCATTCCAGTACATCACAGTACATGCCACTTTCCTCCAAGTAAATCCCAGTTCCCTCCCACTACATCCAAGTTCCCTCCCACTTCCCTCTAAGTACATCCCAGTACTTCACAGTTCACTCCCAGTACATCCCAGTTCCCCCTCGGTACATAACAGTTCCCTCCCAGTACACCCCAGTACATCCCAGTTCCCTCCCAGTATGTCCCACTACATCCCAGTTCCCTCCCAGTCCATCCCAGTTCCCTCCCAGTAAATCCCAATTCCCAACACTTTCCACCCAGTACATCCCAGTTCCCTCCCAGTACATCCCAGTACTTCACAGTTCCCTCCCAGTTCCCTCCCAGTTCACTCCCAGTACATCCCAGTTCCCTCTAAGTACATCCCAATACTTCATAGTTCCCTCCCAGCACGTCCCAGTACGTCCCAGTTCCCCTCAGTACATAACACTTCCCTCCCAGTACATACCAGTACATCCCAGTGTCCTCACAGTACATCCCAGTTCCCTACCAGTACATCCCAGTTCTCTCCCAGTTCACTCCCAGTACACAACAGTTACCTCCCAGTACATCCCAGTACATCCCAGTAGATCCTGGTACATCCCAAATCCCTGCCAGTTCCACCCGGTACAACCCAGTACAAGCCTGTACATCCTAGTTCCTCCACAGTACATCCCAGGGCATCCCCGCACATTGTAGTGCCTCCCAGTACATCCCAGTTCCCTCCCAGTACTGGGAGGGACCTGGGATGTACTGGGAGGGAACTGGGATGTACTGGGAGGGTCCTGGGATGTACTGGGAGGGACCTGGGACGGAACTGGGATGTATTGGGAGGCACTGGGAAAGAAGTGGTAGTGAACCGGGAGGGAATTGGGATGTACGGGGATGAACTGGTAGGGAACTGGGATGTACTGGCATGGAACGGGGATGTATTGGGATGTACAGGAACAGAACTGGAATGTACAGCGATGTATTGGCATGTACTGGCAGCGAGCTGGGATTTACTGGGATGTACTGGGAGGAAACTGGGATATACTGGGAGGCATTGGGAGGGAAGTGGGTGTCAACTGGGACATCCCAGTTTCCTCCCAGTACATCCCAGTTCCCTACCAGTGCAGCCCAGTACATCCCAGTTCCCTCCCAGTCCGTCCCAATCCCCTCCCAGTACATCCCAGTTCCCTGCCAGTATGCCCCAGTACATCCCAGTTCCCTCCCAGTACATACCAGTTCCCTCCCAGTACATCCCAGTTCCCTCCCAGTTCCCTCCCACTACATCCCAGTACATCCCAGTTCCCTCCCAGTACATACCAGTTCCCTCCCAGTACATCCTGGTACATCCCACTACATACCAGTTCCCTCCCAGTTCACTCCCAGTACATCCCAGTACTTCACAGTTCCCTCCCAGTACATCCCAGTACGTCCCAGTTCCCCTCAGTACATAACACTTCCCTCCCAGTACATACCAGTACATCCCAGTGTCCTCACGGTACGTCCCAGTTCCCTCCCAGTACATCCCAGTTCCCTCCCAGTTCACTCCCAGTACATAACAGTTACCTCCCAGTACATCCTAGTAGATCCTGGTACATCCCAAATCCCTGCCAGTTCCACCCGGTACAACCCAGTACAAGCCTGTACATCCTAGTTCCTCCACGGTACATCCCAGGGCATCCCCGCACATTGTAGTGCCTCCCAGTACATCCCAGGTCCCTCCCAGTACTGGGAGGGACCTAGGATTAACGGGGAGGGACCTGGGATGTACTGGGAGGGACCTGGGATGTACTGGGATGTAATGGGACGGAACTGGGATGTATTGGGAGGCACTGGGAAAGAAGTGGTAGCGAACCGGGAGGGAATTGGGATGTACGGGGATGAACTGGTAGGGAACTGGGATGTACTGGCATGGAACGGGGATGTATTGGGATGTACAGGAACGGAACTGGAATGTACTGGGATGTACTGGGAGCAAACTGGGATTTACTGGGATGTACTGGGAGGAAACTGGGAGGAAAGTGGGTGTCAACTGGGACATTCCAGTTTCCTCCCAGTACATCCCAGTTCCCTACCAGTGCATCCCAGTCCGTCCCAGTTCCCTCCCAGTATATCCCAGTACATCCCAGTAGATCCTGGTACATCCCAAATCCCTGCCAGTTCCACCCGGTACAACCCAGTACAAGCCTGTACATCCTAGTTCCTCCACAGTACATCCCAGGGCATCCCCGCACATTGTAGTGCCTCCCAGTACATCCCAGTTCCCTCCCAGTACTGGGAGGGACCTGGGATGTACTGGGAGGGAACTGGGACGTACTGGGAGGGAACTGGGACGTACTGGGATGTAATGGGACGGAACTGGGATGTATTGGGAGGCACTGGGAAAGAAGTGGTAGGAAACCGGGAGGGAATTGGGATGTACGGGGATGAACTGGTAGGAAACTGGGATGTACTGGCATGGAACGGGGATGTATTGGGATGGACAGGAACAGAACTGGAATGTACTGCGATGTACTGGGAGCAAACTGGGATTTACTGGGATGTACTGGGAGGAAACTGGGATATACTGGGAGGAAACTGGGATATACTGGGAGGCATTGGGAGGGAAGTGGGTGTCAACTGGGACATTCCAGTTTCCTCCCAGTACATCCCAGTTCCCTACCAGTGCAGCCCAGTACATCCCAGTTCCCTCCCAGTCCGTCCCAATCCCCTCCCAGTACATCCCTGTTCCCTGCCAGTATGTCCCAGTACATCCCAGTTCCCTCCCAGTACATACCAGTTCCCTCCCAGTTCCCTCCCACTACATCCCAGTACATCCCAGTTCCCTCCCGGTACATCCCAGTTCCCACCCAGTACATCCTACTACATACCAGTTCCCTCCCAGTTCACTCCCAGTACATCCCAGTACGTCCCAGTTCCCCTCAGTACATAACACTTCCCTCCCAGTACATACCAGTACATCCCAGTGTCCTCACAGTACGTCCCAGTTCCCTCCCAGTACATCCCAGTTCCCTACCAGTACATCCCAGTTCCCTCCCTGTTCCTTCCCAGTACATAACAGTTACCTCCCAGTACATCCCAGTAGATCCCAGTAGATCCTGGTACATCCCAAATCCCTGCCAGTTCCACCCGGTACAACCCAGTACAAGCCTGTACATCCTAGTTCCTCCACAGTACATCCCAGGGCATCCCCGCACATTGTAGTGCCTCCCAGTACATCCCAGCTCCCTCCCAGTACTGGGAGGGACCTGGGATGTACTGGGATGTACTGGGACGGAACTGGGATGTATTTGGAGGCAATGGGAAAGAAGTGGTAGCGAACCGGGAGGGAATTGGGATGTACGGGGATGAACTGGTAGGAAACTGGGATGTACTGGCATGGAACGGGGATGTATTGGGATGTACAGGAACGGAACTGGAATGTACTGCGATGTACTGGGAGCAAACTGGGATTTACTGGGATGTACTGGGAGGTAACTGGGATGTACTGGGAGGTAACTGGGATATACTGGGAGGAAACTGGGAGGAAAGTGGGTGTCAACTGGGACATTCCAGTTTCCTCCCAGTACATCCCAGTTCCCTACCAGTGCATCCCAGTCCGTCCCAGTTCCCTCCCAGTCCGTCCCAATACATCCCAGTTCCCTCCCAGTACATCCTACTACAAACCAGTTCCCTCCCAGTTCGCTCCCAGTACACAATAGTTCCCTCCCAGTACGTCCCAGTTCCCTCCCAGTACGTCCCAGTTCCCTCCCAGTACGTCCCAGTTCCCTCCCAGTACGTCCCAGTACATCCCAGTTCCGTCCCTGTTTCCGACCAGTGCGTCCTAGTTCCCTCTTATTCCATTCCAGTTCCCTCCAGTACATCTCAGTTCTCTCCCATTTCCCTCCAAGTACATCCCAGTTCCCTACCAGTACACAACAGTTACCTCCCAGTACATCCCAGTACATCCCAGTAGATCCTAGGACATTTCAAATCCCTGCTAGTTCCACCCGGTACAACCCAGTACAAGCCTGTACATCCTAGTTCCTCCACAGTACATCCCAGGGCATCCCCGCACATTGTAGTGCCTCCCAGTACATCCCAGTTCCCTCCCAGTACTGGGAGGGACCTGGGATGTACTGGGATGTAATGGGACGGAACTGGGATGTATTTGGAGGCAATGGGAAAGAAGTGGTAGCGAACCGGGAGGGAATTGGGATGTACGGGGATGAACTGGTAGGAAACTGGGATGTACTGGCATGGAACGGGGATGTATTGGGATGTACAGGAACGGAACTGGAATGTACGGCGATGTATTGGGATGTACTGGGAGCGAACTGGGATTTACTGGGAGGAAACTGGGATATACTGGGAGGAAACTGGGATATACTGGGAGGAAACTGGGAGGGAAGTGGGTGTCAACTGGGACATTCCAGTGTCCTCCCAGTACATCCCAGTTCCCTACCAGTGCAGCCCAGTACATCCCAGATCCCTCCCAGTCCCTCCCAGTACATCCCAGTACCCTCACAGTACATCCCAGTTCCCTCCCAGTTCACACACAGTTCACTCCCAGTTCCATTCCAGTACGTCCCACTACATCCCAGTTGCCTCCCAGTTTCCTCTAAGTACATCCCAGTACTTCAAAGTTCCCTCCCAGTACATCCCAGTTCCCTCTAAGTACATCCCAGTACTTCACAGTTCACTCCCACTACATCCCAGTACGTCCCAGTTCCCCCTTGGTACATAACACTTCCCTCCCAATACATCCAAGTTCCCTCCCAGTACATCCCAATCCCCTCCCACTACATCCCAGTTCCCTGCCAGTATGTCCCCAGTACATCCCAGTTCCCTCCCAGTACATACCAGTTCCCTCCCAGTACATCCCAGTTCCCTCCCAGTTCCCTCCCACTACATCCCAGTTCCCTCCTAGTACATCCCAGTACATCCTGGTACATCCCAGTTCCCACCCAGTACATGCTACTACATACCAGTTCCCTCCCAGTTTACTCCCAGTACATCCCAGTACTTCACAGTTCACTCCCAGTACATCCCAGTTCCCCCTCGGTACATAACAGTCCCCTCCCAGTACACCCCAGTACATCCCAGTTCCCTCCCAGTATGTCCCACTACATCCCAGTTCCCTCCCAGTATGTCCCAGTACATCCCAGTTCCCTCCCAGTATGTCCCACTACATCCCAGTTCCCTCCCAGTATGTCCCACTACATCCCAGTTCCCTCCCAGTCCGTCCCAGTTCCCTCCCAGTAAATCCCAATTCCCAACACTTTCCACCCAGTACATCCCAGTTCCCTCCCAGTACATCCCAGTTCCCTCCCAGTACATACCAGTACTTCACAGTTCCCTCCCAGTACATCCCAGTACGTCCCAGTTACCCTCAGTACATAACACTTCCCTCCCAGTACATACCAGTACATCCCAGTTCCCTACCAGTTCCTTCCCAGTACATAACAGTTACCTCCCAGTACATCCCAGTACATCCTGGTACATCCCAAATTCCTGCCAGTTCCACCCGGTACAACCCAGTACAAGCCTGTACATCCTAGTTCCTCCACAGTACATCCCAGGGCATCCCCGCACATTGTAGTGCCTCCCAGTACGTCCCAGTTCCCTCCCAGTACAACCCAGTAGATCCTGGTACGTCCCCGTTCCCCGCACTGTACGTCCCCGTTCCCCGCACTGTACGTCCCCGTTCCCCGCACTGTACTGGGAGGACAACCGAGCCTGCGCAGTGACTGACATAGGGAACGAGCAAGTTTGTACCCATCACTAGACAAGACAATAATGACTATCTATGAGTATGTGAAATTTTCATCTATAAATTGTACGGGAAAGGTGCGTGAGGTACGCACGCCAGGAGGAGCGATCCCCCGTGCATCCGGCGCCGCGAATAAAGAATGCCTGCTCTTTAATACTAAATTGGTGTTGAGGAGTCGTTTCCGATTTTAACGCGTTTTTCGGTAACACAGGGAGTCAGATCAAGAGAGCCAGAGAACAACAAAACACCGACAGGCTACAGGACAGAGCAGGAGGAATAAAAAAAAAAAAAAAAACGGAGCCAGAGCCAGGCAGAGAGAGGCGGAGAAAGAAAAAGGAGCCACAGGCTACAGGACAGAGAGAGGGAGGACTGAAAAGACGGGGAGGCAGGGAGCCACTCAGAGCGAGACGGAGAAAGAAGGTGCGGGGGGGGGCGCAAAAAAAAATAATTTTGCAGCAGGTAAGGAAAGAGAGGGGGCCGGGGGAGAGACAGGGAGGGCCCAGGACGTACAAGAGAGGCAACGGGGCCCCAGTGGCCCAGGACTCACCGCGACTCTCGCTCTCAGCGCTGCTGGCACAATTTAGCCGTTCAGATGCTTCTTTCCCCTCCTCTCCTCCCTGCCTCTTCTGCAGCTCCAGACTCTAGGCCGTCCTCCACCTGAAGAGAATACGTGGGTGTCTTACAGCTCTTACCAGATGAGGCTTCCTAGGCACGTAGCCTAGCTCGCTCGTGCACTACACGCCCGTACCCAACTCCGGGTTACGCGTACAGACCCTACGGTGCACGTTGGTGGCCTGGCCCGCTGCGGGCTATGAAGGGGGATCCTTCCTCCCCCACCTGCATGGACAGGCTCTCTCTTGCCTGCGGCAGGAAGGCAGCTGGCAGCCAGAGCACCTTCAGTTTCTTCTTCTTTACCTTTCGTTGGCGTCTCCAGCTTCAGCCGAGGCAGCTCCTGTCCGCAGCCGGGAAGGGCTTTGTCTATCCCTTTTCGGCCCTGCGCTGCGAGGACGGCGAGGACGGGCAGAGAGAAGCCACGCGAGCCTGAGACGGCCGCAGGCAACGGCATCCCCGGGGGAAGGACAGACAACCACGTCCTCAGCACGGTCTCTGGGAGAGGGAAAGAAGAAACAGCGACCGTCATTACCGTCGATCGACCCTGGCCAAAGCCTCTCCTTCCGCAGGGGCTTCTGGACACACCGCTCCCTCCCCACGCTACTGCTAAGGGCCCCTGCGCCAAGGGGGAATCCAGTGCGCTTGAGGGACGGCTTGCTGCCTTCACGACAGGGCCTGGGGGCGGCCTAAGGCTATGCAGCACGCTTATGGGGAGGTGCCGGAGCTGGGGGCAGGCGCACGGGGCAAGGGGGGCCGGGGAGGCTGAGCGGGACCTCCGGTGGGCCGGGGAGGCGGCCATCATCTGCGCCCTGGGCACGGGGAAAAGGTCATCGTCCTCCTCCTTTCCCTCTTCCCTTCTGTCAGCTCCCGGGGAACTCACCGCTTCTCGGGAAGCGGCCGCACCCGCAAGCCCCCAGTAATCAACACGAAGCCAACCCCAAAAATACACCTCGCGTACCGTACGCGCCACGGCCGCCCGGCACCCGAGCGCCGGAAGACCGCGCCTCCCGCCATGCCCGGCGAACCACGTGACAGGGCCGGCAGCCACTGCGCCAGGAATACAGCTCCCGGCACGCTCTGCGGCACAACCCGGCCGCCCGGCAGCCGCAAGGACTACAGCTCCCGGCATGCTCTGCGGCACAACCCGGCCGCCCGGCGGCCGGTTTGATGCGGAGCCACCCAGCATCCCTGCGAGCACAGCTGCAGGCGCAACAGCAGTTACGCAGCCACAACTAGGCACTAAACAAAGGCTTTCCAACACTGGAGGTCTAGAACAGGTAGACATTAGCACAGAAGCACAAGGGGCTCCGTCACCCTGCACAAATCTCCCCGTGCCTACACACGCACACGTTCAGAAGTTAGTTATCAGAAAACGCCCGACTCAGCCATTTGCCACAGTCACGAGTCTCACGACATGATAACACGACATGACACGCGAGGTGGGCTCAGAGTTTTAAGGCAAGAAATACCTCCCACGCCCCCCACCCGAGATCTTTCAGGGTCCACACCTGCCATCGCCCCGCACCAAACCTACCCGGCCAAAGGCTTTCAGGTGGCCCGAAACACTGTACACAGAAAATAACCAGGGACAGACCTGCATTGTTCGGAAGCGAACGATGCCCGACCGGGGCTCCTCTGCGGGGCACGGAGCCCCCCGGCCCCGCCCGGAGACACACACCCGCCCCCCGCTGCCCGAACTCACCCACCAGCGCTCTCCGGCCCCCGGACACGGCCGCGCTGCTCTCTCAGGCGGCTGCCGCAGGCGAGGCTCGGGCACCGCCAGGCCTCCAGGCGTCCCGAGGGGCTGCCGGCCACCGCAGGGGATGGCTGCCGGCGGCCGGACCGCCGCGGCGCTCCCCGCCCAGCTCCGAGCAGGCTCCGCCGGCCGCGGGCTTCCCACGCCGGGCCGCAGAGGGGCCCCGGCACCGCACAGGGACGCCTCGCGACCCGGCCGCCACACGCACCGGCCCTTCGGCCTCCACACGCACCGCTCCCGCCCCCGCTCCGACGCGCCGCGCACGCGCCACCGGAAGCCCGAGCCCCGCGGGGCGGCCCTTAAAGGGCGGCCGGAAGGAACGGCCCCCACCGGCCCCGCCACCGCGCCCAGCCGGTGAGCGCCAGCGCCCCCTGCTGGCCGGGCCGCGCTCAGCTCGCGAGGGCGCCGAGGGCCGGGCGGGGCGGGGACGCGCCGGCTCGGGGCCAGCGCCTTCTCGGAGCGAGCGGGAAACCCCTGCGGGCCCCGGTCACGGCCGGGCAGAGCCGCGCGCCCTCCGAGAGCTGCTGAACGCGGCTGCCGCTCGTGACACATACCGAGCCGTCCGCGACGGGAGCGGGCAGAGGAGGAAGGGGCCGGCGGCCGCGGGGCCTGGCCCCAGGCGGGGGGGGGGGGGGGGCTGGGGCCCGGGGGGCCGCCCCCCTCCTCACAGTTCCCTCACAGTTCCCTCACAGTTCCCTCACAGTTCCCTCACAGTTCCCTCACAGTTCCCTCACAGTTCCCTCACAGTTCCCTCACAGTTCCCTCACAGTTCCCTCACAGTTCCCTCACAGTTCCCTCACAGTTCCCTCACAGTTCCCTCACAGTTCCCTCACAGTTCCCTCACAGTTCCCTCACAGTTCCCTCACAGTTCCCTCACAGTTCCCTCACAGTTCCCTCACAGTTCCCTCACAGTTCCCTCACAGTTCCCTCACAGTTCCCTCACAGTTCCCTCACAGTTCCCTCACAGTTCCCTCACAGTTCCCTCACAGTTCCCTCACAGTTCCCTCACAGTTCCCTCACAGTTCCCTCACAGTTCATCCCATGGACGGAACCGGGACCTACTGTGAGGCACTGGGAAAGAAGTGGGAGGAAGCCGGGACAGACCAATATAGCCCAGTATGGACTAGACCAATATAGCCCAGTATGGACTGGAGGGAACTGCGAGGGAACCGCGAGAGAACCCCACAGAACAAACCACGGGGCACGAGAAGGCAGAGAATTAAGAATTAGGGACAGGGAGCCAGAAAAAAAAAAAGAAAAAAACCAAAGGGAGACAGAGAGCAAAAGGAATCGCAATGCGTACGGAGAGAAGAGAGAAACAATTCTAGCATAGGGTCACGGGGGAGCCAGGGACAGCAAGATGGAGAAAGGACAGAAGCTACAGGCTACAGGGCAGAGAGGGAAGAATTAATGAATAGACACAGAGAGATGGGCAGAAAGACATGGAGAAAGGCTAAAGATCACACGGCCTACAGGGAAGAGAGAAGAGAGGGAGGAATTTTAAAAACAGGGGCAAGAAGCCAGAGAGAGGGAGAGAGAAGCAACAATAAAATGGGGACAAGCCACAGGGCAGCGAGGAGGGAATCAATGAATAAGAACACGAGACCAAAGAGAACACAATGTAGAATGGAAAAAAGGAACAGCGGCCTACAGGGAAGGAGGAATTTAAGATCAGGGACTGGGAGGCAGACAGAGACACATGAAGAAACAAGTGAAAAAAAAGAAAAAAAACAAACCAACAGCAATGGGCTACAAAGACAGAGAGGGAGGAAATGAGGAAATAAAACGTCGCAGCAAGGAGCTGGACAGAGAGAGATGAGGACAAACAAACAGCACGGGTCCACGTGACAGAGAACGTGGAATTAGAACACAGAGAGAGGGAGCCGGACAGAGAGAGAGGCCGAGAGAAACATCTAGACAGGCTACAGCGGGCAGAGGCAGGAATTAAAACCTAGGGACAGGGAGCTGGACAGAGAGAGATGGAGGTCACAGGGAACAGCGGTGGCTGCAGGAAGAACAGGAATTCATGAATAGGGAAAGGGAGCTGGACAGAGAAGAACTCAGAAAGGCAAGAACAGTAGCAGGGTACAGAGCAGAGAAGACGAATTAAAAAGCACGGGGGGAGCGTTGAGGCAGACAGAGAGAGATTAAGAAAAAAGTCACGGGCTACGTGGCAAAGCAGGAGGAATTCAGAAACGAGGATGGGAACCAAGGGAGAGTGTGCTGGTGAAGGATAACGGGCATTAAAAGTGAGGGACGGGGAGCTGGGAAAAGCGAGGCAGAGAAAAACAGAATCACAGAGAGAATCACACAAAGCCAAAAAAGAAGAAACTGAACAACAGGAACAGGTGTAACCAAAGCGATGAAATCAACCAACCAGAGACGGTGTTCCATTACGGGAACATGGAGCGTACCAATCAGCGCACCTGTCGATCTGCATTTTAGTGCCTAGGCGATCGTTAATGTCAGCAGAACAACAGACAACATGCTTCTGTCAGAAAAGGATGACAAAACGCGGTTTCGCTTAGCGGACTGAGAAAACTAGCCAAGACTGCCAAGAGTAAGAGCCGAGAAGCTAAAAGGTAATTCCGGCAGGGGGAGATCGCGACCACCGACTCACAGACCACCACCGACCCAAGTAACACCACCTACTCAGAAGAGAACAACGGAAGAGGACAACCGAGCCTGCGCAGTGATTGACATACGGAACGAGCAAGTTTGTACCCATCGCTAGACAAGACAATAATGACTATCTATGAGTATGTAAAATTTTCATCTACAAATTGTACAGGAAAGGTGCGTGAGGTACGCACGCCAGGAGGAGCGATCCCCCGTGCATCCGGCGCCGTGAATATAGAATGCCTGCTCTTTAATACTAAATTGGTGTTGAGGAGTCGTTTCCGATTTTAACGCGTTTTTCGGTAACAGTTTTGGCACCCCAGGTGGGAACCTGCTTTTGAATCTCGACGGATCCGTGGGATCGTGGGACCTGCAGCCGGCCCCGAGGAATTCTCCGGGAGAGCTTCCGATCCCCGGGCCAGAGAATTCTGAGCAAGATCCCCTGGATTGAGGTAAACAAGGCATTCTTTGAAGAAGAAACTTAGGTAGAATAATACGTGGGGTTAGTTTCCCACATAGGATAGGATAGCGGGTTTGAGTCCCACAGGCCTGCCCGTAAGGCGCGGCGAAAGCCACGCAGGGTCGGGGCCAAGAGGTGCCTCGGTTGGTAAGTCTCTGCTAGGCGAAAGCCTGTGGAGCGGGACCCGAGGGTAGGGGAGTCTTCAACAGGGGGTTGAAGTCTCCAGGGATATCTAGCAGGGGGCTACAGATCCCAGTGGCAGATTTCCAGTGAGACCTCTAACGGGGGTTGGAGTCCCTCTGACTAGTATTTGTGATAGTGCACTATCACAACTACTAGTCGACTGGGAGACGGGAGCATTACTGAGTAGGAAACCTATCCCACAGAGAACACCTTTGCGATGTATTTTGAAGCACTGGAAAGACGTCGGGGGCGGTGACCCACTAACTCGGAAACCATTAATTGAATATTGCAATCATTGGTGGCCAACGTATCAATTGGAAGGTGGGCACAAATGGCCAGAACACGAGACATTGCAATATCGTACCATCTTGCAATTAATGTTGTTTTGTAAAAAGGGAAGGCAAATGGGAAGAAGTGGCATATGTTGATTTGTTCTTTACACCGTGGAATCATCCCAAGCAGCAGAAACAGCGTGAGGTATGTCCACAAGATTCTACGGCAATGTTTCTGAAAAGAGGAAAACGTGGTGAGAACTTGAAAG
The DNA here is from genome assembly GCF_949628215.1 of Phalacrocorax aristotelis. Classification (NCBI taxonomy): domain Eukaryota; kingdom Metazoa; phylum Chordata; class Aves; order Suliformes; family Phalacrocoracidae; genus Phalacrocorax; species Phalacrocorax aristotelis. The sequence continues at coordinate 4,653 of NW_027441139.1, read as the reverse complement.
AGTGTTGCTCTACTTGTGATACTGGATACTTCGCTTGATGAAACTGACAAGAAAATAGTATGGAATACAGCCAGAAGGCAGGTGCAGGGAGCACATGCTAACAGGAATTTACAGAGAACAATGAATAAGAATTGTCCATCTACAAATCCCGAGTGGGACCCTAATCAGCCAGGACCCAGGGGAATGTTGACTAGATGTCAGAGAAAGATTTTATTTGGAGTAAGACAAGCAATGCCAAAAGCAATAAATTGGTCAAAATTTATGAAGTGAGACAAGAATTAAGTGAGTCCCCTTCAGCCTTTATGGAAAGACTGAAGGTGACCACCAGAAAATATACTCATTTGAACCCAGAAAAACCAGAAAAAGCAATTCAGCTGGTCTCTATATTCATAAGACAATCAGCCCCAGATGGGGGCGGGGGGAGAGAAAACAACCTTTAGAAACTAGAACAACCTGAATCCAGAGATCTGGGTTAAATGCTTGAAGTAGCTTGGCATGAAGGAGACCAGGGGAATCAACCCTAGCTGAACACCTGGTTACACTGAAGCTACGGAATGAAGAAATAGAATTTTTGGTAGATACGGGAGCCACTTATTTGGTATTGAATACACGTGAAGAGAAATTTGATCATAAATCAGTAGATGTTGCTAGCGCAACAGGGCAAAGAAAAATTAGCCCCTCTCAGAGCCATTAAAGTTTAAATTGGAGAAGCAATGGGCAACTCACCAGTTTCTGCATATGCCTGAATGTCCACTGCCTCTGTTATGACGAGATCTATTAGGTCAATTAGATGCTCAAGTAACTTTTAAAGATGGAGAGATTAAATCACTAATACCAGAATCAAAAGCCACAGAGGCGAGAGCGTTTATGTTACAGGATTCCTCCAGGGAGGAACGGGTTCCCGAGGAAGTGGAAAACGTAGTAATTCCTTTGGTTTGAGCGAGCGGAGCTCCGGAGCGATCTAAGTGGGCAGAGCCGGTAAAAGTAACCTTAAAGCCTGGAGCCAAGCCCGTAAGACAAAAACAATACCCTATTAAGCGAGAGGCTCGAAAAGGATTACAGAAGTTAATTATAAAATTTTTCAGAATATGAGCTTTTAGTGGAATGTGAATCAGAATATAGTACTCCTGTGTCGCCAGTAAAGAAATCTAGAGGCAAAGAGTATTAGCTAGTTCACGATTTAAGGGCTATAAATCAGGTGGTCCAAGATATACATCCGGTAGTAGCTAATCCATACACTTTACTGACCTCTTTTAAAGGAGGAGCATAAATGGTTTACTGTACTAGATTTGAAGGACGCCTTCTTTTGCATACCTCCAGGCATAAAAAGTCAAAGCCTATTTGCTTTGCAATGGGAAAGCCCCACCACAGAATGAAAGACACAGCTACCATGGACCGTACTTCCACAAGGATTTAAAAATAGTCCTACGATACTTGAGACTCAGCTGGCAAAAAAAAATTAGAGATATAATAAAAACAGAACCCAGGGAGAGGCATCTTGTTACAGAATGCGGATGACATTCTGATAGCGGCACAAAGTAAAGAAAAATGTTTTGAAATTTTTAGATTTTCTGGGCCAAGGAAGATGCGGAGTTTCCAGAAACAAAACCCAAATAGGAAAAGAAGCAGCCATTTATTTAGGATTTGAAATATCTCAAAGACAAAGACAATTAGAAAGTGAAAAGAAAGAAACTATTTGTCAAATTCCCGAACCTAGCAGCCCGAAGGAACTGAGAGCTTTTCTGAAAACAATGAAATAGCATCAGCTCTGGATTCTGAACTATAGACTGTATGTAAAACCATTATTTGAGGCATTGAAAGACTCAAAAGGATAAATATTTAACCTGGATGCCCGGATGCCAAACGGCATTCAAAGAACCGAAAAGAGCCTCGATGATCGCCCCTGCATTAGGCCTACCTGATTTCGCTAAACCTTTTGAGTTGTTTGTCCACGAAAGACAACATTTAGCCCTTGGAGTGCTGACACAGCGACTGGGAACCTGGAAGAGACCTGTGGGCTACTTCTCCAAACAACCTGACCACGCGAGTAAAAGATGGCCTAGGTGTTTACGGGCAGTAGCAACAACAGCGCTGCCGATCCGGGAAGCCCCAAAGTTAACAATGGGACAGAAGATGACAGTATATGTCCCGCACATAGCGGTGACTGTTTTAGAACAAAAGGGGGGTCGTTGGCTATCCCTTAGCAGAATGTTGAAATATCAAGTTGTTCTGTTAGAACAAGACGATGTGGAATCGAAGACTACTGCTATACTGAATCCTGCTATGTTTTTAACAACAGAAAACCTTACGGACAATTTAGAACACGATCGCTTGCTAACTATTGAACAAGTCTATTCCAGCAGACCAGACCTGAGACACAAACCTCTGGGAAAATCCTGATCTGGAGTTGTTTACAGATGGAAGAAGCTCTGGGCGAGAAGAGAAGCGAATGGCCGGATATGCTGTCGTTATCGCCGCCGAGGGAACGGAGTCAGGGGTGCTGCCTGCAAACACCTCAGCACAGAAAGCAGTATTGGTAGCATTGAAGCGAGCTCTGCGAATGGCAGAAGGACAAAGGATAAATATCTAGACTGATTCCAAACGTGCATTTGGTGTGATCCACGATCATGGAGCTATTGGGAAGGAGAAAGGACTGCCATCAGCCCAAGAATCATCAATACAGCATAAAGAAGAAATTCTCCAACTTCCGGAAGACGTGCAGAAACCAAAAGAAGTGGCGGTAAAGCGTTGCAAAGCTCATCAATTTGGCCAGACGGCTGTAAACATAAGCAAACGACTGACCGATAAAGCTGCAAAGAGGACTGCAGAGCAAGGTATCCTTGCACTAGTACCAGTAAAACAGATCAGAATTCCAAAGTTGAAACCGAGATATAATAAATTGGATGAGCAATTAGCAGAACAATTGGAAGCATCACAAAACACAGAGAGATGGTAGGTAACACCAGAAAAACAAGTAATAACAACAACCACCCCACAAGTTATGACAGAACTTGCAAAAGAAAACCATGAGCAAACACATTAGGCTGTAGGCGCTACGGTTTTGAGTTTAAAAACATCTGTAGCGTGTGTAGGCATGACAAGAATAGTTAAACCCATAGTAGCTAAGTGTCCAATCTGTCCTAGAAATAATCCCCTGAACCAAAGGAAACAACCTTTAGGAGTAACAAAACAAAAAATTCTCCCGGAAATTATTAGCAAATTAAGTTCTCTGAGTTACCCAGACAAAATAGATATAGCAGTATTTGTCAGTGCTGATTGACAAATTTTCTAGATGGCCAGCAGCTTTCTCGTGCTGCACCGACAAAGCTAGAGTAGTAGTTAAGACGTTGCTGAAGGAAATAATACCAAGATTTAGAGTGCCAACGGGAATGTCCTCTGATAGAGCACCACATTTTTTTGCAGAGGTACTTCAACAAATTAATAAAATTTTGGGTAGAAAATGGGACCTGCATACACCCTGGAGACCACAATCAAGTGAAAAATTTCAGAACATGAAGCAAACACTAAACTGACATAGTGGAATATTATTGATCTAGGATGGAAGTATTGAGAAAATTATTATTTCAGAACTTCCAAACAGGGGAAATGTAACCAAAGTGATGAAATCAACCAGAGACGGTGTTCCATTACGGGAACATGGAGCGTACCAATCAGCGTATCTGTCGATCTGCATTTTAGTCCGTAGGCGATCATTAATGCGAACAGAACAACAGACAACGTGCTTCTGTCAGAAAAGGATGACAAAACGCGGTTTCGCTTAGCGGACTGAGAAAACTAGCCAAGACTGCCAAGAGTAAGAGCCGAGAAGCTAAAAGGTAATTCCGGCAGGGGGAGATCGCGACCACCGACTCACAGACCACCACCGACCCAAGTAACAGAAGAGAACAACGGAAGAGGACAACCGAGCCTGCGCAGCGATTGACATACGGAACGAGCAAGTTTGTACCAATCAGCAGACAGGACAATAATGAATATGTATGAATACGTAAAACATTGATCTACAAATTGTACGGGAAAGGTGCGTGAGGTACGCACGCCAGGAGGAGCGATCCCCCGTGCATCCGGCGCCGCGAATAAAGAATGCCTGCTCTTTAATACTAAATTGGTGTTGAGGAGTCGTTTCCGATTTTAACGCGTTTTTCGGTAACACAGGGAGTCAGATCAAGAGAGCCAGAGAACAACAAAACACCGACAGGCTACAGGACAGAGCAGGAGGAATAAAAAAAAAAAAAACGGAGCCAGAGCCAGGCAGAGAGAGGCGGAGAAAGAAAAAGGAGCCACAGGCTACAGGACAGAGAGAGGGAGGACTGAAAAGACGGGGAGGCAGGGAGCCACTCAGAGCGAGATGGAGAAAGAAGGTGCGGGGGGGGGGGGGCGCAAAAAAAAAAAGTAAATTTTGCAGCAGGTAAGGAAAGAGAGGGGGCCGGGGGAGAGACAGGGAGGGCCCAGGACGCACAAGAGAGGCAACGGGGCCCCAGTGGCCCAGGACTCACCGCGACTCTCGCTCTCAGCGCTGCTGGCACAATTTAGCCGTTCAGATGCTTCTTTCCCCTCCTCTCCTCCCTGCCTCTTCTGCAGCTCCAGACTCTAGGCCGTCCTCCACCTGAAGAGAATACGTGGGTGTCTTACAGC